>NW_020837992.1:10107089-10272267 GCF_003676395.1 Aethalodelphis obliquidens | reverse complement strand
CTTCGCACTAGCTATCTACCTTACGTTTGGTAGTGTATATATGTCCATGCCTCTCTCTCGCTTTGTCACAGCTTACCCTTCCCCCTCCCCATATCCTCAAGTCCATTCTCTAGTAGGTCTGTGTCTTTATTCCTGTCTTACCCCTAGGTTCTTCATGACATTTTTTTCCCTTAAATTCCATATATATGTGTTAGCATACGGTATCATATGTTTTTGAACATTACTAAGGGACCTACCTGTTGGAGTGAGTTTTCAGAGTACAGTCATTGTCCTTGAAAGGTAAATTACAGGGTGAAAAGAAAGATTCCCATTTCCAAAGAGAATTAAAGTTAATCCAAATTAAATTTATTAGCCATTTATCAAGAGCCTACTATGTGGCAGGCATCAGGCCAGACTCCACAGGGATTACAAAAATGACTCAGATGTGAAACCCACTTGTAACAAGCTCTCAATATTATGAGACAAAGTGATAACTAAACTGTTTCAAGAGTCTTTAACAGTTGGTCCCACTTTATCTACTTTACCCACTTAGATGAGAAGGAACTTTGGGGGTTGAGAGTGAGTAAGTTGAGAATAAGGCAGGAGATTAAATGAGAGCTAGAACTCATAAAGATGTTGGGGGTTGGAGCCCTAGTATAAGGAATGGTTAGTGTATATTCCCTGGTGACACAAATGAATACATAACTCTCGAAAGCAGAGAAGTTGAATATTTAGTTTTGTTGTCTGCTCTGAGGGCATTTGCCTGGGCCCCTTGTCGTTACTATTGAAATCTTCAGTTAAGTTTACTCAAAGGGCTTTGTTGGATGTGAGGTGTTCGGGGTAAAATTAAGCAAAGCAGTCACATCCTATTTTGGGGTCCCTTTGGGGTACACAGTGTGAACAGCTTCAAAGGTGAGTTGTGAGGGAGATTGAAGGTTCACCAGAGAGCAGGAAATAGGACCCAGGAATGACGAGCTGAAATGGAAGATCTCCAGACAGCTCTGGAAACATTGGGAGAGACCCTGAGATTTCTCTTAAATGGAGTAAGGGGATTTGAGCCGAGCTTAAAGGACCACACAGACTCCTTAAGCTGAGGGCTTGGGATAAGACAGGTAGCTGAAATATTGTCTCATAAAGAAAAGAGAAATACCACTTGGTAAAGCAGTCAGATGTGAATAAATGTGAGTAGTATCATCAAAGTTTGCTTTGCAGGAGTGAAAGACAATGGCAGTGACATTGATAAGTGATAGCAAGAGAAGGCTTTGGACCAAAGTGAATGAGCAGTGATGGCGGAATGTTTGAGAGGAAACGTCCTGGAGGACGTAGAAGCTACAGGATCAAAGCAAAGTAAGATTTGGGAATGTAAAACAGGAGCATTAGGTTAGAGGTGGGAATAGGAGCAACGGAAAGGAAAGCTTCAGAAAGATTGATGTGTGATATTCAAAATTAAGAGGTGATAGAAGGCCAAGTATAGCTGGGGAGAAAGAGGAAGCAGGGAGCTAGGAGGAGAGCCAAGAAGTTAATATAATGGGAGCCCAGGAAGAAGCCTCATTCAATAAGTGATTGATTAACAGTATCAAATGCAGCAGAGATACAACAACAGAAATACATAAGGGGGAGCCCACTGGATTTGTATTAACGTGTGTATAAAATATTTTACTTTTGTACTTACACTTCAGGATTCAAACATCGTGATCATATGCAAATAATAATTCTGGTGTGACAAATGCAGGGGCTACAGAAATATTTATATTTTAGAGATACTCCTAAAGACATTACAATATGAAAGGTAAGATTTGACCGGCCCAAACATATATACAGATTGAACAATTCTGACACTATTTGCAGAGCACAAGCTATTTCCAAGTTCTGTTGTATAAACATTCTAAAAGAGTATTTGATAAAGATAAATTCGAATTTAACAAAAGAAATTGGACTGTTCCTTAGAGTTCAACATAACAAAATGTCCCCCTGGAGATGAGGCGAAATGAACTCAAACATAATATCTAAGACATATATTTTAGAGAGGAACTAGTATTTAAACTTCTCTCCCCAAAACCTAGCACTTATAAACCTAGTTAAAAAAAAAAAAAACCTGGCAATTTGTATATCTGACGCTGGTGCTTTGCATAAAATAATCATTATTTTGATGACTGGACATTCTTACTCTTCAATACCCTTCACCCAGCCTTTTGCTGGGAATTTCTCTCAGGCCACCTACCTCTGGGGATTTCTAGGTTTCCTCTGACTTCCCCTCTTCTTTCTTCTTTGCTCGTCTACATCCCCCAATTGCTGTTCATTTCTTTGTTTCTTGCTCACAGAGTTCCAGCTACTTCTCTGTTTTACAAGTCTTCATCTTTTACCTGTGAGACTTAGGAAAGTTGTACAATCATTAACCAGAGAGAAAGGCTTTCTTTCATTTATTTGGAAGTAAGGCAAGCAGTTGCATAGAACTCATGGAAGCAAGAAACCAAAACGGAAGCACAAATTCCCTCTTTATTTTCTATCGTTATAATTCTACTGAGGCTCTGACCGCAGATGAGCTCATTGAGAATGTGTGGTGGTGGCCTTGACAGTGAGTTTAGGAGGTCTCCAATTCTAGGAAGTGCAATTGACCAAGGCCTCTAGCTTCTGTGCTCTGAAATCTACCTCCCCGTTCACACCAGGGCTGTGCTTCCCTGGAGCTTCTCCCGGCCAATGACTGGGTGTGGCAAGAATACTAAGGCAGATTGCACTCTGGGAGACACCGGACTCCTCTGATGGCTGGCTTTGGTTTGAGGATTTCCCGAAGTCTTGCTGAACCTTCCATAGACTACATGGGAGTCTAGGATGCGTCTACCCAATTTACCCTCTTTTTCCCCTTCCCTTGGGCTAAGACTTGCATCACTGCCTGGCCGATCTTCCTGCTTTCCCTGGTTCCTTCGTCATTTTCTATCACAGAACTTTCCTCTAATAAAATTCTTATGCATGTCTGCTTCCCAGAGCACTTGGACTAAAATACTCCCCTAATGGAAGAGCAAGGCTTACAGTCACATGTGTCCTAAACCCTGATATTCTCACTAGCATTTGGTTCTGCTCACATAACCTACATCAAAATAATTGAATGAAAGTGATCTTATTTGCAAAGGGGCTGATGGCGGCTAAACAAGCAAATCTGGTGAAGAGTCAATAAAATTTTTATTGAGACATGATCAGAAAGTCAAATGCTGGAAGACATTTGCTGAAATTCTACACTTCACTACCCTCACTTGGCATTGTATTTCTCTCTTCTACTCACATTTCACACAAGAGATAGGATTGAGTGAACAGACGTTGGTTGGGTAAGGTCTCTTCTCTGATCTCTAACAGATTTATTCAACATTGCCTGCATATTTGAGGGAAAAAATTGACTCAGTATTACTAGGAAATTGTCCTGACTCAGAGTCATAAAGTTAGGAATATTTGGTTTCCTACAAATGATCTATAAAACTGAGATAAAATTTTTTACTTATCAGATTGGCAAATATTTAAAAGATTGATCTCATCCAGTGTTGGTGAGAGGATAAGGAAATAAGCCACTCCTTTATACTTGCTAGGAGTATAAACAAGGTGAAAACCTTTCGTAAAGTTAATTTGTCAGGATCTATCAAAATTAATGAGGAACACAATCTATGGTCCAGGAACCCCATTTTGGAATCTTTTCTACAGAAATGTTTGAACAGGAATACAAAGATCTGCAGTTTATTATATTATTATGGTTATTGCAATAACAACACGGGAAGCAATCTAAATGGCCAGCAAGATGAGGTTAGTTAAGTAAATTATAGTATGTCCATACCATGGAATATTATGCAGCTGTTAACAGGATGCTACTAGCCCAGAGGGCACCTTTATGTAAATTAGAAAAGGATACCCCCTCCTCTGGGTAAACAGAGCCAAAGGCTGGGGAGCACAATTTGGTGAATGGAGCACAGGCTAGATTTTAACTCCCACTACCCCTCCTCTGCCAGGTGCTCCCTTGCACTGCAGGATCTGGACAATACTTAACAACGTTGGCTGTTAAAAATAATGAAATAATGTTTTACATAATGACATGGAAAGCTCTCCATGATGCTGTACCCTCCTCCCCTACAAGAAAAGAAAGAAAGAAAAAAAAAACACATACAAGAAGAGACGAAAGTTGGTGAAAGTATTACTTATTTCTGCATAATAAATTTCCCCAAATCTTACTGCATTAAAGTAATATTATATTACTTTATAATATTAACACTAACCCATATTGCTGGGTGAGGAATCCTGCTATAGCTTAACTGGGTCCTCTGGCTCAGGGCCTCTCTAAAGGCTGATATCAAGGTGTTGGCCAGGGCTGCAGTTGTCTCAAGGCTCAACCAAGGAGGGATCAGCTTTCAAGTTCATGCTTGGGGTTGTTGGCAGGATTTAGTTCCTTGTCTGCTGTTGCACCGAGGGCCTCAGATCTCTGATGGCTGTTGGCTGGAGACCACCCTTAGTTCCTTGTCAGGTGGGCCTCTCCTTAAGGCAACTTGAAACATGGTGGCTGATTTTCCTTAGACTGAACAAGTGAGAAGAGCCAGAGAGAGCGTGAGCAAGATGGATGTCAAGGACCTTTGCAACCAAATCTCAAAAGTGACATCCATCACTTTTGCAGTATTCTGTTCTTTAGACACAAGTCACTAGCTTCAGCCCACACACAGCGGGAGGGGATCACACAAGAGCTTGAACACCAGGAGGTTGAGTGCATTTGGAACCATTTTAGAATCTGCTTACCACAGAATATGCATTGAACTGTAAATATGTAAATACTTATCTCCAAGGCAGGAAACTGGAGACAATTTTGCTTTTTAAAATATTATTCCAAACTTAAAGAAAAGTTGTAAGAATAGTCCAAAGACCTCCTATATGCGTGTTTACCCAGATTAACCAATTGTTTCCATTTCGCCCCCTTGCTTTGTCATTCTCTCTGTATGTTCATCTCTGTATGCACATTATCTTTTCTTTATGAACCACTGGAGAGTTAAGTTGGAAATATAGTGTCCCTTTTCCTAGTTTTATCTCAGTGTTATTTTCTAAGAACAAAGACATTTCTTATATAACCATAGTAAAATATTAAAATGAATCAGAAAATTAAACATTAATACTATACTATTACAGAACCCATATTCAAATTTCATTAAGTTTCTCAGGAATTTCTTCATAGCTATCTTTTTCTTCTTGGTCCAGGATCCAACCTGGTATCATGCATTTCATTTAGTGATCATGACTCTTTAGTTTCGTTTCATCTGGAGCAGGTCCTCAGGCTTTCTGTGTCTTTCTTGACCTTGACGTTTTTTGAAGAGTACGGGCCAATTATTTTGTAGAAAATCCCTTGATTTGGATTCGTTTGCTCATAATGAGATTTAAGTTGCATGCCTTCTGCAGGAATACCACAAATGCACTGTTACCATTAAAAGCATTGTGCTTTTAATAAACATATTATTAAAATTTGTTCTATTTCAATTGAGTTATTTGTAGTGAGGTGGATGGACCTAGAGTCTGTCATACAGAGTGAAGTAAGTCAGAAAGAGAAAAACAAATACTGTATGCTAACACATATATATGGAATCTAAAAAAAAAATTGTTCTGAAGAACCTAGGGGCAGGACAGGAATAAAGACGCAGACGTAGAGAATGGACTTGAGGACACGGGGAGGGGGAAGGGTAAGCTGGGATGAAGTGAGAGAGTGGCATGGACATATATACACTACCAAATGTAAAATAGATAGCTAGTGAGAAGCAGCCACATAGCACAGGGAGATCACCTCGGTGCTTTGTGACCACCTAGAGGGGTGGGATAGGGAGGGTGGGTGGGAGGGAGACGCAAGAGGGAGGAGATACGGGAACATATGTATACGTATAGCTGATTCACTTTGTTATACAGCAGAAACTAACACACCATTGCAAAGCAATTATACCCCAATAAAATGTTTTTTAAAAAATTGTTCTATTTCAATTATTATTATTGAATAATTATTATTTCAATTTGTTATGATGAAGGTTTACTTTTGTATAGAAAATGGAAGATTTTAATATCAATACCAGAAAAAAAGAAGCCCTCTTTCTCTATTTTCACCAATTGCACCACTACTTCCCATGATAAATGACAGGACATTGCTTTGGGTGTTTACAATGGACGCTGACCATGGGTTTATTTATTCTCACCACCCTTCTGGTCATAGCATTCTCTTGGATGCTCTAATGAAAAAGCCAGACGGGGTGGCACTCATCAGTGAAATGAGTAAATACTTTGAAAATGAAGTCTTAACACAGGGAACGACCTACTAATCTTTAATGGCTATAACCGTGATGTGGATTTCAGCTGGAGATGCCAGCAAAAATTCAGTTCAGGTTCAGGGCCAACATTACCTGGCCAATGATAACATTAGTTAGAGATTCAGCTAATCTTCAAAGGACAAGGAGAACTTTCTAATTTTAGCACCAGCACTTATTAGCACTTCAAATGAATGGGTGATTACTTTAAAACACCCCTGCTAGAGGAATGATAACTCAACTTATGACGGCATTGGAAGAAAGCAAGCGTTCTCAGCAAGCGGAAGAAAGAAAAGAAATGGGGTTGAAAGAGGAGGAGCTCCCATTGGAGACTGAATCTGAGAACACATCTCCTTCGAAGATGTGTTGTTTCTCCATGATCCTCAAATGCCTTCTTTATTACTGTCATTCACACACCTCTTATGAAGCCTGGCCACGGGACCTTGGCCTTCTGAACAAAAATCTCCCAGGTAGATCAAGCATGGCAGATAAGCAGTGCCAACTGGGGAGCGTTAAACCTCTAGACAGCTTTTGATATTGAAATTGGAAAGGGTGAGGGGGCCCTTTCTGGGATGTTCCCATGGGCACCCTGCATTTGAAGGTGCCACCCTTCTTGCACCATTTGCCACACGGATCCAGACATCCGCCTTGGTGCTGCAAAGCTCTGCTCATCAGGGGAGCTCTATCCTCAGCGTGGCCCGTCTGGCTTGGTCGCGCACAGTTGTTGCTCTCTTCCTCAAGGACCAGCACCAAAGCTTTTCCTTCCATGGGCATGACCTCCCTTATTCGCTTCCCCGACCGGCTTAGCGCTTGGTCTGGAGCCACTCGACTCACTTTCCACCCCCTTGATTCTCATCTTATTATCAGATTTTCTCCCCTTCTCCTGAACGGGAGACTCGGGGGAAGGGATTGTTTTGGCTGGAATTTGACAAGGCCCAGGTGGTTTTACCAGCTGCAAGTTCTTTCGTTCTTGTTGGCCGCTCACCAACTCTTGGTCTTTTCACAGTTCTTTCAGGGGTGGAGGAGGCGGGGCAGGAAGGGACAGTAGGTCCTTGATGTTGTTGTTCCCCATCAGCAGCTGTCTCAGGTTGGCATTGAGTCCAGAGCGGTCCTTCAGGAAGGGTTTTTTTTTTTCCCCCAGAATTTCTTTCCCCCCTGGAGACTGGAGAGAGCTAAAGGGCACAGCCATAAAAATGGCAGCTCTGCCTGCGTCTTGATCATATCCCCCAGGGGTTGAGGCCCACGAGCTCTCCCTTGCACACACCCTGGTTGCAGTTGTGCCCGGCTTCCGTGCACACAGATCACCGCCACTTTCAGCCTCAGAAATCCAGGCTTGGACTCGGCTGCTCGCCTCTCCTCTCCCTGGCTGGTTAGAGTCCAATGACACCAGCATCGTCTCCCAAAATAGACAAAAATAACACTCAGCTCCATTGCTCACATGCCTCTTTTTGAGGGAAGAAAAAAGGAATTTAAAACTTAAAAGCATTTTCCCTTCCTCCTTTTCCTTTCCAGGCATCTTTTTGATAGCAACAATAAAACACTTGAATGTGCCGGTTGACCTCCGGTGCCACCCCGTTCACTGTTCTCTTCTCAGCCTTTTTTATTTTGAAAACATTCATTGACCCCTTTCCTTAGTAAGGTTTCGAGCCCCTGCTCACGTTTCCTCAGACTTTCCTTCCTGCGAAGCTCTGCTTAAAAACCTTGGTCCTGCGTTCTCCTTGATGTGTGTGGGTGCTCGCCTCCCCCATTAATCTGAGCCCCCGTGAAAGGGGACGCTAAAACGGTCCTTTACTGGTTGATTCCTCTCCCTCTTCTTTCCTCTGATCCTTCTGCTTCGTTTCTCCTGCCCTCCTCCTCCCTAATCACCTCATCCCTCAGCCCTTAGATAAACACTGGGATCTTCATGTTGGCCTTTGCTCATTAGAACAAAGGACTTGCCTAGAAAACCCTCCAGGGGTGTGGAGGCAAAGCCCAGTGTGGTCCCTCAGTATTTCCAGGGTCTCTGACATCTTATCCCCCTGCCCCTTTACAGCTGTACGAAATGCTAATTCCTCTCCCAGCCCCTGACTGAATCACCTGATTGTCTCCTGGGACTCTGACTCTACCACTTCCTACCTCACCCTTGTCATCCCCAAATGCCGTCTTCATCTGTTATACATGATTATTCTGTGTCCTTCCCGGTTCCAACTTGGAAAAGAAAGCTGTAAGAGACACCTCCCACTGTGTGCGTGCGTGGTGTCGGGCTCTCCCATCCCAGCAGCCCAGCATCGGCTCCTCCGGGGAGTGTAAGTCCATTAGCTGTTTAATAAAGCTTTGTTGATATTCCACCGTTTTCCGTTTGCTTTGCACATAGAGCATTACCTTGAAACCCAAATAGCCTGGAATGAGGTGCTGAAGGATGTTAAGGTGGAAGTGTAGGGGTGTGTTTGTGGATGGTGGGGCAAGGTTAGCAAAGCAGAAATATCAGTAGTGGGGAAGGAGGTAAGAAGAGGAAAGATGGGGAGTTTTTCTGCTTCCTAGATTTTCCAGGGGAGGACACTACATTGGTACTATGAATTCCCAGAACCGCAGAGACACCCATCATCAGATAAGTATAAACACACGTTCTAAAGCCCAGTATAAATGAGTTTTGGATTGCCCGTTGCTTTGAATTTCCCATACCCCGTTTTTTATCTCCTTCAGCCAGAACAACCAGGAATGGACATTATTTGATTTGGCCAGCACCAGCAATTTAAAAAAAAAACCATAGTTCTGCTTTATATGTCATTGCAAAGTATCCATCATACTTAGGAGAAGCTGCATACATCTGTCAATTCAGCTGAGAAAATATGCATCTTTCCTATCTGTCTCTCTTTGCTTCAAGGGCCCAGCAATGCTAATCTTCAGCAATATTCTTTTCCCAGTAAGAGCTCACATCCAATCTGAATGCTAAATAATGTTGTCACGAGGTTGCATGGGCACTGGTTAAGATCTATGCCCAAACTATAATGAATCTCTCTTCTACATAACTGTTATTGTGGCCAAAACTGGTGAGCAACCCATTCTCGAGGGAGCAGTGGGAGGAGACCAGAATATTGTGTTGGATTCTGTCCTGGACATATCTTCGGCTAGACTCCTGGAGCAGTTTAAATCAAGGGCTGGGCTGAACAGGCCTGAATGGCTTGCAAATGACAGATTTATGGAGGGAGGCCTAATTAGATCATGGTAATTTGTAGTATGACAGTATCTTTTGCTCAAGATCTCAAAGCAAATTTCTGCCTTGATAGGTGGGCAAAACAAAGACGCACGAATGTCAAGGGAAAATCCCAATTTCCCAGAATAAGTCCTTGGACAGCCCAGGATAAGAGTCACACCTTGCATCTGGAAAACATTCTACAGTTTTGCTCCACGTTCATATAATTTTGCCTCACTTGAGCGGCACAAAATCCTGAGGTGGAAGTAGGAGGGGTGGCCAGTATTATTCTCATTTTGGAGAAGGGGAAGATGGAGACCTTGACTGGTTGAGTGACTTGCCCAAAATCAGAGTCAGTAGCGGGGTTGATTTTTGGATACCCCGTGTGGATTGACAACGTTTCTGGAGAAATGAAGTGGTGTGACTCTAAGCAGGAAGGGCAGAAGGAAACCTTGAGATACTGAGATTCCGTTTCTGATGACTCGGCAGAAAGGAGCATGGCTGAGGAATACACGCCCCAGAGATGCCAAACTGGAGACCAGTAACAGGAGGGCTGGGGGTGCATCTGGGTCAAATGCTATCCTGAGGGATTATTTCCAGGACCCCTGAGGATACCAAAATCTATGGCTGCTCAAGTCCCTTATATAAAATGGGACGGTATTTACACTCAGCCTATGCACATGCTTTAACTCATATCTAGATTACTTTGAATATCTTATACAATGTAAATACTGTGTAAATCATTTTAAACACAATGTAAATGATATGTAAATAGTTGCCAGTGTGGGAAATTCAAGTTTTGCTTTTTGCAAATTTCTGGATTTTTTTTCTGAATATTTTTCATCCCCAGCTGGTTGAATCTGAAGATGCGGAACCCGCAGTTATGGAATGCCAACTAGATGCAAAAGCCTTTAGTTTTTACATCATGGTGTTGCCTTAGCCGAAAGTACTGTTTTATGTATGCAGCCATCAGGGGACTGTGGTGGCATGCCATTCATTTTATAGCTGCCCACAGAGGGGGTGCAGAAACAGTAGTGGATGGAATTCCTGAGTGTTCTCCCTCTGGCCTCTCCTCCACAGGATCGCAGAGTTGCCTGACCTGCCTGATGAGATTGTCCATTCCAGGTGACCATTCATTCATTTAAATTCATTGGGAATCGACTTCCTGTTGGTCCCTACCATTGAGGTTAAGGTGATGATGGATTTTGCCTTCAAGCAGTTTACCTTCCAGTAAGAGGGCTAAAATGTGTGCCTATATAATAACGAGCAAGGAGGAAAGTGATACCTGTAACAAAAAAGGCTTCTGATCCCTAGTTTCTATGCTAGCTTGTAAGGGCATCATCTAGGTCTTTTATAGGGGACAGACCGAGCCTTACTCTCTTCGGTTTCCCCAGTAGAACTTTGCACATGACTGATGCTCATCAAAATTTGCCAACATCCAGATGACGGTTTCCTCTTCCCTTTTGGTTCCTTAAGATCTCTTACTGAGAATGATCTCAATAAGCAACTGACCTACCTCAGTAGTTTGTTTGTTTTTCATTTTCATTTCTCTGTCTCTCCACCGCGCCCTCTCTTTGTCCCTGTCTTTGTCTCTCTCTCTCCCTTACTCACTCTAAATATGAATATTTTGCCATTTGGGAGATGGTGCCAATACCTGTCATGATTAAAAGCAAATGGCAGAATTTGCAGCAACATGGATGGACCTAGAGATTATCATATTAAGTGAAGTCAGACAGAGAAAGACAAACATCATATGCTATCACTTACATGTGAAATCTAAAGAAAAATGATATAAATGGACTTATTTACAAAACAGAAATAAACTCAGACACAGAAAACAAACTTATGGCTATCAGAGGGGCTAGCGGGGTGGGGGAGGGATACATTAGGAGTTTGGGGTTAACATATACACACTACTATGTATAAAACAGATAAACAACAAGGACCTACTGCATAGCACAGGGAGCTATATTCAATGTCTTGTAATAACCTGTAATGGAAAAGAATCTGAAAAAGAATCGATAGATAGATAGATGTAGATATATAAACTGAATCACTTTGCTGTACACGTGAAGCTACCACAACCTTTTAAATTAACTCTACTTCAATAAAAAAATGGTTATAAATTTTTTTTAAAAAGCAAATGGCAGAGTTTCATTTTCTAACACTTGTGTCCCCAGCATGTTAGGGCAAATTTTAAATACAGTTTTACACATTTTAGCAAATCCAAATATCTTCATCCCTAGGGAATAAATGAGAAGAAAAAAGTGAGTTTCTTATTCTCAACAAAGTCACATCACATGGTGCTCAGCCCAGGCATACCCTGCCTTCTCCTTAGAATTAAACCCGAGTGGGCAGATAATGGGTGGAAGGTGGCTTCGGGGACAGGCAGAATCTTGAGACAGTCTCTCCTGGCTGTTTAAGCACATGGATTATGACAAAAATCACACCCTGTGGGCTAGGCAGTTTCCCCCAGAGCAGGAGGGGAATGTGATAGCCTTCTCCAAAGTCAGAGGAGGGATGGGTATTGAATAAATCACAACAAATATGTGATACGTCCTGCGAATGATATGAAAAATTAAATACAGAGAAAAGTGAAGACAGGGCTTCTCAAATGACAGAGCTGTGGAGAGGGTAGTGAGGGAAGAGGGGCAAGGCGGCAGGGAGGAGGGGGCAGAGTGCTAAATTTGTGAAAAGAAAAACACTGATGCTGTGCAGAGTCTGAGAGATGACACGTTTCCCTCGTCCAGATGGTAGTTTTTAGAGTCTTACTTGCGTTTTCTGATGGAGTAGACTTTGCTCGGATACTGTTATTCATGTTAGAACTCGGGACTCGGGCTCCTGTTTTCTGGCCAATGCAAGTCGACCCTGCTGTTCAGCTGCAGGGGGGTTCAGAGTGTCAGAGAGCAGCAGCAGCTTATGCTTTTGGGGAAGTGCACGGCTGACTCCCAGACAGCCGATCCCACCACTCCATAAACTGGAAGAACCTTGGCTCCCCGTGTGAATTCTCTCTGTGATTTGGAAGACAAATACCTCCACTGAGTTGTCTATGAACAGGTGCTGCAGATGGCTGGACCCTGGTTCTTACAGGCTGTGCTGGAAACGAGGGAGGCTATTTTACTCTTGTTCAGATCTACTAAGTTGTTGGCTAAGGGTGGGCTCTGGGGAGACAACGAGTTATGTGTAACGTAACACCGAGGGCAGGAAGGGGGATGCAGGCTGCCATGTTAGGTCTCACTGTGAATAGGTAATGTATTCTATAAGGTTGCTCCTGTGAGAAAGTCATTGTGCAGCTTCCAAATGTGTCATGATTCCATTTGCCATAAGGCAATGGTTGGATACTTTTTCTTAGGGAATCCCAGGCAATAGGGAATTCCTCAGAATCCTTCCTCATCTTGATATTGGAGTCCAAGGGCTATCTTTCTCAGATCAAAGGATTTCAAGGGAAGCAAAAAAGCAAGGGGACAAATATTACTTTCCAGAGTGTTTTGCTCTTCTTGAGATTTCTAGGTAACGATGGATGCCCAATTCTTTTGTTCAGAGATGTTAGCCTGTGAATCAGAGGCAAAGCTCCCTTTTGGTTTTAGTTGTCACTGATGTCTATTTATAGTCATGGCCAAATGTGACCTCATCCTCTAGGTTCTGCAAGCTCAGCAGAGTGAGGCCAGGTTAGCCTGGCCACAGGTCTCCAAGGAGCACCCCAGATGCTACAGTGTGCCTTGTCAGCAATGCCAAGGTTTTTCTCTTGCTGTTACTCCTCAAATGCCTCATAGCTCAGCACGTCAGAGAACAAGGTGATGGGAGGAGCCATCTTTGAAGTGGGAAATCAAATGGAAGTTCCTGAATATGCATAGGAGTTGCTGGGTTTTCTTTCTTTTCCTTCCCTCCTTCCCTTCTTCCCTCTCTCTCTTTCTTTCTTCCTTCAGTCCTCTGTTTTCCTTTTCCTTTCTTCTTTTCTTTTCCATTTTGGAAGAATAAAATGGAGAAAGGAGAAGATGGTGAGACTCTGAAGAATTGGTGAGTCCCTGATGGAAGCATCCTTGTGACTCTAAAGTTTTCCTGGGATTCAAGCAGGACCCTGATTCTTTCTCTTAAGCAGATGACACATCTGTGAAAATGACAGCTCTCCTCTTGGGAGAAGCGCTGGTGGTAGTGAGCCTGACCTCATTTCACAGTCCATTTCTTGGGGCCCCTTGTTCATCCAGCCAATACTCACCGTGTGCTGCTTCCTCAGAAGTCAGCTTCTATCCATTTCCTGGAGTTTTTCATCTTTAGTTTGAGAACAACCAACTTAGCGATCAAGCTAGAGTTTTGTCTTTGAGGATCAACTCCATTTCTATGACATGGTCTACTCCGTTGAAGTCAATGAACATTTTTCCTTCTCTGAATCCAAGAGTTTTCACACAGCTATCGATGGTTCTAGCGATCCCTCCCTTCGTATTTCAGTCATACTTTTTAGGCATGACTTAAATATGTGTCTTCAAATTTACAAGGTCATAAGAATCATAGGATTCAGCTGAAAAAATTTAAGTCAACAGTTAAAGAAATGTGACTCTTCAGTCAAGAGCTACACATTGATGTGGCCAAAGGGGTGACATAATATGAGGCCTCATACACAATGGTTTGCTTAGATGTGGTCCCGGTCCCCCAGTGAACCAACACAGACTAAAATGTAGGGTGCTCGGAGAATTCCATGAAACTTGGAGGAAATCAGCACAGCAATGAAGAGAGTTTTGCAGCAGCTGAGAAAAGCGTACATGTGCTACCCTCAACTTCTAGCAGCAAAACCATATATAAACCACATTTGTGCCATCACAAAGATGTATTCTATAATGGAAGCTGCCTTGATTTTTAAATATGTGTTCAAACTTTAGTTTTTCTAAGATAAGGATAACCCAAAATAAAGCTGAACAAAATCAAGGATTAAAAAACGTGGAGCAAGAAAACAGCAATACAAATATTCCTCTTTCACTAAGTTTCCCTGTCAACTAAAATCCCAAGAAGCTTCTTTGATTTCATTTTTGGTAATTGCAACAGAAAATTGCATCTGGACTGACAATGTGTATACCATGCTTCAGCCCAACGTGCTTACAAATTGCCAAGTTATAGCAAAGCCCGAGTAGAAAGGATGGAGAGTTCTCACAGTCATATTGGCAAACCTTTAAGAGCAGTGCCATTTACTGACACTACATCCTAGGAAAAAGAAATGAACTGAAAACCGTACATCAGGGTGATCATCAGTGTCAACTGAGTTCTGATTTTTCTTCTCACCCCCCTGCAAACAATTTGGCTTTCAAAATTGCATCTGCTGTTCTCTCTTTAGTGGGTACATAAAATATGCAGTATCTAATTGGAATTCTCCTTCTTCCCCTTCTCCCAACCTCCTGGAAATTTGTTCATTTGGAGATAAATCTGGATATTTAACTGAAGCAGTGGGGAAAACATTACAGGCAAATCACAATCACTTGCGGGGTAGGGAGGGAAGAATCCATTTTTGAGAGCTAGAATAGAAATATTTTAGGAACTATTTAATTCCATGCTGGTTTCCCTGTCCCACTCAGAACTCTCTTGGTTGTCCCCCCCAGGCTGTCAGTAAATCTGTTTTTTAAAAAGCCAAACTTATTTCAGTAATTACCTGAGTGGAACATGAATATTCCTTAACCCAATAGAACGGACTTCTGCATATTTCACTGGGTGGGATTAATATATCTCTATAATTATGAAAGATCTAGAGTTAATTGGAGCTAAAAGTGCATGGTAGAATGCTCACTGTGTCCATTGTGTCACCTGTGTAAAGAATTTATGTTACAGGGTGCTGGGGGTCATAAAGTGTCCCCATCCCTGAGAGGTTGGGAAGATGTTCTGGAACACAGAACTTTCAGGGTTTAATCCTGAGCTTTTGCTGGTTTCACTTGAAGAATTAGGAGTCTGATCCTCTCCCTGACAAAAATCCAACGGCGACACGATATATACACATCCAAAAGACTAAAGAGCAGTAACATGTTTTTGTGTGTATGTGTTTTTGCTTGTTGGTTGGTTTTGTACTTAGGCTATGTCTATACATCTGAGCCAGCTTGGAAAAAAAAATACACTGCTTAATCTTGGACAATCATTTCCAGCAACTATCAACTGATTCCTTTGGTGGTTTTCAAAGTAAAATGTTTGATGAGAATACACTGCTGTTTCATGCTATTCTCTACAAGATGAACAAGGACTGATTCTCCTATTTCCTGTAAAACCTGGCCAATAATAGGTATTTACTGAAGACAATTTCACTTACTTATATGCTGTAAATAATTATACCTCACCGTGTGAGGGATAACTATAATAATAATAGTCATCTTCACTAAAATATAGTATTGTTTGTTCTTTTAAAACATTCATGACTACTAGAGTATTAAGTGGTCACATGGTAAAAATTCCCACTAAAGCAGGAAAACAATTGAAAACTATGCAGTCTGGTGCCTTGAATATATTCATCACTGTGTAAGAAGTCAATGTCCAGTCCTCTAAATAGTGATCCGTCAGCCCCATCACGCTAAAGTGGGTTTCTGTCAATACTGAGGTTATCTTTGCTCTGCCTCTCCTGACCCTGAGTGGGAAAGGAAGAATAGCTCGGGCACACCTAATGGCTACTTGCCGTCAAGCAGCCGTGGGAAGGGCAAGTGTACTGACGCAGCGGAATCAATCACCGGGTTCATTAATCTGGCAGCCTTCCACCCCTCCCACGAGTTCCCCAGCCTTACAACTTTGCCACCACTCTCCCATCTCTCTGTTCCAAACTCACCCAAATCACCTTCAAGGGGCTGTGCACCTGCTCACTGCACCACACTTCCCTCCTGGCCCCTTGCAAATTGGCAGCTGAAACTTAAAAGAACGTTTCCCAAATAAAACCTCCACTTGCCCCATTACACACACACACACACACACGCAAGCTACACACACTCATGCACAGGCACACACACGCATGCGCTGTTAAAATTCCACCAGGGTCAGTGTTGCGCACAGATGCCCCTCTACTCATGGCTCCTAGCCTTCCATTCCTCTCTGCCCCTACACCCCAAGCCTTTCTCTCTGTCCGAGGATGCCATGCTGCCTGCCCTCTGAGACCCGAGCAGCCACTGCCTCCCCTCTCTCCTGCTCGAAAGTAGCTGACTCTCATAAGGGCTCTGTTTGCCAGCCCGGCACTGTACTTCATTAGGCAGCTCTATTTAATGGTTTCAACAATAGCCATCATTTTAGCCCAACTGCCTTGACTAAATTAAAATTTCCAATCTCTGTTTTAGTGTTCTGCAACTGATGTATACATAAGCAAAACTGGTCAACATCTGCCAGGGGGTTGGCCAAAAGTTCTGTAAAGATGTACTTCACATTTCTGAAGCATGTGCAAAGTAACAGCGTCCTTATCCTCCTGGGAGCTCTCATGCTTTTACTTCACCATTTGTTCAAACACACTTTAGCTGCGTAGAAGCTATACAGTTGATTCTCCCCTTGGTTGCCGTTTTATCTGTAGTGTCATTTTGAGTAATTGGGGTATGGTAGCTGATCAACTTACAGGTTTCTCATTGGCAGAAAGGGACCATATTGGCACCAAGAAAGAATATGATGGGTCCTCTCGGTGCAGAAACAAGTGTCCCCCTCTTGCACTTGGCTACCCAAGGCCATTAGGAAATAAGCTTAATGAAGTCTCCAAGTGTATATGTCTTCACTCTTCCCAGGCAGAGGGAGGCACCTATAGAAGAAAAATCACACACCAACGTGGAAAGATGGTCAATGTACATATTTAGTCAGTGATCTGTGAAAGTTTTTGAATTAGTTTTTAAAGCTTTGTTAAGACCAGAACGCACAGATGTTGAAAACAAGTTCAGATGTAGCGACAGATGGTATTTGATTATGAAGCAGACTGTTCATATAATACAAAGATGCTGCTTCTGCCATACACAAGTAACTGCAGAGAGTGCAGTAGAAATTTTGGAAGGCAGGCGCTTCGAGAGGGTCTTTGTGCAGCAATAACTTTCCCATTTTCCAGCAGTGCTAGAATTGGGATAATTTTCCCCTTTTCTTGCAATCAGGGCCTCTCTCTGCTCTTCCACGCCCCGCCTCCCTTTCCAGCCTCTTTTACTCCAGCCTTAAAAACTCCTCTCTCCCTCCGGCAAATTGTCTCACCTCACCATCACGTCTTTCACAACCATGGTGTCGATCAGAGAATGCATAGCCTCGTCCAAGGCAGGCTCGTGCCCAAAGTCAGGGGAAAATAGGAAGCGGCTGCCAAAGTTCCCGTCGTCTAAGGAAAAAGACTTCATCGTTCATGCTTTGCAATGAGAACTCGACCTTTAAGCAGAAGCCAGGTTACAGCTTCAAACACACGCTGAGGTTGCCGCTAGCACAGTCTGAGCATCGGTGAGACTCAGCTGTCCCTTCTGTAAAATGGGGATAACGTCGGCCTCTCTGATGTCTCAGAAGTGCAGAGAAGATCACATAGAATGCTGGATTAGAAAGGTCTGAGAATGGGAGAGTGTGGTGTCTTGCACTGAAAGGAGAAATCTCCCTGTGCCTTGGGAATTCTCAATCAGAAGTCCACTCTCCTTCCATGTAGGTCCTAGAAAAGTGTTGTGGTATCAGAAGTCGGGCTTATTAAATGATGTGAGACCAGCAGAAGCCCTGGCTAGAGAGGTACGCCCTCCAAATGGTTGTTTCGCTTTTTCAAATTAGGGACTTATGGGGATCAGTGATTTAGAGATTGTGGTGCTGTGAGATCCCGGTCAATGATAGAACCTTTTCAGTGGAGGTCCTGAGTGTAGTGCCAGGAAACAGACACACTTGGAGAAGAAGAATGTGGATTCAACAGCTTCCATTCCAGACTCATTCAGAATCCAAGCTTTTAAGTCTCGGTAAGTTACCAGGCTCCGTTTCCAAAGCTTTATCTGGATCTATTACTTTTCTTTCTCAGCACCGTGGTGCCCAGTTCTGTGTTACCATGTCAGTGTGGTGGGAGGGGAGAGGAAGGTAAGGGCAGCACAGCCTCATCCCTGCATGGCTTGCAAGCCCACTGCCCAGCCCCTGCAATCCAAGTCTCTTGTTTTGAAGAGCTTACCGTGGGCCAAATAGTATTTAACAAACACAGATGTGCGATAGGAGATGAGGGAAAGAACCATCGTGCCAAGACGAACAGGAGGAGATATCGAGGGACTCCAGTGGGGATGGGGTGGATAGAGAGCCACTCTGGATGGGACCAGCATGGAGGTGGAGGGGGGCACAGGGGGGAATTTTCAGGTACCCACCTAGGGGGGAGGGCCATCCTGTGATGTTTCACATGCTGCTCCTACGAAGACCTCTTCTTTTTGCTTATCTTTATTGGTTAACTGGTTAAAGAAATCAACCTGGTTTTAGTGAGGGTAAGGCTGATCACATATATGTGTAACTGAATCACTTTGCTCTATACCTGAAACTAACGCAACGTTGTTGATCAACTATACTCCAATAAAAAATAAAAGTTTAAAAAACAGCTGATAGGACGTTGAGTTATCATAAATGCCTGGAGTTAGATTAGCGAATGAAAACAAGGGATTCAGATGATCTCTCCAAGTTGCAAATGTATGTTAAAGCCCTCTGTATCTTGACTGTACACAGGACTGGTGACATAATTTGCAGAGCTCAGTCCAAATGTGTGGCCCTTTGTTCACAAGTTATTAAGAACATCAAGACGGTACCAGCAGGGCAGTAAAGCAAACGTGGGACTCTCCCTAAGTGTGGGACCCCGAGTGACCACACAGGTCTCATGCCTATGAAGCTGGCCCTCATTGCAGAGGAAGGATGGAAAGGAGACCTTCTCCAATCACCTCCATCTAGAATCTCTGCAGTGCATGGGAGATTCCTGTGGTTGGAATATCAGTTTATTGAACTGTGAGACATTAACAGAGTACCCAGAGTGAGGAGGAAAATGGAAGGCAGTGGTCACAGAAGGCGGGCTAGGCAAGGATTCACAAGTCCTGGGTTTGCTCTCAAATCCTGTCATTCATCAGACTAATGAAATTACCCATGAGAGAGGAATAATCAGGTCTTCTTTCTCCCGGAGTCTCAGGGTTGTGAGCTCCGGGGTTGACGATGTGAATATGAGAGGGTAAAGTACAGAGGCTGGCAAGTTGGGGCTGTCGGTTCAGGCCATGCGCACTGCAGGGTAGTGGGAAGGGAGGTGACTGACTAACCAGCCAATCAGGGTTGGTGAGTTATCTTTGTGGTGGCTGCCATAGTTACTGCAGTCATAATGGAGGGGACATTGCTGATGCAAAACCAGGCTGATGGATCTTCTCTCTGAATATGCCACTGAGTGTTACCCATTCCCCAGACCTTATAAGCAGAAACTTTAAGTAAAACTATGCAAGTGTGTCGGAGGTACAGAGACCACTTGTGAATGTTCACATAGGCAGGGAAACCAGCTCTGGAAGAGGCTATGTTAACCCATGAGAAATTCAAATAACAGTGAACTTGATGAGCAGAAATAGTATCTCTCTGCGATGAATCAATGCTATTCGATTAAGGAGTTCCTTTAAATTGCAAGACACAGCTCCAAATCCAGAGCAGAGAGGCGGGAGGGGTGTTTGGCCCTGGCTCAGGCTCTGTTCCCTGTTCTTGGTCCTTTCTCCCCAGCAAACCATCATCACTCCTACACTGAGGGTCAGAATCTCCAAGGCATATATTTCAATCACCTTGGCTGGACTATCTCTGAAGAAAGGAGATATAAATACTTTTCCCAAATGGGCCTGATTCGTGTGTCCTGCTTTTGGGGTAAACTGCCCCCATTAAGGTGACAGCACCCAGCTAGTCCATGCCTGAATTCCTGCCCATAGAAACTATGAGATGATGAATCTATGTTGCTTTAGGCCACAAAACGTGCGGTAATTTGTTCTGCAGACGTAGAAAACCAATATGTGTTGCAATATTTTATTATCATATAGTAATAGCTACCCCTTATTGGGTGTCAACTGTGCACTTTATTTTGAACTAGGGTATATACACATGTTCTCTTGATTCTCACAACAACCTGCTGATGGAAGTACCTGAAAGAGCCAGTGACCCTGACGTTCAGGTAATTTGTCAAGAGCACAGAATAAGAGTGGTTTGAAGGGTTTGAACCCAGGTCTGTCCTATCTAGAGTTCAGACCAATAATGTATAAGGCAATTTTTTTAAACTGAAAGTAATATTCTATTGTATCAATAGTAAAAGTGGCACAAGGACATAAACATTATTAGAGCAGGATACTTCTAACACGTATCCAGAAAATATTCAAGAACAGATAGGCCTTGTATTCAGAGCAAACTATGCTCCCCCAAACCCAAACACCTGGGAGAACATAGGTAGATTTCTTAACCCTTCTGATGCTCAGTTAACTTATCTGTATAAGGAGTAATGACATCCACCTTGCATGGTTGTGGAGTGAAGGGGCAATTTTTTAAAACTGTGATTTATTCCTTTTTTTCCCAGCTTCCATCCAATCCATTGCCTTTTCGGTTCGGTAACATATGAAGATCCCACTACATGCTTGAATTTCTCCCTCTTCGCTGTCATTTCTGCAAAGTGCTTGAGAAACCTAACCCATCCCCTGCCTATGTCCCTGGGTGCCAAGCCCTCCTTCAGAGAAACGTAGCACCCTGAGCATGTCCAGACAGGATTTTCCCAACAGCCACCTTTGCTGCCTCCTGGGCCGATGTCCCTGGAGCTATAATACCTTAGGCTCCAGCAGTCTTTCACAAGAGCAACTGGTCTGGTGCCCACACCACCTACTGGACACCGTCACTGACACTGCAGTGTGAATTTGTTTTCTATGGCTGGGTACCAAACCACCCCAAATTTAGTGGTACAGTGGGCCACAACATGGCATAGTGCAGACAACAAGCAGGGCTTTTCAGTTAGATATATTTGGATTCAAGTTTTGGATTTCTTGAGTCTCCTACTTACCAGCACTTAGTCTAGAGCTAGCATGTAGAAGACACTTATTAAAGTCTGTGGAACAAATAAATGAAGTTAAAAAATACTCATGATGAGGATGATGTCATCAAGATTGTGGAAGAGGAAGCCTCAGGCTTTGTTCTTCCACAAAAACACCGACTTAGCAATATTACACGGTCCAAAAGCCTTTAAGAGAACTCCAGAAACCACTTAAGAATTCATAGTACCCCTGGACCCAAAAGCCGAGAACAGTGCATTGAAACAGCTTCATCCTCTGGAAATCAGAAGTGTTAGAGACTTGGAGACTAAGTAATAGAGAGAGGCAGCAGAACGATCCTCTGTATTCACTTGTGGTCTTTGGAAGACACTCCGCAAATTCGGCTGCCCAGAGAAAACCACCATAACTTGCCATAGTGGAGAAAGAGAAAGTCAGAGAAGCATTGTTAGAGTTGGATGTTTCTTATTATTTGAGAGTTAAGAAAAGTCAACTGCATTTGGCAGCCTTGGTGAAATGCATGTCTGGTGATTTACATATTTTATGATTGAAATTGTTTTATGATTTGGGAACTGATTTATTTATAAAGCCTTGTAAAGTGATAGATAAAAATCACATGTAGTTACACATTGAAAAAAATCATTTTCAATGATTAGAAAAAGTTTAGTAAGACAAATGTATTATCTCAGAGTTTTCATATGGCAGGAGTCTTGGTATGGGCTAGCTGGGTCCTCTGCTCAGGGTCTCAGGCTGAAATCAAAGTGTGGGGTAGGACTGTGATCTTGTGTAAGGCTTTAGAGTCTCATTCAAGCTCTCCAGCTGTTGGCAGAATTCAGGTCCCTGTGGTCACAGTACTAAAGGCATTACTCTCTTGTTGGCTGGTGACTAGGGACCATTTTCAGCTCTTGGAAGCTGCCATCAGGTCCTTGCCAGGTGGGTCCCTATATAGATAGTTCAAAACATGGCATTTCAAGGCCAGCAGGGAAATCTCTTTTAAGAGCTCACCTAATTAGTCCAGGCACATCCAGGATAACTCTCTTTTGATTAACTCAAAGTCAACTGCTTAAGGACCATAATTACATCTGCAAAGTACCTTCATCTTTGCCATATAATGGAGCTTAATCATGGGAGTGATAGCTCATCATATACATAGGTTCTGGCCACACACAAAGTAAGGGGACTGTTCAAGACATGTACACAAGGGACAGGAATCTAAGGGACTGCCCAAATATTGCCAACCCCATAGAATATAAAGAGAGTGCAGCCATGTCTGAAGACTAAAGGACCTGGAGAGGTTAGGATGTAGCAGGTATAATTCCTTTCTTTTTAAAATTTATTTTATTGAAGTGTAGTTGATTTACAATGTTGTGTTAATTTCTGCTGTACAGCAAACTGATTCAGTTATATGTATGTGTGTGTGTGTATATATATATATACTTTTTCATATTCTTTTCTATTATGGTTTATTACAGGATATTGAATATAGTTCCCTGTGCTATACAGTAGGACCTTGTTGTTTACCCATTCTGTATATAATTGTTTGCGTCTGCTAATCCCAAACTCCTAATCCTTCCCTCCCCCACATTTCCTCCCCCTTGGCAACCACAAGTTTGTTCTCTACATCTGTGAGTCTGTTTCTGTTTCATAGATATGTTCCTTTGTGTCATATTTTAGATTCCACATATAAGTGATATCATATGGTATTTGTCCCTCTCTGTCTGACTTACTTCATCTAGTATGATAATCTCTAGGTCCATCCATGTTGCTGCAAATGGTATTATTTCATTCTTTTTTTATGGCTGAGTAATATTCCATTGTCTATATATACCACATCTTCTTTATCCATTCATCTGTTGATGGACATTTAGGTTGTTTCCATGTCTTGGCTATTGTGAATAGTGCTGGATATATGCCCAGGAGTGGGATTGCTGGATCATATAGTAATTCCATTTTTTTAGTTTTTTGAGGAACCTCCATGCTGTTTTCCCTAGTGGCTGCACCAGTTTACATTTCCAGCATGTGTAGTTGTACTTGAGGGAACTTGCAAGTGGATGATGGCAGTTGCATGTTGTGGTCCTCCAAGGCAACGCATCTTGGGGTCCTTTAGTCCAGAGAAATTCAGGACTTCCAGTTTGCACATTCCCACAGTTTTCAGTAACACATTTTCATCCATGCATTTTATTCTTCCTATTTCTATTGGGGCAAAAATTATTACTATTTTTGGGGGGAGGTTTTTATTTTCAGTGTTTGCAATTTTCCTACTTTCTTCTGGTTTCTAACGTGGAATAATTATTGCTTGTAGAGGCAGCTCTCAGGCTCTCCTTTGTTGTGGAAAATCAAAGTAATGCGCATATGATAGAGAATATGAAAGAAAGAAACCTGAGTGTTTCATAAACTAGATAACGTAGCAGTTAAGAGCACAGGCTCTGGAGCCAGACAGACGAGGTTTAAATCTCAATTTTTCCACTTACTAGCTGGGTGACCTTGGGCAAATCATTTCTTTCAATATCTATATCTTCATGTATAGGGTATAATAGTAGTATCTGTCTTTTGTGATTGTGAAGATTTAATGAGTTGATATATGTAAAGTAGCTGGAACAGTGCCTGGGATGTTGTAATTCTATCTAAGCATTTGTTATTATTACCATTCACAGAGTAAAACACTGTAAGAGACTGGGGAGGGTGGAAAAATGTTTACACAAGAATCTGGGGAGGTTGGGAGTGAAAAGAAGGAGTTGAGAGTGAGTGTCAGGGAGCTGATGCTGACATGTGGGAGGTTTTAGAAGGAGCAGAGATGGAGAAAGAGAAATTTTTATATGTTCGTTGAGCTTTAGCATTTCACTTTGTCTTGTAGCATTTCATCCAGAGACTGTATAAAGATTTGAAGTGCTTTTAATCACTTTACTGTTTCAAGAGAGAATTTCTTTAAATGCACTATTGGGCTTTAGACTGGGCATGTTAAGCTTGAAATCTTTAGTGGACTTCTAAGAGGAAATGTTTGATAGACACTTGGATGTAAGAGTCTGAGAGATTATCCATCTGGAACCACACGTTTGGGAGCTGGCAGTGTATAGATGGTCTTTCAAGCCACGAGGCTGGATAAGATCACTTAGGTGCTGTACGCAACTGGAGAGAAGTCTGATAACAGTTCTTGGGTGCCCCTGTCCTACTACTGTTTACCTTTGTAACCTTAAATATCATCTTTAAATCTCTAATTCTAGTTCTATCATCTTTAGACTGTGTTTTTTGACTCCCTAGTTGAGGGTATTAATATCCCCACTTCCTCCTTCTCTCCACCTCCTAATTTTGGCCAATCATGCCCTTGCTTTTACTTTGCCAACTTTGATAACCTTTACATTCTTCTCTGCAACCACCTTTTAGTTCTGTCTGTTAGGTCCATAAGCTGATCCTCAGTGGTAACAAACAGTAAACAGCATTTATACTATGAAAGCGTATAAGTGTTGGGCATTGCTAAGCCACGCTGAGTGCCAAGAGTACATTTCCTTCTTTATGCATTCAAATCATTCATTTACTAAATAGTTATTGACTCTCTGCCGCATCACAGGCACTGCTTTAGTTGTTAGCATTATACAAATCAAATTGCCTGCCCTCATCACGCTTACCTTCTTTCTGGCATGGACTCTTTATCACTCAAGAGAGAATGCATCTAGAGTACATTCAAAAGTATTCTCTTCTTAAAAATCCTCTTTTGTCCCTTTTATCAGCCTCTTTTGGTCTGATTTTAGTGTCACTATACCAGCTTTCTTTGACTTAGTGTGGGCATGGTATATATTTTTCCAAAATGCTTTATCTTCACATAATTTATCAATTGCTTAAGATCATACTGTTTTATTTTCTTTTAATTTCACTTTCTTGTATTTTTGTTTCATTTATTTTTTGATTGTCTTGGAGTTTCCCTCGGTTGTTTTCTTTTTTCCTTGTTATGAGACAAAACAGAATTTCATTATCATTTCACAAATATTTGCAAGCTACTTACTCATTCTGCCCACTGTGCAGAATCTTTTTAACTTTTCTAAAGACATCTTTCTTGCAACTATGGAGTTCCTGCTCTAATTTGAACTAATTGTACTCTAAGCTTGTTGCACAGCTGTCAACCTGTCTTCTATATAACTCAGTTTGTTCTACTTTTTCTTTATACCACATCTTCCTCTTTTTTGGGCTTTAGCTTCATTCTGTTGGAATATAGCTCAGGTAAATTTTTCAGAAAGACTATATGGAAAATAAGCTTTTGAATCTGTGCACATTGGAGTCTTTACTCTTATGCTTGTTGATAGTTTGGATTAATATTGTATTCTAGGTTTTCATATTCAACATCTGAATAGTGTTTTAGAAAGTAACAAAGAGTTCAAGCAACAAATAAGAAAAGAAAAACATTTAGGCAGTGGGAACATCTGTGCAAATGTACTGAGACATTAAATGACAGGGGATGTTCTGGGAACTACAATACAGTACAAGCAAGTCAATATTATAGGGGCATAAAGGGCAAGAATTAGAGGGAAGGGAGAAAGTAGTGGGAAATACAGCGGAAGGAAGAGGTAGGGGTAATATCCTAAGGGGTCTTATCTGCCATGCTAAGGGGATTGGCTATAATCCTGAAGTGAAAGGGAGCCTCAGATTAGTCTTAATCTGGGAAATACCAGAGATGTGATATAGACTGATTGATTGCTTATAACAGTAGTGTGGAGGATGGCCATGAGATTGGAAGAAAAAGGACCAGCACAAAAGAAGCATTCATGATAGCAGGAGTGGAGAATGGTAAGGAAGTAACCAGGGACAGATCCTAAGGGGTGTTCAGAGCCACACTAAGGAGTTTGAACTTTATTCTGGACCAATGGTAAAACTCCAGATTTTGAATAGGGGGACAGGTTAATACTTTAGAAAAACCACTCTGGATAGAGTACAAGAGAATGAATTCATGTTGGGGTGGAGATACTGGAGGTAAACATGCTAATCCTGATATTGTTTACTTCTTGCCATTGTAGAAGCAGAGATCAGAGTTGAGACCTGTGTGTAGAGAGAAGAGAATGGATTTGAGTGACATGAGGAATGTGAATTGACAGCCAAATAATGGTTGATTACATGTGGGAATTGAGAGAAGAAAGACGGAATGACTTCCGGGTTCTCGGTTTGGGCCAGCAGATGGGTGGCTGATGACACCACTTACTTAGGAGAAGACGATTTTGCAGGAAGGATGCCATAATCTGGGATGGAGCAGATCAATCAAGTGTGGCTCTTTTTTTCTCTCTCCTTAAATATAAATCACTTTTATCTGTCGGGTGAAGCAAAAATAAAATAAAAACCTAACAGCTGAGTGTTTTTCCTCCTCCAGTGTAATAGAGCATCCTCGCCATCACAACATCCTCTCCTGGAAACATCCTCTCTTTGGCTCCCTGGCTCCAGAGCTACAGTCTTCCCTCAGGCTTTCAAATGCTCCCTATTTTCTCCAAACTCAGGACCTACTTCTCTCCCTCACTAGAGTATAGCCTCTGTCAGGATAAGAACCACGTCTGCTTTACTCATCGCTGTTTCAGCGAAGCCTAGGACAAATGTTTATGGGAAGGATGCCCTGAAGCTTAGCGTGGCTGTGACCTCAGAGGTGCTCTGCCCCCGGAGTGAAATGACTCTTCTCCGACAACGCTCAGCAGTTGTTTGAGAAGTTACGGGACTAATTCCCAGACAGCAGCTCACCGCAGGCCATGTGGGGGGCCACTGCACAGAGTTCAGGCAAAACTATAGCCTCAAGACCTTCAGGATGCACCAATTCAAGTTCTGAGCTGGGGAAGCCACACTTGCTGCCGGATGACTCTGGGCAGCAACCAGCAGGAGGCTTACGATTTTACTACAGGATGAGGGGGCACACACAACTTAAGTGCTTTACTTCAGGGATGTTTGCCATCTTGTAGACCGCGAGCTCCCTGGGGGTAGCCTCGTCTTGTCCAAGACCTCCGCTGGACCATGCTGAGCGCTGGGCACATAAGATGCGCTCAATGTGTATGTGTTAAGTAAGCAAATGTATACATTAAGACAGAGCTACTTATCTGCATCTTATCACATTTTTTTAAAGTAAAATTTCTTCTTTTAAAAATTGTTTTAAAATTATAAAGGCAATTAAGCTTGTAAACATTCAAATAATAAAAAGATTATTTAATGAAAAATTAAAGATACTCAATTTTTCTCTCTAATCCCAAGTATCTCTCTTTTATCTATCATTTATCTATATCTATTGTATCTATCTATCTAATCATCTATCTATGTATCTATCTATCATCTATATCTATCTGTCTGTCTGTCTGTCTATCTATCTATCCACCTATCTATCTATATAATCTGTCTTTCTCTGGTGCAAATTGGTCCAGAACATTCAGAATGAAGCAGTAAGTAAGACATTTTCTTTTATAATGTGCCCCAGCGCCCATGCAGCAGAGCTGGCTGGGCATCTAAACTTGATTACCTGAGGGAACTCTGTCTCCCTTGAGGTTGATCAAAGGCTTATCCAGTAAGATTGAGGATGGGCCTTGGGTCTTCAATCAATTATGTTTCTGTACCCAGTGCTTCCTGCTTATAACGCTAAAGGCTACTAAGGCAAGTGGGTCTGATGGGGCATCTCTGCCACTATGACAAGCTTGGTTGCAGACATCTTTGCTTCTGCCATCGGCACTGTACGCTTAGCACTCTGTTCTCCACAGGCACCTCTGTAGCAATTCCACCCATCCTTTCACTTCAGGGAAGTGACTTTCTCACCTCTTCACCCAAACCCTAATTTCCCATCTCCTCCACGTCACCAGGGCATGGAGTTGGTCTACATCCCTCTCTTCCCCTCGAGGCACAAACACCTCCATCCTTTTTTTCTCAAAGATAGTGCTATCAACCCATAGATCTGTTGGTTAAAGGCACGTAAAGTCCCCTGGAATGAGTGAGCCAAATTCAAGAACATAAAGACCAGATGACGCTTAAAGGGAAAGGAAGAAAATTCTATTCCTCCCTCTTCTCCTCCTCCCACCTCTTCATTTCCGTTAAAGCCGGGTACACAAGAAAGGCATCAATTAAGTTCTCAATTACTCATTCTATTAAATACATAAATAAATATAATTTTAAATATAAGTGGGATCATATGATTTACTGTATTTCATCAAGTCTAAGCTGCATCAATTGTAAAGCATGCCATAATTTTATGTTTTACTAAGAAGAGAAAAATGCCACCTATTACAATTATTAGACACTGTTGATTGCATGATGCCTCACAATGTCAGAAGTGTTGAAATGTGAATGAAATGATTTTTAGAATCAACAGAATATAGTACTACATTATTCTGCGCCTAGACATTTTTAGTTAGTAATTTGTCTTGGATATTTTTCTGTGTTGATATATAAAGATCTACATCATTAAAAAAAAAATCACTCTATAGTATCCCATATAAAGATATAAAATAGGGGCTTCCCTGGTGGCACAGTGGTTAGGAGTCTGCCTGCCGATGCAGGGGACGCGGGTTTGTGCCCCGGTCCGGGAGGATCCGGCATGCCGCGGAGCGGCCGGGCCCGTGAGCCATGGCCGCTGGGCTTGTGCGTCCGGAGCCTGTGCTCCGCGGCGGGAGAGGCCATGGCAGTGAGAGGCCCGCGTACTGCAAAAAAAAAAAAAAAAAAAAAAAGATATAAAATAATTTATTTAAAAAAATTAAAATAATTTATTCAATCATTCATCTACCGAGAGATTTTATTTTTTGCAGTTGAAAACAATGCTTTAATGAAGATTCTTGTACTTTCAATGTATTTTGTGAACATTTCCAGTTCTTAGATGTAGAATTACTAGATCATATTAAATTTTGACAATTACTGTCAATTTGTCCCTTAAAAAGGCTATTTATAATGCTGCAATAATGTCTGAGAGTGCCCATTTCCCCATGCACTTGTCCAAACTGGATGATATCAATATTTTTCATTTTTTCTAATCAAATTGACAAAAATGGTATTATTTTCTAATTTGTATTTCTCTGATTGCTGGAGAAGTTAATCATATTTTCAGATATTCATTAGCCTCTTTCATTTCTTCTCTGGTATTCTGACAATTCGTGTCCTTTGACCATTTTACCATTGAGTGGCACAATTTTTTGATTGATTTATAGATGCTTTTATAGTAAGGCTAATAGTTTATATGTATCTACTATGTATTTTCTCCATGTTTACTTTCTCTTTTTCCATGATTTTTTGGTTATTATTCCTGAGATGTAATTTTTAATTTTTTTTAATTGAATGAAAGAGTCTTTAAATTCTACAATTTTCAAAAGTTTCACATACATGATTTCATATAAACCCATAATAACCCCTTTTTTTAATCCCCTGTCCCTTTATTGCCCCTCCCCCTTCTCTCTCACTGCTGGTAACCACTAGTTTGTTCTCCGTATCTGTGAGTCTGCTTCTTTTTTTGTTATATTCACTAGTTTGTTGTATTTTTTAGATTCTACATATGATATCATACAGTATTTGTCTTTCTCTGTCTGACTTATTTCACTTCACATAATGCCCTCCAAGTCCTTCCATGTTGCTGCAAATGGCAAAATTTTATTCTTTTTTATGGCTGAGTGATATATATATATACATACATACATATATATGTACGTATATATATATGTGCTTTTTATGTAGCCATATCTTTTATTTTACTTCTTTATGGCTTCTGGGTTTTGTGTTGCTTAAAATACCTTCCAAACTGTAAGATGGTAAAATTAGTTTTCCAGGATGTTCATGCATGTGTTATGTGTGTGTGTACATGTGCTTGTGCACATGCCTGTGTGTGTGAATATATATTTTCAAACTTTTGTCTATCAATAATTTATTTTTACATATGTTGTGAGATGGGAATCTAACTTTGTTTTATCCATATCATTAGCAAATTATCCCAATGCTATTTGTTGAATAGTTTATTTTTTCCTCCTGATTGAAAGTAATCTTTACTAGAGACCAAATTCCTATGTTTCCTATATATCTGTTTCAGGATTTTCTAATCTGCTTTCTTAAACCATTGTTTTCAATCCTGGTGTTAATAACATAGTATTTAATTACAGTAACTTTAAATTTTGTTTCTTTATCTATTGGGGCAAGCCATAGAAAAGATAGGTAGAAATATGCATTACTTTTCGAAATATTTTTGACTGTCCTCTATGTCCTTGGCCCTGTGGTAAGTCCTTGAGTGTATCTAACAACCGTACTAAACCTTAATATAATTTTAATAGTTTTTAAAATTGATTTTTTTAAAATTATTTTTCAACACTTTCTTGGCTTTCTGTTTTGCTAGCATTTCCTTTTTTAGGTGAACTTTAAAATTGTTTATCAAGTTCCATTAACAGTCCTCTAAATTTAATTGGGACTGCATTAGCTTATAGAGTAAATTGATTGCATTAATTTATAAAGTTATTGAGCAAATTAGACAAAATAAAAATTTATGAATTTGGATCTTTCTATTCAAAAAGTTACCTTACCTTTATGTGCCCCAGTTTCCTTTTTTTATAAATGAGGATAATAGTATAAATACCTCATAAAATTTCTGAGATTAAAGAAATCATGTAGATAATTCCTGCCACATTATAAGAACATAATAAATGTTAGTTACCGTTATCATCATTATTACTGCTATCATTATTGTCTGACTGAATTTTTTTAGGTCTTCTTTATGTCTTTACAGTACCATTTTTAGCCTTATTCCTAATATTTTATAGGTTTAGTGTTACTTTATTTCCATTTTTTTGTTCTAGCTGTTCATTGTTTAACATATAGAAAAATAAATTGAAATATATGCTAATTGGCCACATATTTATTGAGTGTCCTCTATGGTCTCTTCCCATTCCTTCCTCCAGTCTAGCTCTGGTGATACTGGGAATTACCAAAAGTGGAGAAACAGAAGCCAGATTCAGGGGTTACTGTGTGACTTCCTCTCAAGGCTGATGGGTTATCACTCCAGAATCAAACATAAATACGTTTTCAATGCTCAGTTGTTCGTATCAATCTTCCCTCTGGCCAGATTGTGTACATTGGAGAATTGATTGTATTGCTTATGGAAGTCATTATTGCTGTCAGAACCTTTGAAGACGGGCTTATACAAAATACACATTTGACCATCTACTTTGCATATAGCTATTTATCTAAAGGGTAGGAGGCAAGTTTGCTTTGAGACACCTGGGGGAACTCGGGAGGCCCAAAAAGAGGATATAGTTTGGTGGATTCCAGCCATTCCAAGAATGCTAGGAGAGGAAGTGGCCAAGGGTTACATAATCTACTACAATTTTTACATGTGATAACTTCAAACAAGAGATAGTGTTGGAACTCTAGGTAGAACATAGCAGCTAAGGCTGTATGAGTCTGAAAGAATATTACCTCTCCTTGGAACAAACTATCCAGGAGATTTATCATTTCATTTACTCGGTAACCAAGTTACATCATTAATAATATCAACAGAATACAATGGCCTCTATGGTGTGTAGATTAAAAATCTCCCCAAAGGTCTCCACATGGAGATTTTTTTGTTGGCAGTGTCCAGGTCTAGAAAGCACAACTACAAGTTTACTTATATATTTGCATTCTTTCAAAATGTCAGTGGAACTCACTCAGTTTACACTCAGATCATTTAAAAGTGAACATTGCTGTTCTGAACATTGTTTAACCTTTCCTTTTCTCTATTCATTCTTATCAGGATGGTATCCCCTCAAGTGTCATTGGCCTGATTCCACTATGTCAAATGTATGCAGCAGAGAAAGGGGATACACCAGCAGCTGGAGGAGCTGAGCGGAAGGAAGGAGACTAAAATGTATTAATCCCATTTTAAGCAACAGGCACTGTGTTAAATGCTTTCAGATATAATACCACATTTAATCCTCATGGCTATCTTGCAGGGAGAGCACTGTTACGATTATTTTCACATAGGAAGAAACTGAGGCTCAGAGAAATTAAGATTTGAGCCAGGGTCTATTTAACTCCAAAACCCATGGGTCAGAAGTGCCAGTTCATTCTCAGTTCCAGTTAGAACTACTAGACTTAGGCCACGTCTCCAGGAATTCTTAAGACAAGATTTGTGTAATATTGAAGCCAAAGAGGAGTTTAAATGAGTTGGAGCTTTCCATTTAGCAGTGTGTTTCTTTACTGGCAGAATATTCTATCAAGCTGTCCCCATGGGCAAATCAAAAATTTTCCAACAGAATGAGGACCTAAAGTCATCATGGGAATGCTGCTCTCTTGCTCTTTCAGCTTCAAAATCTACTTCTTAGGGCTTCCCTGGTGGCGCAGTGGTTGAGAGTCTGCCTGCCAATGCAGGGGACACGGGTTCGTGCCCTGGTCCGGGAAGATCCCACATGCCGCGGAGCGGCTGGGCCCGTGAGCCATGGCCACTGAGCCTGCACGTCCGGAGCCTGTGCTCCGCAACGGGAGAGGCCGCAACAGTGAGAGGCCCGCATACCGCAAAAAAAAAAAAAAAAAGTCTACTTCTTGGAACCAGGTCATGGACTTGTAGGACTTTCCATCTACAAGTTTGCTTAGTGTGTTAAGATCAGATGAACAGGGCTGAGGAAGCTGTAGGCAGACAGAATTAGTGATAATTCTTTCCCACAATACTGCACTCCATTCTTCTAACATACCTCAAGTGCATGCCCTCGGCCAAAACAGATCTGGCAAGAGGGAGATTAACAATGATGACAAAAATAGTCTCTGACTTGATAAAACAAATATCAACTGGGGCAGGGGACAAGAACTGTCCATAACCAAACTTGGGATCTGATATGCTCTGCATTAGGACAGGATTGCACCATCTTAAGTATTTCACCTCATGCTAACTCTGAAGTTAGACCTTCTACCACTGCCCTTGAACTTAGTCAATATTTGCAAACTGTGGGGGGAAAAAGAGGATACAGATCAGCAAGAAGGGTGACAGTAAAATACTCTGGAATCACTTTTTTGGTTTTCTGTAAGCTCATAGTTCCCTATTTGTTGATCTTCCAGAACTGAACTTCAGAAATGAGGTTACTAGGGTAGATGTCTTGTGTGATATTGTGTACATTGTGGGGTAAGAGGTGGTGGCGGCAGTGGTGCTGGTGGTGTTAAATTTTCATTGAATAAAATGTGGCTTTGTCTGGGTCTGGGCTCCCTAATTTCTTCTCAAGATAAAGATGAGCTCATTTGAACCTATCCGTCTTTAGATCAGTAAACACTCTGCATGGGTCAGATTCCAGCCCTAGACCCCGGGCTCCTGCACTTCGGGAGCCTATTGATTTTCCCTTTCCTGAGGCTTTAGGGTGAGAGGTCAGGGCAGGTGGGGATGTGGGTGGCCTGTATTTCCTCTGCCTTCCAGCTCTGCCTCCATACACGCTCTGCCCTAGTCTCCATTTCCTGGAAGTGTAAGCGTCACATCTCACTAAGTCCAGAGCAAGTTTTGACGTCTGAATGGGCATTGTTTACCATCCTCTCTGTTGCCCTACCTTACCCTGTACCCAGACTTATAGTATGATTTTGTGCCGTCTGTTTCATAAGTTAATATCTTTTCTTTTTTTTTTTTTTGCGGTACGCGGGCCTCTCACTGTTGTGGCCTCTGCCGTTGCGGAGCATAGGCTCCGGACGCGCAGGCTCAGCGCCCATGGCTCACGGGCCCAGCCGCTCCGCGTTCCCGGACCGGGGCACGAACCCGTATCCCCTGCATCGGCAGGTGGACTCTCAACCACTGCGCCACCAGGGAAGCCCCAGTTAATATCTTTTCTGATCACTCACCCTAAACTCTGGTCTTCCTAAATAAAGTTCCCCTGTCTCTTTCCTTACTTCTTCCTCATACGTGGTAGGGAACTGCAAACCCATTATCACAGGGTTAGCAGTACGTCTTCCTACCTGAATTTCTCCTCCTCCTACTGTTTAGGAGCACCTTCTATACCAGGCACTTCACACAACACGTCCCATTTACTCCTCAGTTTGAGAGGTAGGTGTTATTTTGTGAAAGAAAGAATGGTGATTCAAAAAGACTAAAAGCCTAACAAGTCATGGATTAAGCTTCCGAGGCAGGTCCATCAGGCTCTGTGCTTCCTACTTTCTTCAGGAGTCCGTGACACCTGAGGCCAGCTGGGTAGTGCAGACTGCCCACTGGAGAGCAAGACAAGACAGGGGATGCATCCATCCAGGGCAGGACCTTGATTCCCCTCTGAAGTGAAGGGCGCACTTTCCCTCTTTGCTTTTGTCTTGGTATGTAGGCCCCTTACAAACAAAAGTTGTGCTTGCTCACTAAAAAGAAACTCCAACATTACAGAAATCTATAAAGTAAATGTGACAATTACCCCCTCACCTAAACGCTTCCTTGCCCATTTCTACTCCTCAAAAGTAGCATTTACTATGGTGGTGGTGTGTGTATGTATGTGTGTGCACACACGTGTGTGTGTGTGCCTGTACACAAGCGTGCGTGAACTTTGTAGATATAGATAGATATATCAGCTGAAAAACACCACCAAAGTGGAGTCATGTTATATGACATATTCTTACATTTACTTGTAAAACTCAAGAACGTATTGTGGAAACTTTCCATTTCACTACATAGCTATCGCTCATCCTCAGATTTTTCGTGGCTGCATAATATTCCATAGGCCATGGAATCAAAATACAAATCTTACCACTGAAAGCACAAATAAAGGAGAAGCCAGATACAATTTTTGTGTGGCTGTGATGACATATTAGGGAAATGGTTATTCTTGGGGTCAGTTCTACCCAAGTTAAATTCAGCTGAAAGAGGCATAAAGTAACACAATTCACTTTAACAATTCAGCTTGTGATGGATATTTAGTTTGTCTACCATTTTCTATTATTACATACAATCCTGCAATGCATATTTCTGAACCTGTCACATAAAATTTAGACATATTAACTGAGGTCCTCCCAGCTGCAAACCAGTATCTGTGACTTGTCCTCATTCAGTCACGGGCAAGCACTGCTTCTAGAAGGGACTCATGGAGCAAATGCAGAGAACAAAGAATCAAGGTTTTGACTTTTGAATTTTAAAATAGAGTCTTAAAACTCAGTGTTGAGACAATAGTCTGGACAGTAAAGGCTTTTAATTTGCCAGAGCCTAACTTTTTTGTGATAGAAAAGAGTGCTTTTAGTCTCAAAAATTAAGTCGAAGGAATCAAGGCGTAAAGCCTCATCCTCAACAAAGAACAGAGTGATAACAGATGAGGAGCCAGCCTGGCCCACCTTCACTGGTTGGAAGAAGTTTTCCTAGTCTAGGGGACAAAATGGCTAAGACAAGAGGCACTTAATCAGACCCTTTCCCTACAAAGGGGCCCTGCACCTTCTGTCCTGGGCTGAGCCTGGGGTTTGGGTGGAGGTGACAGAGCAGCCAAGTACGTTTGGAGTAAGAAAGAAGGGATTTGTATCTATGTGCTGCCTGGCACCTAGAATATAGTAGCCACGCAGAAATGCCATGGGCCAACGTAGTGTGGCTCCATAGGGTACCTACAGACTTTATGAGTGCCAGGGGCAGAGAGCATAGACCTCAGAGTGACTTGAGAAAAGAGTCCAACATCCCTGTGTCCAGAGCCCTGACGGAAATATAATGGGGAAGAAAGTGAGCCAGTGAAGGCCTGAAGATGCCTTCGTGGAAAGTGGTAGGAACCCTGCAGGCCGGAAGCTCAATGCAGTAATAGCCATGTTAGCAAACAAAGACTGGTGGCCTGATGACACCTTGGAATCAGAAGTGTCAGGGCTCCTTGCTCAAGGATCAGAGGACCTGGCACTATTAAACAGCAGCCAAGAACCAGAAGCCTCCTTCTCCTTGCTAATACCCAAGAGTTTCGATGCCATCCTAAGGGAAAGCAGCAGAAAGGGATGGAACTTCGTCTGAAAAGGTTGAGCACATCTGAAAGTGACTAGATTATTTGCTACCATCAGACAAAAAAGGAGCTTGAGGAAGAGATTAAGTTGAGTTATAGAAAAAAAGAAAATCACACATTTTAACCTAACTGAATATGTGCTTTTGTGATTCCTGTCTGCTTATGCACTCAGTTATTTCCATAAGGTTGATTGCTAGATGTGGAGCTGATGAGGCAAAAACATGCACGTTTAAAAAAATTAAGTATATTGCCACGTCCCTCTCCAAAGTTCTAAGCAATGGAAACTCTCATAAGCTTCACCAGATGGCCTGGGGTCAGTGTTGGCCAAGTCAATACTTCTTTAGAGCCTGGTATCTTATCCTTTCCTCTCATACTATAAACAAATAGGCTCTAATTTTAGGTCAATATTCCAGAAAATGAAAAAGTCATGATTCCTTTTATGTAGAAGAAATAGCCTATCTTTAATTAGCATTACTTTTCTGGATTTCTTTTCCTTTTTTTATTCTTTTTTAAAAAAATTATTGAGGGAAATCCTTAAAGCTCTACTAGATGAATCTGACTCTTTTAAAGACTCGGAGTTCCAAAAAGACATATTAAAATGAGACACGGCCTCTGAATTAGGCAACCTGGCAAACTGAAGTGGCTGAAAGAGCAAAGGCTACTTGGCCCTAATAAAAGAAAAAATTAGCTGACAGCCCCAATAGATATATTTGTCTCCATTGTCATTAGAAGGTAGAAAAAACAAATCAGCATATCAATAAACTTTTTCCTGCTTTTCACCCAGAAAATCAGTAAATCTGGGTCTGCCTTCATCTCAGTTTCATTACAAGCCCTGCTTGTTTATAGTATAGTATAGTATTTTATTTTTACTCTACTGGTGGATTGGAATTTACTTAGGAGTTTTGCAATTGTATTAATAAGTGTGAATTTCATAAAAAATTGGGAGATATATATATATATATATGTATAGATGTAGGTGTCTGAACTGTTTATCCAGTATTTTTAAATATTGAATAAAATTCACCCATAAACCTATGAGGCCGGGTGCCTTTGGAGGAGAGGAGATTATATTTGTTTTTGTATTGTTTTTTGGACAGCTTTTTCAATTTCTTTTAGGATCTCGGTTCTATTAAAACTTTTTACTTCTAGTGTAAATTTTGATACCTTCATTTTGCTTAGAGATGCATCCATTTCACTGAGATTTTTCACATATCTAACCATAATGTTGATTCTACAAATTCTTGGCTATTGAGTGGGGAAAAGATATTAATAATAGTTGGTAATCTATATATTATTCATAATTTTTTCTAGAATGCAGATACCCATACTCAGAGGCACATGCCCACACCATGCTTGGGCGTGTGACCATTAACCTTCCTCTGTGTCAGACTTCAAGACTCTCTTGCTCACTGTCAGTTGCTGAGCAGTGAACAGGGATTTAGAGAAAATGTTTCTTCTGGTTACCAACAATTTTCATGTTGTGAATAATTGGAAATAGGACTATTGATTTTTGAAATTATTTCCCAACAGGTCAAGGGTAACAACAGTGACAAGAAATCCATAGCTCCGATTTTCATGGTCTAGAGCTGCTCACACCAAGGAATTTCCGATACCAGCAAAGCACAGAGTACTGTTTGCACAAGCACTGGGGAAAACCCAGTGCTTTCTCCACCGGCAGATTTATTTGCAGAGACACAGGCATTTTTTCCAGGGTGGCTGCCAAACTATCTCCTGAGCCTGTCTAGCTAGCACCTGGGCCACCCATCAGGGGGCTTTGCAAATAATACCCTCCCCTTTGCCAGGGTAGAGGCAGCCCTTGTGATTGTTTCAGCTTGTTGTGGCACCTTAATCTTTCTAAGCTGCTCCACTCCTATTCCGGGGCCTACCCAAGCATGGCTGGCTGGAGGTAGGGCTACATACAGCAGCTATTGGCCTGAGGCTGAGGGCAAGGGCCCCAGGAAACAGGAGGCATGGGAAGAAACTTTCAGTTCCTGGAGAACGTCTGTGTTCTTCAAAATTTGAATGTCCTGGGAAGCTGCCATGGGTCTGGGTGTAGTTCTTAGATCACAATTGGAAACAATACGGCAAGATGACAAAAGCCACCGGCTGGGGGAGAAGAAAGGGAACTAATGGCGATTCGGCAAAAAAACCCATGTGTCAGGCAGGCTCTGTGCTGTTTCTATAGTATAAAAGTGATCTCTTTTTTTTTGAAGGTTTGCTAGAACTCATAGAAGGTACTATTTTAATTTTCACATTCATCCTTAAAGATCTCTTACTCTACCCAATGAGTATTGTGGTGTTGTTTAGCAGAGCAGTCCTTTTTTTATTTTGTTTTACCTTTTTAAAAAAATGTTTATTGTTATATTGTAAAATATACATGAAATAAAAGTTATGTTTTTAGCCATTCTTAAGTGTACAATTCAGTGGCAATAAGTACATTCACATGGTTCTGCAACCAGCACCATTATCCATCTCTGGAACTTTTTCATCTTCCCCATTTGAAACCCCACACTCCTTAAACAATAGGTCCCCATTCCCTTCTCTTATCCCCTGGCAACCACCATCCTATTTTCTGACTCTTTGAATTTGACTGCTTTTAGAACCTCATATAAGTGGAATCACACAGCATTTGTCTTTTTGTGACTGGCCTATTGCACTTAGCGTGATGTCCTCAAGATGCTTCCATGTTACAACTTCTGTCAGAATTTTCTTCCTTTTTAAGGCTGAATAATATTCCATTGTATGTATATACCACATTTTTTTTAATCAATTCATCTGTAAGTGGAAAATTGGGTTGATCCCACATTTATTATTTTGGTTTTTTGTTTGTTTTTTCATTGATTGACTTTATCAGTAAGCATATATTTTTTAAATCTTTATTTTATATTGGAGTATAGTTGATTAACAATGTTGTGTTAGTTTCATGTGTACAGCGAAGTGATTCAGTTATACACATACATGTATCTATTCTTTTTCAAATTCTTTTCCCATTTAGGTTACTACAGAATACTGAGCAGTGTTCCCTGTGCTATACAGTAGGTCCTTGTTGGTTATCTATTTTAAATACAGCAGTGTGTACATGTCAATCCCAAATTCCCAATCTATCCCTCCTCCCCACCCTTCCCCTCTGGTAACCATAAGTTCGTGGAACTCCTTTCTTTAAATGAAAGTTTGACAGAACTTACTTATTGAATTTAATACTCACATTCATACTTAGAGATTTGTTCTATTATACCTGGTGAGATCATTGTTATTTTAAACAGGGAACACCCTTTTTTAAAAATGAACATTTTATTGCACCCCAATATAAAAATAAAGCTCCTTTGGTTAAAAGAGGTCCCAATTTGGTGGCCCCTGAGATAATACACATTACCCTAGAGATCTCGGGAACAAAAGTCACTGAGTTATATTCTCTTTAAAATTTCTTCAGCACTAGTTATTTTCCTGTCTAACCAGAAAAATAAACCAATGTCCAGTGGTGGAGAAGGGTCCCTCCTTCTGAATGATTTTGGAGACATTCGGAAGGACTCTATGAAAACGGGCAGGAAACAAATCCTGCAGAGAGAGAGGAAGGGTGCCCAGACAGATGACACTGCATTCAGGCAAGGTGTAGCCATGAGTGATACGGCTCAAAGGGCCTGGGCTTGTGTTTGGTGGGGAAGGCCTCCAGCCCCTAATCACTCAGGCGTCCTTGGCCCTAATATGAAAACATAAAATGCACCATGTATTTTTTAATGCCTATACCACTGGAAGAGGAACACACCAAGTCAGTGATTTCTTCATGTTACCTTCAGTAGATGCCTCAGTCCCCATGAACAGAGGAAGGGCTTGGGCCACACGAGAGCATTAAATGCTTGGCAGGGGGCAGAGGCACTTACTGACGGGAGGATAGATCATGAACAGAGAGAAAAAGATCCAAAGTCACACTTGGCCAACTTCAGAATTTTGCCCTTGTCTCGCCCTGCAACTTAAATTCCCTTTCTTATGAGAAGCGAAAACATTTTGACAAACATTTTTTTTTTTCTTTTGGCGTGTAGAAATCCTTCGGAGAAAGTCAATATGGTGGCTGCACTGATTCTAAGAATCCTTTAGCCTTTTATAATTCTTTTGAGTCTCCTGGACACTCAAGGGTTACGTGTCATGCCCTGGGGTCCCAGGGAGGCCACATAAAGGTTTTTAGAAATGAATTGATTGGAGGAAGGTCTTCTGACACCCAAGGCAGTGCTCTCTTTATTTTCCTTTCGTTAGAAAGGTTACCCCTTAGGTTTTTTCCTCCGCAGTATTGACCCTCCCTCCAAAGGGTTATATTGCTTGTGGGGCGTGGGGGACATGTGTGGCACAATTTATCTCTTTAGTAATCTTTCACCATTTTGCTTAGATATCATATCAGCTGTTTTCTAAAATTGTATGAGCTCTTTTCCTTTATAAATACCTCCCTTGTATTTTATGCCTTCGGGAGTGTTCATAGACCCCAGAAGTTGGTAACACACAGTAAATATTTGATGTTTTCCTATGACTTGTATTCAGGGACATCTATCCCTCACCTTAGCATGTGTGAGTAAATTAATTGTAAAAATGTGATGATCTTTAGCTGTTAGTCTTTAAGAAAAACGTGTAAATCATTTATGATGATAAATGGAGGTACCGATGAATAAAATTAACCTTTTCTTTACTATTAGTTGGTGAAACTTATCCCTTCAAGTATAGCAAGGGTACTGCCAGGCATCAAGACAGACATATGTGGAAAAAGTTTTGTGATCAGAGTTCAGATCAATGTTAAGAAGGATGGTATATATTATTCTGGACTAGTACCGTCAGATAATTAGTCACAAAAGCAATGATTTGAAGCTAACATTTTAAATAAACCTCCTCTCAGAAAACATTACCACCTGCTGTAACTTCTTAGTGATTTAGTCTCTCCCTGGATTATCCAATCTGATTTAAAGCAGATTGGTGTTAAATAAGTATCAGAAGATGGGAGTCATTACATTACCACAAATGCCTTCTCCCTTTCAAGAGCAGGTAGAAGGGAGTTGGGGGGAATTCCCTTTTTTCTCCAATCAGGGAATAAATATTTTGGCCTAGAGGGACACAGGCATGCTCTTTTGCACAATTTAGTTAGGAAGACTGGAATTTAAGTTTGTGCCATTGATAGAAAAGAGCTGAAAGTGGAAAAGTACTGTTAGCACTTAATAGTTTCGAGATTGCATTGGTTCTAAGCACCCTCATGACAACAGGGTCAAAATACCAAGTTTTCATCATTGAGGGGAAAAGCAAATGAAGCCATCTGAGAGATGAAGACTCACTGAACAATAATATGGCAGACGGAAAGGGAGGTGCAGCTGTGAATGACATTTAATAGGGTCAATGATTTCTGCTGATTCTTCATGCTCCTGATTGGAAGATAAAGGAGACATGATTTTAAACCAAAGCAAAAGAGATAAAGAAAAATTTCAAAAGCCATACAACCAATGTTCTTAGTATGAAACACACTGCCAGTCATGTTAAAGGAACACTTTAGAAAGGTTTTGAATTTACATTAGGACTTAGTTCTGAGTTCAACCAAGTAGAAACAATACATGCTCTCACTCCCCATATTTCAAATAATATATTTACCATTCTGTGATTTTGGGGAACATCTTTCCTTGTTCTTCAAATCGTGAGACACTAGCAATCGTTGAACTGAATTTAGCTCACAACATTGTTTTGAACCAAAATGTTTGTTGTTTTTAAATTTTGAGGGCTAAAGTTAAATCTGGGAGAAGAGTTTTCAGACAGAAATCTAGCCATTTACTACAAACGTCTGAAATAAAAAAGATCATTTCTAGGAGTTGCATGCATCGATCCTAGGTTTGTATCAACGTAAGTAAGAATTGCAATAAAAAGAAAACTCCAGGGAATTCCCTGGCGGTTCAGTGGTTAGGACTCTGTGCTTTCACTGCCAAGGGCACGGGTTCAATCCCTGCTTGGGGAACTAAGATCCTGCAAGCTGCGTGGCCAAAAGTAAATAAATAAATAAAATAAAGCGCCAAGTGTGGGGAGAGAAAGGAAAACTCCATCACTGATATTACAGTCACAACGAGCCTGCTGTCCTATAACTGGACACAGGTCCAAAAATTAAATGTCACATGTTTAAAAAAAAATCAAACGGCACTGAGCTTGTAATGTATATTTTATTTTGCACAAGCTTGCATATATACTGCACATACATTCAGTTTAAGAGAAGATGGAAGGCACACAAGGCAATTGGACTACTGTATCCTTTAAGTGGTACAAAGCAAAAGGTAAAAGTTTGGAGAGTATACAAAAGCTTAAACACACAAAGAAAAACCCCCTTCCCACCCTTCCCCCCACAACTATTTTTTTTTTCCTGTTTTAAAATTTAGTAGCTGCCAAACTAAACTTTTTACTTTTACTTTAAAATCAATTGTCTACTGCACCTTTTTATTTACTTTTTAATATGGACAGGGAGTCTCATTGTTTTTTTATCATATCAATTAATATTACAGTACATCCTTGGTAATACAAAATTGTACACCTTCATCAAATAAATTAGGATAAATTAAACCAATAAATTATGCAAAGTCTTCAGAACAATAGACAACAACAAAAATCCACAATTGAAATTGCCTCTAGCTAAAAAAAAAAATCAAAAATTGACTTTATCAGTTCAGTTATTGTACTATATTCAAATCAAAGGGTCTTTATTACAAAAAAAAGAGCTTAATAATGCTATTTACAACATATTGCTAAATAATATAAAGGCAGTGTTTTGTCACGGTTTATACTATATACATATGATAAATGGCTGGGACAATATTGGGGGAAGCCAGGACCTTTGATTTTTCTGGGTATTGCTGAGACCAACCCCAAATACATTTGCTTTTCTAATTCTAATTTTGAAGTGGTAATATACAATTTTGAACTGCTTTTCCCACCTATGGAGAATATCTGAATATTTTAAAAATAAAGAATGAAGCCATTTTCACAAAAGCGGGCCAGTCTGTTTGCCTTTTCTGTTCATGTCTGTGCATTTTCGGGGGTGTCAGGTTTGAGAGAGGGCTCAGTTGAAAAGACTCAAAGTCCAGATGCTTCCAGATTCCGTTATATTCTTAGAAGGATGATTATAAGAAGATGCAAAGGTTAAATACCAGTTTTGATCCCAGCTCTGAATATGAGCATTTTAGCTTTAGTCTTATGGATGGTTTACAACCAACAGATCTACAGAAAACAAAACTGCATTTCCTTCAACATCACATGTAAGTGCAATACAGTAACTGCTTTACTCACAGAAACCAGTTACGTTCTTTTAAGGGGAGCTTTTTGAAAACAATGCTTCTTGTAATTTGCAAACACAGAGTTTGTACCAGAACGAAACATTTGTACTATTCACACCAATGAAGATTCTATAATATACATGGCAAAGAGATTCTGCTCTGTCCTCACATGTACACTGCTTCTTTCAGGGGAGTCTGTAAACCACTTTTTCTTTGATGAATTTATGATTGCTTCTGGGGGACATCTTATTTTTAAAGCCCCCAGATCTTTCGCTTTATGACTTAATATTAACCTGTATGTGTATGCATGTATGTGTGTGGGGGGGGGGAGGGAGGTTACGTACTAAATGTCTTCATGTACGTAGAAAAGAAATTTCATAAATTTACAGAAACTGCATTACCCTTGCCCTTGACATCTGATGAAAGAGACTGTTATCTTTTAAAAGTAGAGAGCGGGATTTTCAAGAATGCTTTCAACTGTCTATACAGTCACTGAAGTGTTCCTAATAAATTCAACAGATGTTGTGAGAATGTAGTTATTTATTAAAATCTCACGTCTTACGTAACAACAGCCATGAGGTTAAATATTTACATTGCTTTATAAAAGTTCCCCTCTTTCTTTAGTGTTTTTGTTTTGCTTTTTTTTGTTGTTTTTAAAATTTTTTAAAATGATATTCACCCACATCCCTAGCACAGCAACAAAGATTCTGCAAACATAAAACACTTTAATGAAATAATACTTGGAGGCACAAAGCAAACTTCAGGAATATGTGGGTGAACATTTCCTTAAATAATTACTACATTCTACCATCTTCCACGTTGTTTTACCATTTAAAGTGAAATGTCCTCATTAAACAGCCAGAGATACAGTAAGAATTAAATGTTTTGTTGTTGCAAATAGAACATTCTTTTCACAAAACATAACAAATGCCTAAAATAGGTCCTTAAATCTAGATAGGAAAAGGTAAGCTTTCCACTTCACACGCATATATATATGTATATTTTTACATGTGTGTATATGTGTGTATGTGTTTTTATGTTCACACATCTGCACACACATATATAGCACATGGTATGAAATATTGCTTCTATACTACTTTTCATTAGGCTAAGAAAACACAAGATTTGCACCACAGTTACAAAAAATTGGCTTCTACAAGAATTTTCAAAACTCGAATGCTGCTCAAACAATTGAGGAAAAAATAATTTGCGGTATCAAACTGTTCTAAAAATTCTCTTCTTCAAAAACGTATTCTCCTGCTTTGTTTTAAAAAGACACAAAATATGCATAGCTATCAACGTTATGTCAAACAGCCAGAAAAAAAATCTAGTGTTTATTGCAGCTGTAGTAATTGGAAATAAAGTCAAAAAGATGAAATCGAAAGCCACAGAAGGCACAAGAACAATTGTACTTGTGGGAAAAAACTGGAATTTTGAAGGATTTTTAAAAATCCCCCCGCTGGTGCATTTAGGTCTAGGCACAGACTATAACCTCACGTGTAGATGCAAAAATAATTTAGGGTTAGCAGAAAATAAGTGGAAATGTGGTATTTCAACATGGACTTTAGACTTTGTTTCCCTATGTAAACTGTCCCTAGTCCTTCACCCTCCCACCAGAGAAAGTGAACTTTCTCCCAAGTCGCCAATTTTTACTTGGTGAGAGTTGAGCTAAGATTGGAAAGATGGTGTTTTAAAGAAAACTTGTTAAATAGGAGTTTTGAGAGATAGGCTTTTGTCATTTTCCAATGCACTGGGAGGCACAAGATTTTATGATGGTGAAAGAGAAAAGAATCACCTAAAAGCAAAACGATTGAGTTCTGTTTCCAGGACAATGAGGTGAGTTTCTCCTCACGCTGCAATTTCTACTCTGAAACAATTTCTATGCCTCAGTGAACATTGAGAGGATATTATTGTAGATAAGTGCATCAGCATTTGGTTGTGAACACACGTTTTTGCTTAATTTGTCTATTTCAATTAGAAAGGCAGGGGAGAATAATACTAAAAATTCAAATACCTCAGGAATCAATACTGAATTTGCCCCAGGTCAGGAAGATACTAGCAATCTATCTTTATAGGTGAAGACATTACGGTTTTGCCTTTTAGCTTGCAAATGGCAACACAATGGTGATGTGAATTACACGGGAACAGCAAAGACCCAGTTCTGTGCTGATGTGAACAATGAATGTCATACTCTTGGGCGTGAAGCAAGGCGAAAGAGTGTGACCACAAGTTGAGATTGCTTCCCTACTTTGTGCTGATTGGATTTTTTTGGGGGGGGGGTTCATTTTATTCCAATGTGATGAGTATCCAAACACTTTTTTTTTTTTTCCCAAACAAGCCGGAACAAGAACAAATTGGCTCTCATGGCTCTGTGTAGGAGCCTGCGAGCTGGGCGATGTGTTTGGCTGTGGGTGCAGAGTGAGGCCCAGGGTGTTCCAGCCCGGGCCACTGCACTCTGTCCACACCGCAAGAGGCCACGTCTCCTGAATGACGCAGGCATCATAGGACCGCGCCGTTTAACTTAAAGTCAGCAGGTTTTAAGGCTTTGTGCTGACAATAATTGCCTTCATACATTCCTGTCCATCAGCAGAATTTATAAATGATGTTAAATTACAGCGATTGGGTCACCTAGTTACATGGGTCAACCTGCAGTCTCCAAAGTCAAATGTAATTTTTATAAAAATCAAGGAAAAAACGATATTTATGTTGTATACGATCTAAATACCAGTTTTTTTTTGTTTTTTTTTTTTTACTTTGTCACTTTAGGAGATGTAGATCAAGTTACCAAAGGGGAGGGAGGGTTCTGGAAAACACTATTAGAATAAAAAAGGAATTCTTACTGCATCTGCACACAAAACCCATCTAAGAAAACAAGTGTGAACGCCACACGGCTTTTTAAAAGCAAGTACGGGACTTTGTACACCTTTGAAAAACTGGAAAAAAAAAAAAGAAAAAGAAAAAAGAGGAGAACCATTGAAGAAAGCATGAAATAGCAGCTAGCTTTCTTATGTGTGCTGAAATTGTGTCTTTTGGGTTAACTCCCAAACTCTCCTATTCTATACACTCTTCACGTTTTGGTCAATTACTAGCTTCTGAATTAGAAGAGACTGTATCAATTTCTTTAAAACGCTGTACCTAAAATGAAGAAACACTTAAAAATTAGACCGTCACCACTTTGAATATCCATCAGGGTAGAGTGGAAATGTATAGGAAAATAGGTCATTCTCATATGTACTCCTCTCAGGAGGGGAAGATCGAGTCAGCTAGCAGCTGTTAACAAACTTCTAGTGTAGGCAGGAATTTTATGGTCAAGTTGGGATGTCCTTTATTCCTTACCATAGAAAGGAATTCAGAAAATAGTGTTTTTTGAAAAAAGAAGTGCTAAATATTAAACAGAAATGATAATTCTTTTAAACCACATAAACAAAGTTGAGCAAAGAATAAATTTGAAACTTATGTGCCTTTTAGTATCTGAAGCAAGATAAATAGAAAATGATAACACGTTATAGGGGTTTTTCTGTATGAAGAACGATAGATACTCACTTATTTCCAAGAAGAACCTATTGCAAAATTTCGAGAGGTGACTAGAAATCACATGAATTTCCAGTCTCATTTTGAAAGAGTCAGTTTTGTACAAAACTGCTTTGCCTCCAAAGAAAATGGTACTAGCTTGTGGCGTTTGCCATTTCTCTTAGGAAAGACTTGACGGTTAGTGATTATGTTTCTTTTTAAAATTTGACCTTTTGGGGTACTTGTGAAAAGTGAGTTGTTCATCTGCCACTGGCATTATTTTTAAATGTGTGATAAAAAGCGACTTACTGAGTTCAAACCAAACAAAATATTTAAGTTTATCAAGTGGTTTCATTGAGTTTTCTGACCTTCTCAGCAGTAAAAACAAGAGACACATCACTGACTACAGAGTAGTGCTGTGTCACGGGTCTCCCTCTGCCAACCGCCATGCGCAATAAACCATCAATCCAGCAGAAGCATCTTTTAAAAATGCCCTTCCTTGCTAATATAGACTTTACACACGTCAACATTCTTTTTCCCTGAAAATTAACCCTATTTTAAGTCTCCAAATGTTAAGGGCCTTGGGCAAAAGTAAACTAAAGGCGGAAGGAAAAGAACCATCCCCTTGCAATGGAAAACAGAAGAAAATGAGAGAAAGATGATGAGGAGGGATTACCAGCTGATTTTGTAACACATCCATGCCTCCCATACACATATATATGAAAATCAAAATCTAGACACGGATAACTTGGACATCCAAAGGGGACTGCTACTATTCATACATTCGAAAAGAGTTGTTGAAATTTCTACTCATGAAGCAGCTCTTGTAGGCAGTTTGGGGATTTGAAAATCTCAGGGACTTCACTATCCAGCTTGCAGATGACCTTGTATATAGCCTTCTTCCAGGAAGGATCAACATCTTTGCCTGCGATAATGGCATTGAAAAACTCCCGTAATGTGATCTGCGCAACTTCCAGGAATCTCTCTGGAACCTGCTGATACAAGGAGACAATGGCATTAATAAAGTTTTCAGTTTCAAGTCTCCAGTTCTTCAAAGGAAATTGAGCTAAGTTCTTTCTTTCAGAAAGGGGCTTACATGGCACCTGCATTTTCTAAAAATGGCCGGCCTCTATTCTCTTATGTAAAGTCGTTATATATAGTAGCATTGTAATGTGGGGTTGACAGCTTTATAGAGTTTTAGAAAAAGACTTGTGCAAAGGATACATGCAGAACTACTGAAAAACTGGGATTCCACTGTGAATATCTGAGTAGAAAAAAGGCGACATACTGTTGGGATTCCTCACTTCATTAAATAGGTGTATTCCAGAAGCAAGTCGCCACCTAATCGTTCAGAATTTGAATCATATTTCCATTATGAAAACAAAATGTGTTCTCAAAAGTAGAATAATAATTGGCCTTTGATATAAACTAAACTAAACCCACACTATAGATGAAGATAGCAAAAATCTTAGTTTCCTGCTTGTATCAGAGGATTGTTGACCCAGATGTTAAACTGTATATTAAAATAATCTGCACTATAAAGTACAGGCATACCTTGCTTTATCGCGCTTTGCTTTACTTTATTGTGCTTCCTACATAGTGCGTTTTTTACAAATTGCAGGTTTGTGGCAGCCCTGTGTGCAGCAAGTCTATTGGCGCCATTTTTCTAACAGTATCTGCTCACTTCATGTCTCTGTGTCACGTTTTGGTAATTCTCGAAATATTTCAAACTTTTTCATTAATATTATATTTGTCATGGTGATCTGTGATCAGTGCTCTTTGATGTTACTATTGCGAAAAGATGCAACTCAAGGCTCAGATAACGGTTAGCATTTTTAGCAATTAAGTTTTTGTTTTTTTTTTTGCGGTACGCGGGCCTCTCACTGTTGTGGCCTCTCCCGTTGCGGAGCACAGGCTCCGGACGCGCAGGCTCAGCGGCCATGGCTCACGGGCCCAGCCGCTCCGCGGCACGTGGGATCTTGCCGGACCGGGGCACGAACCCGTGTCCCCTGCGTCGGCAGGCGGACTCTCAACCACTGCGCCACCAGGGAAGCTCAGCAATTAAGTATTTTTAATTAAGGTATGTACTTTTTAAGACATAATGCTATTGCACACTTGATAGACTACAATATAGCATAAACATAACTTTTATATGCACTGGAAAATCAAAATATTTACGTGACTCGCTATTGCGACATTTGCTTTATTGCGGTAGTCTGGAACGGAACCTGCAATATCTCTGAGGTATGCCTGTCCTCTATGTACAAAAAAAGAGTAAGACAATGATACTAACACTGAATCCAAAATACAAAATTTGAACTGAATCTTAAGATCCTACATTGGAAAATACTTTACCTTGAGATTAGAATTGCTCCATGAGAGAGTGACTTATGCAGCTGATAGCAATAATAAAACCCCACATTTTTGGACTGCTTATTATGTGTCAGGCACTGTGTTATGTACTGAATGTGAATTATGTCATTCAATTCCCCCATCTCTGTGATTATTAACCCCATTTTACAGTGAGAAAATGGAGGCTCAGAGAGATTAAGGGAATCGTTCAAAGTCATTGTACTCTAAGATAAACATTCTTCAAATAGTCTTTTCAGAATCCCTATCTGTTAATCCTTTTCTCCCAGAGCAGTGAGTATATATGTGGGTGTTTTTTGTGTTTGTTTATTAATTATTTATTAATAGTGGTTTATTTAATAGTCTAACCTCTTGTCTAGGGAAAGGAATAGCTATTGATGTACTTATTCAGTATTCTTTGTAAGTTACACGGTAAAGCATGGCCTATCTTTCCCCACAACAAGGAAATGGATTCACAGAATCATTCCATGTACTCCTAATTTTCCAAATACACACTGACACTCTGTAGATTTCTTTTAGTGGGGTACTTATACATTAATAATGTTTTATTTTTACAGTAAGTGCAGACATACGAGGAAGTAAAATGCACTGCAGTTATATGTGTAGACAGATCTGTCTACACGTATACAAGAGGTATATATTTTCATCTTCGTTCACACTTGCCCCTCGCCGAAGTAAAAGGGAGGGATTGTCATTTTGAACACATTTGATCCCTTTCTCCATGTCTTTTCTCAATTTGAGCAGTGGACCTTTTTATAATGATAGTAACTGTTAAAGAAAACGAAAAAGATACCAGACATCCCTGTCTTACATATTTGGAGTTGGACAAAGAAGTTCAGTGCATCCCATGGCAAGTCACTTGTCCTTTGAAGGAAACCTAATAACACCCCAGAAAAAAAGGACCCCCATCTGGGGCTGATCAGAATCTAGAACAAGTGAGAAGTTTGAGAAGCCCCTTCCAAAGATATTGGCTAGTTTCTTAGGACACAGTCCCCACCACTGCCTGGAAAATCATGGAAACATCACCTTGTCCCCCATGGATGTGCAAACCCATCTACCCCAAAGGCCATTCCCTGCTGAGAATTCATCTGTATTTTCAACTGAACTTTGATGATTTTCTCCCCAACCTCCTGCACATACATGAGTATTTGTGGGATGGGAAGGGCCTGGAAGAGCAATCACCCCTCCTAGTCACCTTATACTAAATAAAAAGTCAAAAAATAAATAAATAAAAAGAAATTTAAAAAAAGGGCCTTCCCTGGTGGCGCAGTGGTTGAGAGTCCGCCTGCCGATGCAGGGGACACGGGTTCGTGCCCCGGTCCGGGAGGATCCCACATGCCGCGGAGCGGCTGGGCCCGTGAGCCATGGCCGCTGAGTCTGCGCGTCCGGAGCCTGTGCTCCGCAACGGGAGAGGCCACAACGGTGAGAGGCCCCCGTACCGCAAAAAAAAAAAAAAAAAAAAAGTCATTAAGCAGCCCTTTTGAGTACTCCTCCCTCTTCCCCAAAGATGATCCTTCACATTTTATCAAATGGGCATTACTGAGAGAGGGATTCTGGCTGGAGAACAGTTATGCAGTGCAACTACCCACTCTAACTACTAGGTTTGGGAGCTGTTAGCCAAATGCTACAGAAGCATCATCAGTGGTTTTCCTGCCCATTAGCAACAGATCCACGATGAGGATCTATGTTCCTTGCACACTCGGGGATGCGGCCTGGCCTGGCGGAGAGCTGCAGGGACAGAGGGTATGGCAGCGGCTCCAGATGAAGTCCCACCCACTCCAAGGACCCCCCAAGAGATCTGGGGAGCCAGGGACCAAGGGAGCAGGGCTGATGTTTAAGACAGTCAGAGGAGGGAGGTGCGTCCAGAACGGCATCAGCCCTGGAGGAGGGAAGAAGCGTAGTTCTAGGGTTTGCCTGAGAGCAACTCGAAGTAATTTCTTTGGAGGCGCGTGCAGCCTCCACCCTGTTATTCCTTATCATTCGCCATGCTGGTTACTGGATTTTAGTGGGTCTTATCCTGTTTTAAACATTCATTCCTTTTGGCAGTAATCTTGGGCTGTCCTTTAACATCTTTTGTATTTGTGTCTTGATGTTATTTACCTTTTCACCTACTTATTTCTAGATGTAATGAATGTATCATAAGATGTCTTTAGAGAGGAAGTCCTGGCTTCTATTCTGCGTATCCCTCACAATGCTTCACAGAGTTCTTTCGCATCATCTTTGATAAACGGTTCATAATGAGACCCTGCCTTCTGCTTTGTTCTACCCTGCGCTAGAGTCACACTTACCTTCTCCCTAAATACTGAAACAAAAAAGGAATTTTAAAGTAAGGATAGAAAACAGAATTTAAAGACTTGAAATAGATCTCAGAACTCATTTCATAGATGAAGAAACAGATTCTGTGAGATGAAGAAATTACGAGATGAAGAGACTCACGTGAAACAACTTATCCAGGTGTCTTTCCATTAAACCGTGCTGGCTCTTTTTTAATGCAATGTCCTACTTAGAAGAGGCATCAAAACCTTGACAAGCTGTGGATCTGTGGTTTAGAAAAACCACGGAAGAGCTAGTAACTTCAAAATAAGTGCAAATGACACAAAAGATTCCCAAGAGGAGACTACGGTTATTGGTTTATGTTTGGGAAGGGATGAATTCTTTGCAAATGGTTTGCTAATTTCTTGCTTACTTTGAGGCAATACTCATGCAATGGATTGGGCTAGGTAAAAGAAAGTTATAATGAGATCCTCTAGTACTAGAGCAATTAATCTTTCTTTGGTGGCTCCAGAGAGGTAAACTGATGTGTAGCAACTGAGCTGAGTGCCAAGGAATCCCATCCACAGGTAGAACTATCACCCATGAAAAAGAGACCCTTACCTCTCTGCCAGAAAAGTTTCCCCAACTCCATTTAACAGAGTAAGGGGCGGGGGAGTCCTTTCTGATGTTTTTTGGGGGGGTATCTTCGAATTCAGGGTTATGAGAATGGTGTTGCCCATATTTTTTCAGTACCTCTTCACACCTAATGGATTTCCAATCACTAATAAACATCTGCAGAAAATCCCTTAGTGACAAGTAATCCCTTATCTAGGTTTCTTTTAATAGAACCCAACAATCTGCAGAATGAACCCTAGAGTTATCTCCTCAGCATCAGGTGGCAACAGTCAATCAAGTCCCTGGAATGCAAGACAATGCAGGCCGCTGGGAGGGGGAGGGAAGGCCGTGCCTTTGGACATGCCACAGGGGAAAAACAAAAGGCTTCCAAAGTCTCTGGCTGGGACTCTGAGGCTATTGTGGGAGTGCTGAGTGTTCTTCAGGAGAGGAGAGTGGAAACTTTGCTTTGATAAAAGGCATCCCAATATAGGAACCTCACCCCAAATGGTCTTGCCTCTCCTTGCTCTGATATTTGGAGGAGAATATCACTGCGGGGAGGTACTTGAATGCACTCATATATTTCAAGGGGGTTGGCTATCAGCATCCTCCCATTTCACCACAATTGTTTGCACTTGAGTCTCCTCAGAGCACATGAGGGCCCCGTGGGCTTAGATGAACGGGAGAAATGGGAGGATGTTTTCCAGTCTGTCAGCCCGTGCCCATATGTGCGCGCAAGGCACGCGCACGCACAGGCGCGCGCGCGCGCACGCACCGTGTGTTGGGTGAGTGGTTGTTTTGCTGTTCTTTTTTTTTTTTTTTAATCAGAATGAGTGGCAAAGACACGTTTGCCCCCCGTCTTCCTCCTCCTCTTCCCAGTTGCTTTACCTTCAAGGATGATTTGTTTTATTAAACTGACTGTCCCTAGCCTCTGCAGTACATAATAAAAGCCTGACATAGCAGGCTGCCTGCTTTCTGTGTCCTGCAGACACTCATCATAAGTGTCAGGACATACCAAGGTTAGCGGTCACTGGAAGTGTGCTCACTGGCCCAAACCTTGCCAAACGCTCTTGGCAGATGAATGAATGTCACAGAGAATAGAAGGGGAATTACAAAGGTTAAAAAGAAGACAGCCTCTCCTATTTTCTGGAGATAGAGAAGCTGATTTTTCACACCTCGGAAACATCCGTAGGCTCATCCATCAGCCTCTTGCAGGGAACCTAAACCCTGCCCCTTTCGCAGCTCCCCGTGGATACCTTTCCATCCTCCACCCCCTTTAAAAACTGGTCCACTGGCCGAATTTCATCAGTGGAATGATCTTTGCTGAAATGGACAGAAAACAAACCAGGCATTGACCTCTCTCCCTGGCCCCTCCCCAATAACCAATGGCTCAAATGGCTTATCAAGCGAATCAATCAGTAGATTACGATCTTATCAAGAGAGATCATCTTTTAGGTTCACCTTTTAAACTATTTTTCTTTTTCAGACTTCAGTGGGGAAATGGAAAAGGAGACATATATATGGGCAGAAGTGGCTAACTGATGGGAAAGTAAAATCCTGGCTAGTATTTTGGTGAATTAGTTTGCGTGTGGGTTTTCTTTCTTCATCCTCCTCCATTTAAAAAAAAAAATACTATAAAAGGGCAATAAAATGCTGACTGTAAGAAGACCATGTCAAGGAGAAAAGGGTACTGGTATTTTGGATACTCTTCACTGCTCGCCTTGGAGAGAGAGTTATTCTTGTCACAAACCCTTTTGTCTGCATCTGCTGACTGCTTGCCTGTAGCCAGCAGCATACTTTAACTGTTTTGTCACCTCCTAACATCACATGCATCAGCTGTTGGGCTTTTGTTACGGGTATTGTAGAACTAATCCGCTGTGGCTGGTCTACTGTGCAGTAAATAAAACAGAAACGGGCTTCTCAGACAATTCTGCATGAATATTTCAGATGGCTTTTACAACTCCGATTCACAAAATCAAATAAATAAATAACTCCCACAGTCCCCCGCCCCGGCCTCTACCCACACAGAAACAAAACCCCTCAAACTAGACCCAGGTGCCTCCAAGTCAACTGCATTGAAGGCACTGACTTGAGCCTTCAAGCAATTGTTTGAGTGAAGTTGAAAGAAGAGCGATCTCTAAACTTCAATACTGTGGTGTTTGTATTTATTATTAGAGTTAAACACGTCTGATTCCGAAAACTGGGTAAGAGGCTTTGAAAATCTCGAGAGCTACTTTTCTCCTTGGGCTTTCTAAAAAAAGATGTCATGCCATCAGTAGTATATAGTTAGAGTTGCCCTATCAAATCGCTTTTGTTGTTTCCATCTGCATTTTCTTCCCTTCCACTCATCTGAAAGGGGTCAGAGGAAGATGCTTGTGCATCTAATTCATCCTAAGAGCCTTTCCAAAATGTTTAACCTGTACTGGAGCACAAAAGGAAAAGCAAACTTTGGGCCAGGATTTTTGCAACTGAATTGACGTCGTGAGTTCTCTTAAGGGATGGATAATGTACTAACCATAACCATATACAGTGAGGCATTTTTCTAGACAACTTCTAAGTGTCTTTGGAGAAGTTAAAAAGAAAAAGGGCATCTGTACGCGGCTGCGTGCATGTGCTCACACACAAACATCAAGATCCTAGGAAAGGAGACAAAGTTGAAGTACTTTCCCGAGCATTCATTCACCCTAGTGTGCACGTGATTCCTCTAAACAAACTCTCCCATCCCTGATGTTTGTTAAGTAAATATTGATCAAGGAGAGACATATCTCCTGACGGCAGTGGCACAAACTGGGGACTTAGACTGCAGACAGAGTGGACTTAAATGGATAAACTCAGATGCTTTAGTAACTCCTCATTGAGATTATCAGACAAAAAGGGAAGGACAGATACGTTATTGCTGTTCCCCTCCACTGTCTCACTCTCACTGAATTCTCCTGCCAGAGGTGGAAGAGGGGAATCGCGGAGCTATGAAAGATGGTGACAAGATGCTGCGACTAGCGGGTCTCCCTTAGCAGTCACACACGCATTTATCCTGCGTGTACAGCCGGGGACTAGCTGGCCCTTCAGAAGGGCAGACAGGGTGCAGGGGATGGTGAGATTGTGTTCCAATGCCCTCTCATTATGGGGAAGGATTGGATGGGAAAACAGGCATGAATGGGCTTTGTATCCAAATGTATCCAAATAGTATCCAAATGTAAGGTGGTGGTTAGAACCTTAAGGAGGAGTCCACCCACTTCCTAGGAGCCAGTTCACTGTGATTATTAAGTGTATGCAAAGCAGTGTCTTGAGAGATGCTTTGAGGAGGTTCACGTGGCTGATTTTATTGGCCGAGTGAACACACTGAGAAAAGTTGCTTTGTGTTTCCCAAGTTTTATTTCAGTCATTTCATGAGTGTGACCAGAATCCTGTCAGGGGCTGAACGGCCACATAAGCTTCCCTGGAAAGGCCAGTTTTAAAATCAACTCTAGAGACTAGGTTTTGTGTATTAGGCACTGAACACCACAGTCAAAGAGCAAGGTGTTATATTTAAGAGTTCCTACCAAATGGCTACATGGCGTTTAAAATTTAATAGGATGCTCGCACCTCTGTTTCAAAGGACTGGAATTATTCAGGGAGCGCTGGCTACAAAACTTCTTGCAGACGCTACACCGAATGAGGCCGAGGAAGAATCTGCAGCCACAGCCGGGCTTCAGACTAAAGTCTCTCTGACTCCGATGCTCCAGGTGGCTTCAGCTTTCAGGGACCTTACAGGATTAGGTCAGTGTGATGCCCACACAATTTTAGGCCTATGAGTGGGCTCACCTCCTACTTACATGTTTTGCTACTTAAATATGTGAAGGCTAAATGCTTATAGGAAGTGGCTAGAGTTCAAGGCTATCCTTAAAACAAAACAACGAAAAAAGAACCACCCCCCCCCCCGCCATGTTTCCTCCGTCTAAGCAAAGGAACACATGGCAGTAACAGTCTGTATCAATTTTTTGTAAACCTTCAAAAGAACAATGTTCTGTTGAGCAAAATTCAGTAGCATTCTGTAAACATTAATTTAAGGAAATCAATAGACTCAGTGAACTAAAGCCATATTGCAAGATAAACTGGCCAGAGTGCCACTTTGTCAAATAGATTTTCGTTTTCTCGGCCTGATAAAGACAGTTTCAAAACGGGGCAAACGTGTTGCAACCACGGTTTGAAAAGTATGTGGCCTTCAAACAGTCTGCTCATTCTTCCTACAAAGCTGGATAAACATACTTTAAAAGTGATAAGACGGTTTAGAATTGATCTGGCTTTCAAATTTTACATAGGGTAGATTTCTCGGTTGTCTCATAGGAAAAGAGAAAAAACAAAATAATGCGCACATTCAGAATAGAAAATAAATGTACTTGGGAGAAGGGGTTAAATTGTCTTGAGAAAAAGAGCTCTGGGGGCAGTGTCGGTTGATGCTTGATTTTAAAAAAAGAAAGGAAGAAAGAAATCTTTATTCATGCTGACCTGATGGGCAACAGGCTTTCTTGCCAAACTCCAAAAGCCAAACTCTCTAGTGGGTTTGGGATCAGAGGTTTCAGCTGGTGGAAGCTGCCCCTTTCTGTGAGCACCATGCAGTGTCATATTAATATGCAAGGGAGGAGCTGGGGGCGGGGAGGCCAACCTGGGGAAGGGCCGGGGAAGGACCCTGAGTGGGCGAGATCCACGCAACAGCCTCAAGGTTTCTCTCAGCCAGCCTGCAAGAACTGCAGGGATCATTAGGAAAAGTGGCAAAAGGAAAGCCTGTCTCTTGTCTTGTGGCTACAGCAGGGACCTGCACTGAGCTTGTGGGGATACACTTCCAAGTGAAATTGCCCGCCATCCCCTGATGCCACACCAGCTCTTATGAATGCCGGCAAAGTGGCACCCGGCTAGGACATGGTGCAAACAGTCCGTTGGAGGGAATGTAATAAAAAGAACGAAGGGTCACACGGGAACTGCAAGGAGGGAGGTTAAGGATCTACCTTGACTGGACAGTGGAGCGCCATGGCAAAGGATGCCAGGCAGTGGACTCTGGTCTGCGGTGTGGCCGTATGGGCTTGGCCATCACCCCTCACGTGGACTTCTCTCAACAGCGCGAAGGAAGGGCCAAGGCTGCCCTGAGGAGTTTCTTTGTTTCCTCATCTGAATTTGAATCTTTTACCTTTTAAGAGTGGATATTCACAAAATACAGAATTCACAATAAAATTCCTATACGTTTCAGATGTTGATAACATACACATTGATAAAATGTGCCGGGATTGAGCATTTGGAAAAACTGTGACTTTAGGTAATAAAAAAGACTGTCTTCACATCGATGCTACCTGTTAATAATTTGTGTATACATTTTAAACTGTGTAAACATCCCACTGGCAACTTTGCCTATAGATACCAAGATAAATAACCATGTCTCCCACAGCCCCAGAAAAGGAAGTACTAGCTTGCTGGGAATGGAATGACGAATGTCTTTATAATAAACTCTATGAGGCTGTCAAAATTATTTTGTGCCGCTGAAATCTGGTTCACCAAATATGCCTAAAGTGGCTAGTTTGCTTGCTCATGCTTGGAGGTCTTGGTGTTGTATGTATTAGGAAATACAATAGTTGTCATGTTATTCGTTGTCATGAGTTAAATTTTCCTTCTCTCCCAAACACGTCTCAACACATGACTCCAAGTTTAAATGAGCATCAGTCAAAATAAAACAAAAACAAAATCATAGAAAAGGCATCAAACGCTAAAATCTCATATTTTCTCCCATCCCTCCACCCCCAAGAGACTATAAAGATACTCTCCCATCTTAAAAACAAGGGTGAGCTCTCTGCTGGAAGGACACATCTGGTAGGCTGTTCGGATAAGATGGGACCGAGACTACTGCATCAAAGAAGCGTAGTTTTGGAACTTCAGAACTAGAAAGGATCTCAGAGAGTTCACGTTCTACCAAAGAGAGAAAAAGCCTCTGCCAGGGGTCGGCAAACTTTTTCTACAAAGGGCTGGACAGTAAATACATAGGCTTTGTGGACTACATTTGGTCTCTGCTGCATATTCATCTTTTTCACATTGCTTTACAAATATAAAAACCCTTCTTAACAAGGGTCATAGAAAACAGATTCAGTGCCAGAGCTGGCCTGTAGGCCAGAGTGTGCCAAGCCCTGCTCTCAGCCACACTTAAGAACTAACCACTTTTCTGAAGGCCTAATGCTCTTTCATTCTTCTCTAATCCTGTGTCAGCACACTAGTAGTTCTTGCAAGGGTAGCTGGGATCAACATACCCGAATTCAACCTACATTGTCACGCCACTCCTCAGATGCGTGTAAGGCTGGCCGCGTCTACAGGAATAATTAATGGACCACACAGAGAGATGCGAAGAACCAGGTGGACCTCAGTCTTGCCCTGCTTTGACAGCGAGCTTTTCGTTAGGAGCTTTCCTGCCAGCAAATATTCAAACGAACTACATGGAGGAATCTATCCCTCCTTCGTGACACAGGTAATGAATCAGCTTCGAGGGGAAAATAAGCAGTATACCAGTCACTCTGCAGCCTTAAACTAACTTCCCTTCAAGTCAACCCCATGAATTATGTGCCAACCGCGTCTGAGTTCAAGACAGGCTCATAGTGCTTGAAGTTTAACTTTTGCTACCATTACTGGGTGAGGCAGTAGGATAAATAGGGCCAAGCTTGCTGCCCTTCTTGGATGGGAGATTATTCAAAAACAACATGGCATCAACTCCCCAATATTGCACGAAGGAAGCTGGGGCACAGATAAGCCGCAGTTACTCCTGTTTCATTGGAGAATGCATTCCGTGATTGTTTTCTGCAGAGGTTTACCTTCATAATTCCGCTTTGCCCAGGCTAACATCAGAACTAGCGTGTGCCCTTTATTCATGTGGGTGGAGCAATGTGAGAGAGAAGCCTAGGGAGAGATTGCTAGGAAGTGGGGTTGAGGCAGGACAATGAGAATAGCATTGCTCAGAGTAAGCACCAAAGAAGGCACTGGGAGATACGGATGCTAGATGAACAGAGCTTCGGAGAACGCCGGGTCACGGGAGACACCGCCTCTCTGTTGACAACAGCTGATGCAGCCCCAATAATACCTGGGTTGTTTTGGGAAGGGACTGGGATGAAAGGCAAAAAAGCCAGAAAAATTCTGCTTTGTGTTCTAGGGAACTCTATGGGTTTCTCCTCCAGGCTTACCCTTTGCAAAACTAAGCATGAGCTGTATTTCAAAAGCAACCTAAGAGTTTTGTGAAGGGCTTTGACATTCCTTTTTCAAGAAAGGTAAATAGCTCGTAAAGTCAGAGAAACAGATTCCAGAAGGGCCCCGGGAGCCTTTGGAAGTCCTCTAGAACCCTACCGACACCTCATGGGTCTGGAGGTAATGTTTGCGGCGGGAAGACTTAGGTTGCTGTCGAGACCTGGGACTGGCCCTGCTGAAAGGCAGGGTCAGGAGTCTACATACAAATTATTTTGTACACCTTCAGGTCATTTAAGATGATGAATCTCTGGGAATTCCCTGGCAGTCCAGTGGTTAGGACTCCACGCTTTCGCTGCTGAGGGCACGGGTTCAATCCCTGGTTGGGGAACTAAGATCCCGCAAGCTGTGCAGCACAGCCAAAAAAAAAAAAAAAGATGATAAATCTTGGAAAAATACTCTCTGTATTAAAGGAGGTACAGTGGCCTTGAGAGCACAGCCGACTTCTGCTTCTGATCATGCCTCTTCCTTCACCCCTACTCAAACCCCCATATCTGTTCTCAGGGAATATATTACCTTTTACTACAAGTCATTTTTAGTACCAGATTTTATTTTCCACCGTTAAGGTAGCCCTAAAAAAAAACAACAGAGGTTGGGTACAATTACCGTTAAGAAAGATAGAAAAAAACATATCCAAGTGACCTGTGTGAGGATTGGATACCTCCCAAACACAAAGCTGTACATACAAAATCCCAGTGGAAAAGACATTCCTGATTGACTACTATCATTTGAGACATGCTTAAAGGGAAGGATGATGTTGCTTTTACAAAAACTACCAACCAAACCTAGTAGTGACGGTCGTTATAACATCTAAAACAATTAATTCTGTCTTGAAAGAGGGGAGATGTTGTATATTCTACAGAAGTTAATACGTATTACACAGGCCGATTGTCTGGGCTGAGTTGTGGCCTCGGTGGAACGTGTGTGGGGACAGGTATACAGGCTCTCTGTTAGTTTGTTCAGGTCCATATCGTCTCCTAGAAAACCCACAGGCATGAGGGCTTCTCGGATGAATGACCTCACTGTTTGGCTGCCCTAGCCACCACAACAAAGTGAGCGGCAAATATAATGCCAATAAATTGTCTATGAATTTGAAAAATTCGCCTCTATAATCCCAGCAAGGGAGTTGCCACATCTCCAAGGGCACTGTTAAAAGATCTGCAAAGAGGGCCTTGGGAGAACACTAAACTGGGCACCCTGGAGATTTTTACTAAGATAATTAAGACACAGCAGCACCCCAAGGGTGGAAGTGGCCCCACCTGGTTACCATCTGTATTCCCAGGGCCTCCACAGTCACTGCTTAAAGCTTTGCATCCTGCACGGGACTTATGTAGAGAAGGCATAATGTCTTCTGTTCTAGAATCGCAGAATTTCAGAGCTAGAACAAAGCTCTGTTTTGAATCTTATCACTTTACAGGTGAACGAAGCGGAGCCCACAGAGGCAGGTGCTGCCAGGGGCAGACCCTCCCATCTGGGGCTCCTTCCACGCTGCCCTGTCATCTTGTGGCTGCCCTTCTCATCTGGAACCCACGACTCCAGAAGCCTGGAGCTGTTCCGGGCTGCTGTCATCTTTATAGCCAACCTTGGGGCAGGAGGAATCACTTTCTCTTTTCAAAACCAGTTTTGCACTCACTCTTTGTCCCAATTCTAACGGGAACTCCCTGTTTGCTCTTCTGTTTGTTTGTTTTCCTGTTTAGGGTCAGCAGGAAATGATGCAAGAGTTGGGTTACTGACAGTGGCGACAAGGGAACTTCTCTTTGGCTTGACAAATGAATGAAAGCAAATGCTTATATAGCGCTGACTTTGTGCTAACATATGGACATTCATTTAATTCTCACAACAACTCTGTGAGGTAGGCACTATCATTTCCCCCATTTTACAGATGAGGACACTGAGGCAGGCACAGAGAGGGTAAGACACTTGCCAAGGTTTCACTGCTAGAAAGCGTCAGCGCTGGGATTTGATCCCAGGGACTGGTTCCAGAAACCATGCTCTTAAGTTCTACGCTATTATTAGTCCAGGACCACTGACATTGGAAAGACTCCCCCAAAGGAAGTCCCTTTTAAGATCTCAAGGTGATGTTTTTATATAAAATTATACGTACTTGTAAGTGAACATTTTGTTTCCTGCTTGAGAATAATACAGAGATCAGAGCTTTCTTGCCTTAGTTGTCATTTTTATAGACTCAAGCCCAAGGTTAAGGCTGTGTCTTCATGATGTCAAACACTCCAATACGTTACCTACAAAAACACTGAAAACATCTGCACAGCAGGGTGGATCTGTGCAATTTTTATTTGGCTGGATATGTTCCGTAGAACAATCAGATTTGCAAGAATACTTGCCAAGGGTCTCATAAATTGGTCTCATAGGATCATTTGAACCAGTAAGTGCTACTGAGATGCTAGTCAAGAAATCCAGCCTCTGAGGATGAACTTTGGGGGCGATCAAAAAAGCCGCACTGGAGGTGTATGTGAGGTATAAAACCGTGATGTGGCCGCCCACTGGAATTCTGCCCTGTTGTCCTGTAATTGTAACTGTCCCTCAGGAAAACATGGTCCTGCCGGAAGAGCATTACAGAAGGGCTGCTAAAATGATCAGACGCAACCCACTTACTGTATGAGATTAGACTTTTAAAAAGGATTAGAGCTCCTTAATCTGGAGAAATGAAGATTAAGAGGGAGTAATGATCAAAGTCTCTAAAATCAGAGAGGAAATGGAGAATATGGCCACAGTCCTGTTCACAAATCCCAGGATATTCTAACAAGGGATATCCCTTTGGAGTTCCAGGGAAATCACTTTAACAGCCATACAAAGAAGATACTATTTTCACAGCAGGTAAGACATTTAGAGAATGACTACCTTGAGAAGTGGTGTATTCTGAGAATGGAGTTACATTTTTAAAAAGGTTTTAATAAACCCAGGGGTGATAAAACCATAATGATCTAAAAATGGCAGGTTAGGAATGTTCTGGGGACATCCTGAGTCTTTCGAAAATGATGCAATCAGTGACAGGTACCCGCCTCTCCCGACATGCTCCCTGCCCAGGGCTGCTGGCCTACTGATCTGGCCACCTCTGTCCTCACTCTGTTACCTAGCTTGTTCCTAATATTCAGAACAGGGGTCAATGACTGGTAAGCTCAGAAACCTAGTACAAAACAGCAACTCATTCCTCGGAGGGGGTTTTCTTTAATCCTTGCCAGGGTCTTTGTCCTCGGATTCCGAATTAGAATTCAGGACAGTGATCTGACCATGCTTCCTATAAAAATATGAACTTACTCCTTTCAGTAGACCTTAAAATTAAAATCTACATTTTACTCAAACAGAGAGACGTTGGAAACATCTTATGTTGCAGTGGTGGGGGGACAGAACTGGTTAAACTCTCTATTGGAGAAGCTCCTAACACAGATCAATTAACTCACATTTAAGGGGAAATTAAACATACCGATTATGTAGTACCCATCACAGCCCAAGATATTAAGCTCTAAAATTTCCTGCAGTTAATGTAGAAATCAGCACACCTTAAGAAAAGCTGTGCTGTATGTATTCTAAACATATAGAATAAAACTCGAGAGAAATGTTTTAGCTCGGTTCCAAAACAGCCACGTGTTCGTCACTTTCAATATCTAATAATAGGTCATTGTTGGGGAGCCAAAGGCAGCCAAAAATAAATAAATTAAAAAAAAAAAAGGTTATGACAGCAGGAGGAGGGGGCAGGGGATTTTGGGAGGGGGTAGAGTGCAGACGAAGATGCCATGCAGAGAAAAAGAACCTTCAGATGACTATAACATGCTCAGCGAGGCATGAAGAATATTTTCTGTACTCACATTTTAGACTGCTTGCTGAAGATTGGTAAAACGTGGCAATGTGCAGGAGGAAATAAAAGAGCCGAGGAGAGGGAAGGGGCTGCAGGAGAAAGGCACCCATCTCCAAGCAAATGCCTAATAAGTCCTCATTCTAACCGTAAGTACCACTGTAAGTTGGGAGCAGTCCCGTGGTATCTTTTCAAACTGCAAGTTTGAAAACGTTAGTCCTCGTGTTGGGGAGATATTCAGAATCACTATTCGTCTGGGGAGGAGAAAAGTAGGAAGGTGGGAAGGGGTGAGGATGGGTTAAGGGGTAAAGAGTTGCCTTGTTTCGCGTTGTGCACTTGCAAGGGCTCTGGGCACGAACACTGGGACATCTGGAGTTCAGAAGTCGAGGAAAATGGGGAAGAACCAGGAAGATGAAGACGCGATCATCAGCTGCACAAAAGAACGGAGCAGAAAGAAGCCTGGATTGGGCACTCGCGTCTGGCAAGGAGGCCGCCAGCAGGGCTAATGAAGCATTTGCGGTGCAGGACGATTGCCAGCACAACAAAGAAGATGTGCTTGGGCTCTGCAGATGTGCCAGGGCCCCCAGAGCAAAATAATGACATAATCACCATCAGTGTCACAGACCAGACTGTACACAAGGTGACAGGGGAGCAGGGGGGCTGTAATACACACACGGGGAGGACTCGCCGGGGCCCATGGCGGCTGCGCCCTGAGGCCTGGGACGCAGGCAGGACTACCTGCCTACCTCTCTCTAGCTGTATCTCACATCCTAAGGTGAGGCTTGTCCCCACCACTGGTGGCTGTGTTTTATCCAATCCCAGCTACTCCTGAAGAGGCCACAGAAATCTGAAAAGCTTACGAGAGATTCAGACTGGTTGGAAAAGGCTGGAAAAAGAGGAGGAAGGGGAGAAACGGAAGGAAAGAGTTTTGAGTAAAACTCCTTGTGATTCTGCTAAGTTCTGTGCTCCACCTTCCACGAACCTGATCCTAGCCATTCAACCCAACCCGAGGGACAAACATTAGCATGAGTGTCAAGGTTTCCTGCTGCAAAGAAAATGCAAGAAATATTTGGGGGCGCCTGGAGGGAGGATCACACAGTAGCAATAAATGGTCCACCTCAAAGCAGAGCACGAAAACAACAGGAAGGCAGGAGGGAGCTGCCCCTGCCCATTTTAAACAAGGTCTCTCAGCTGGCCTCGGCACCTGCCCTGGCTCCAGCTTCGTAAGGTGGGTGTGTTAGTACAGCTGTCTGGCTTTTAAGTGACTTTTGTCAGTTTGAAAGTGAAAAGTCTGTTTGAGGAGCTGAAAGAACAATAGCCCAGAGGCCGGAAGAAGGGCTGGCAACACAAAGGACTTAGACTACACTACTGTCCCTTTTCATTACTTCTAATGAAAGATTCATAAGAATAACTTTAATTTTTTATGATCCCCTTTTTGGTATGACTCTAGTAGTTGTGTCAACTTCCAGATCCAGGTTCTCTTTCAATAGCAAAGGATCTGTTGTGAGAGTGTCTTCAAAGAACAACAGGGACAGAATAGATGCTGGCCATCCTGTAGGCCCCTTTCTCCAGAAGACACTGCTCTCAGGGACACAGAAATGCTCTTTAAATACGGTTTCCTTCTGCCTTGAGGTCTCTGTGAACACTACAGGGAAGCGATCTTAAACCTCTCGAACGTGCTAGTTCAACTGCTCCTAGGAAGAACGATTCTATTTGTTTTCTTGGCTTCACTCTATTTAACAGGAACAGTAGTATAATCATCATTAATCGCTCTCTTTTCCCTTTACTTTGCAAATAGCTGTCTCCATAGTGCATCTTTATTTGGTGTCTCAGCCAAAAGGGCAGGGGTGGGGGGGGGCGGGGAACAGGTTGTATTTGTTTTACGTCCTGTTACCAAATGCACTGAAGACTGGCTTGAGGCAATCGTTGAAGGTGAAACAATATTTTAAAACGAGGATAATCCACTTTCAAGAACCAAAGTCCTACGCTTCGTCAGGAGAATGTTTGCAAAAACATTCATGCTGGCAAGTGTACACTGAAGTGGTTAAGAGAAGTGACTGAACGATCATTTCATTTTCTGCCCTATGGCTGAAAAAGAACCCAACAGTTAAAAGTGCAATAAAATCCTGGGGGCGGGGCAGGGGTGGGATGGGGTGAGGAAATGTGATTTAAAATGTTATCTGCCACGTGAAAAGGGATCACCAACTTTTGAACAAGCCTGGGGTTCGCTAAATGAGTTTGTTTAATCTAGGCGAAATAAACAGGCTGCTTTTCAAGAGGTGGTTAGACCTGCAGACATTTAATCCAGGATGGGCCGAACACAATGATACCGACCCACTGAAAGCTCCAACCACCACCGGCGGCTCTCAGCAGAGAACGGGCTCCCTTTCTCCTATTGATAACCCTTTGTGGGGCACAGAGAAAGAGGCGAGGCGAGGAGAACTGAACGTCAGACAATGGCCATCATGCCACACACTGTCTCTGAACTTTCCTCATCTCTGAAGGACAATTAATTATGAAGGCCTTAGGGGTAGGTCGAAGCAAGGGAAAAACCCAATGCTGTCCCAGCAGTGGACGCGGCTGCCACCTCTGTGTTTGCTAAATGGCTTTGCCTGTTGGGGTACAGCCACCAAGAGAGCCAATAGATCACTGGGCGGGGGGAGGTGTGGGAGGAAAGCAAAAGATTTTTTTGTGTGTGCGCCTGCCCTTGTATAATTCTATTCTCACTGTGAACTCATCCATACACAAAACACAAGGACAATTTTTTTTTTTTTAAAGAGAGAAAAGCCACAGGGTAGGTTGCAGCAGAAACGGCCTCTCAGTGGTGTGTTAAAAAGGATGGTCTTTTCACCAAATCATTTCACAGAGGCAAAACAGACAAACACAAAGAGTTGAGACTTTTTCTCTGACATTAAATGGAGTAACTGATAAGGTCAGACATATGATACCTAAAGACATGAATCTGTGAACTCTTGAAGTCAAAGGGCCTCTCTGTGCCGAGGAACAATCTTTCAAAGGAAATAGATCATAGAACTCCACTGAATCTGCTTTAAACTTTATGAAGCAGGAGGAGAAAAAGCTCTAAGTAGGGAAGCTTGACAGAAGAGCCTTGAACTATTTTCTGAAGGAAAGATGAGACCCTCCCTAGGCTGCCACAAAACATCTTTTTTTTTTTTTTTCTAAAGGCTCCTCTGAACTTTGATACCAAGACACTGCCATTGAAAGTTGTATAATTATGTGCTATAGCCACTGTAGAAAATGCTTTGTTCCCCCCAACAAAGGACAATAAGCAAAGTAAAGCGACATTACACTGTATCTTTTTCTTTAAGAATGTTGAGAAAGGTCATGGAATGCTATAACTAATAAAGCTGTTGAGTAAGGAGGTTTGAACGTTGATCTTACTGTGCTTGAATGTAACCCAATGACAAAAAAGACACAGGGCGCTAAAAATGCAACGACATTACCAAATAGATGATAAATCAATGGGCCTGCTTCATTATACTGATCAACACCTTGAATCCCAGATGGACAGCGGTGCAAAAATGAAGCTTCGGGCACGCAGTTCTCCCTGTGCCCTCCCCTACCCCTGCCACCGCCCCCCCCTTCCCCACCCAGCCTGGCGTCTTTACTGCTCCCTCCTTCAAATTTCAGGCAATCATTCTGTACGAGGAATATGTTTCCAGATAGCCATGTGTGTACATATATTTAGAGAACATTCATTTAGTCTCTTAAAAGATCAATTTGGCTTGTCAATGGGGGGACTGGCAGGGAAGGAAACGGCAAAGGTTTCTTTTCCTCCTGCCACCCACCAAGAGTGCGTTGTGTGATCGTTTAAACGACACCTCGGCTTTGAGGCCAAAAGACTGCAAGAGCAGTAAAAGGGTTTCCCTCCTGTGCCAGTTTTCCAAATGATCACTCATATTTAAGTATCTATTTGGAGCAGAGGGAAGAGCTTCCTAAATCCACCTGTCCTCATTTTTCTTTAAAGAGGGGACAGGGCGAATGAAGGACTTCCAAATATATTAAATCTTCTTAAACGTGCGTCGTGTGGAAAGCGGGAGTGGGCTGGGAATGGGGGTGAGCCTGGTGGAGGGAGTGGATGCTCTCTATGTGTTTAAGTGTCGTGCGTTTGGGTGGGTGTGTGCGTGGGGGGATGTGAGGAGTGCTGCCTTTTCATTTTCTCTTTCTAAGAGGAGAGTGAGAAGACACAGAGAGAGGCCTGCAGAAGTACCCTTCTTGCCTGTCATGTGACACCTAGAAATAAGTCAAACCACTGGCTCCACGATGGAGCGTCTGCCCCGTGAGTTATTAGTATCTTAGGAAATGACAGTTACAAGCCCACTAATCAATGAATCAAGTTCTCTTTTCTATTTGTTTCTAAGCCTTCCATCCAAAGCCCTGGGTCTTTATTGAGGGCAAGGGAAGTTAGTCACTCCTCCTGCGAGTTTGGACCCTGCCCGCAGTTAATTGGCTAGCCACTAATGGCCCACGGGGGACACCTGGCTGACCACCGCGGGGGAAGAGCTAGCTCATGGGAATGGAGAAAAGGAGAAGGAGTGCTCAGGGAAGTCTTGGAAATTGATTGCAAGCCTTGCCTTCTTTCCTGCCCCAGTTGTGAGGGAAACAGAAAAGCAATACAGTCCAAAGCACATGCCCCTGCGGTCAGAAGGGTCAGCCCAGAAGAAGGGGTCTGCGACATTCTCTTCCCAACCTCCATGCAGGCCATCCCAGACCCCAAGCTCTGGGTCATCCTGCCTTTCCCAGCGGCCAGCCTACCTCAGTCAACCTAGGGTGGCTGTCTTCCGGCTCCCTGAGCAGTGCGTTTAACCTTTGTGACTTACACAGATCGGTTGCCTTAGTTGAGTTCTCTGCAAAAACGTGTCAACCTGCCTTGGAAACTGACAGCGCTCATTGCCTTCTTTCCCTGCCACAGTTGTGAGGGAAACAGAAGTAATAAAATTCAACTCCTATGCCCCTGAAGTCAGAAGTATCAGTGTGATTTAAAAACTGGGAAGGAATCCCAAACCTCATTTCCCTCCCTATAAAAATCAATTTTGGAAGCTCTTCAAAATGAAGTGAGAATGAAGCATGGCAATATATACCATAACACCTGGAACGACGAACGTATTGTTACCCATCTCATTTAACGTGAAAAGCGGGAGTTAAAAATGAGGCCTGGACTTCCCTGGTGGCGCAGTGGTTGAGAGTCTGCCTGCCGATGCAGGGGACACGGGTTCGTGCCCCGGTCCGGGAAGATCCCACATGCCGCGGAGTGGCTGGGCCCGTGAGCCATGGCCGCTGAGCCTGCGCGTCCGGAGCCTGTGCTCCGCAACGGGAGAGGCCACAGCAGTGAGAGGCCCACGTACCGCAAAAAAAAAAAAAAAAAAAAAAATGCGGCCTGTCACTGAACGTGCCTGTCTGAACACCTTCACGGACTCGTGTTGGGAGGGAGATGCCCGACCCCTGTCCTGTAGCCAACTTTCTTCCCTTGAGCACAAGCTGAAAGCGTGGTTCATCCCCCCCTACCCTCCCCCTTCAGTGTCTTCTTCCACATCCCCTGGGACTTCTCAAGCTCTCACCACCCCAAGTCTGAATGCCGTGCCAAGAATCTTGGCAATTGTGTAAACTGATACAAAAGGCAGAACAGGCTCTCCTGTCACTTAGAAGGTTCTGACTCATACAAGACAGGAAATGCGCAGGGTCTAGAAGAGCAGGGAGATGCGAGCCACTCCCTCTGCACTAGTGATAAACCTTCCCCATCTGCTTTATTTTCCCGCAGGCCAGGGGTCAGCAGCCACTCCAGCCTTGAGAGCCATCAGCAGCAGGGGCTGGAGGGGGGTGGCGCTTAGCAGTGACAGAGGTGCCGCCAGCAAGCTTATGACAGAGGCAGAGATGGAGCAGAAAGCTGAGAAAAGGCAAGGGGAGGAGGAGGAGGGAAAGGAGGAAGGAGAAGGTAGCAAAGGACAGAAAAGCGTTAGCCTCACCCCCGCTCTCTCTCCCTGGCTCCCCTGTTCCCACCCACTTAGAACTGCTTTAGAAACAGTATAAAGCTTTAGGCAAGCTGAAGTATTTCTGGTATTAATATCCATATCATTAGGACTCACATTAAATTAATTAATATGGGTAGACCACTTAGAAGAGTGCCCAGAACATACTAAACAGTCAATAAATGTGAGCTATTTTATCATTGCTACAAACCACTGATTAACTGATTGAGAAATTTTAAAATGCAATCAAGAAGACGTTTTATTATTTGGCCAGCTAATGGTTGGTTTAATATATTCCTTTAAATTGATTGGATCTTTGGGCATCATGCAGGCATAACTTCTGTCTCTCTACTAGGCCCCATATCTGGTTAAAAATTTAAGAATAAACCAGGTGTACAGTTCTCTACTTTGCCATCTTCTTCACTTGCTCATTTTAGACTGCAGATGCACTTGACTTGCTCTTCAGGGGAGAAACTTAGATTCAAAAGTCAAGCAGTGCATGCAATAGCAGCTAAGGTATCAGATAGAGGTGCTGGGTCTACTTCTGGCTCACAGCCACGGTCCACACTGGAAGAGCAACAATGATAAGACCAGTGGCTTTTTTTTTTTTTTTTTTTACAAATTTATTTATTTATTTTTGGCTGCGTTGGGTCTTCGTTGCTACGCGCAGGCTTTTTTTAGCCACAACTACTGAGCCCGCGAGCCACAACTACTGAAGTCCCCGCGCCTACAGCCCCTGCTCCGCAACAACAGAAACCACCGCTATGAGAAGCCCGCGCACTGCAACGAAGAGTAGCCCCTGCTCACCGCAATTGGACCAGCGGCTTTTTAAGCATCTCACTTAAGCACTGACCTCCATGCACAAAGGCACAGAAAAGAAGGATCATGTTATCTGAAGATTTTATTAGTAAGTGCCCCAAACTGAGAGGCTAAATTAAAAACTACTTCATGATATTAGGATCATATGTGGTGGTAGGGGTGTGTATGTGCATATGTGTGGGTAAGTGGAGGGGGCAGGGCAGAATCCAGCTCCTGCTTTGTTCTTAGCACATTTCCGGAAAGAGCCTAGTTTTTACCGAAGGAGGAATAAGGCCCAGAATAGTCCAATAACTTGTCTGAAGTCACATGAGAAGTGACAAAATTGCTCCCTGGGCCCCATACTCTTTGCACTGAAGCAGTCTTAAAATAGACACTGCAGATAAAGGAGAGGTGGCCTGGCTGGAAGTGGATATGATTCACAAAGAGAGGAATATCAGATGGTAATCATATTAAAGGAGGATTTAGATGATGCTAAACGGAGCAGCTTGTTGGGTATCTCTTGATTCCAGCCATCCCGTTTGTGTCATTTTGGCCCTTGCGCTGAGTAGGGGATTAAAACCAACCAGGTAAGGTTTACACGACCCTAAAAAATCCTAATGGGCACTGTCAGGATTTGTTCTCTTGAGTATGTCACTCAGCAAAAATGCACAAACCATCCCGTGGATCTCGGGCAATTCTTTTATGAAGCTTGACGCACACCGCCAAACGAATGTTTATCATAATAAACTGCAATTAGTTCACTAGCACACCGCTGAATTCTCTTAGCTCAAAGTTGACAGCAAAAGACTTATCAGAAAGGGGGTGGGGAGAAGTGAAGCTTTTAATAAGATTTCTTTAAAATGTTTAGCCATCGTCATCATGCAGGAGAAACGGGTTCGATCCCTGGTCAGGGAACTAAGATCCTACATGCCACAAAGTGTGGCCAAAAAAAAAAAAAAAAAAAAAAAGTTTAGCCATTGTCACAATCTTCAGCTTTAGAAGAAATCTGCTAGAGTGTTCTGTCGAAACAGTAAACCAGTGCTCTGTTCCAACAGAGACTTTAAAATACTGAAGCAGTAAGTACAAGAAGGAGCCTCACTTTTAATGTGTTTGGCCAAGGAAAAACTTTGCTTATAACCCATTTGGCAAGAAAAATACATTGGTATTGGATAGCAAAGAGAAATTGGTGGCTTGCAGTATAAACACTCCAACTTTCAAGGAAAAACCATGACTTTCCCGCTGCTAAACTTCCCCATTCAGTTCTTCATAAGCCACAAAAACTGATCTGCTAAGGAGAAGGGTCCCCAGAGGAATGGGCAAGCAGCGGGGGACAGTGGGGTTCAGGTCGGTATTGACAAGGCCAGACCGAGGTGCCCCTTTCTCCTTTTTTTTTTTTTTGCGGTACGTGGGCCTCTCACTGTTGTGGCCTCTCCCGTTGCGGAGCACAGGCTCCGGATGCGCAGGCTCAGCGGCCATGGCTCACGGGCCCAGCCGCTCCGCGGCACGTGGGATCCTCCCGGACCGGGGCACGAACCCGTGTCCCCTGCATCGGCAGGCGGACTCTCAACCACTGCGCCACCAGGGAAGCCCGCCCCTTTCTCCTTTGACACTGAGAACTTTGCGGGCATTTGGGGGTACCTATCTGCGTAAGGAAAGCAAGAACATTAACATAAGGTCCGCGCACGAGCAGATGTGGGGGAAAAATTCTCCTCCTCAAGGTACTACAAGAGAAGGACCACCTTTGTCAAGCCACAGCCTGTCCATTCTCATCATCAGAGGTTCAGCCTGCAGAACCCTTCCCACATTCCCACTTCCAGCCATCATTGCCCCAGTCAGCAGGGCTCAGCGAAATGCTTTTGTGGGTACTGGGAGATTCGCTGGTGTTGTCTCATGGAAAGTCATCCCGTTCAATGAAAAACGCTGAGGCACCACATCAGCCAGTAAAGAAATGCCTTACTCATAGCCACACATCTCTTATAGTTGCATAGATACGGCTTTCTGGGAACCATCTGCACTGCTTCATATGTGCCTGGAATATGCAGGTTGCAAACACATGCAAGTATGTATAAGACCGTATGAAGGAAGGGCAGCAAGCCCGTGAAGCTGCACGTGTGCAAAGTGAACACACAAGGGTGTCCTCCCAGAAGAACAAAACCAGAAGCAAACAAGCGAACAGAGACGTCCATGGGTCTCTCATCATAGGTACTTGGGAAATTCTCACACCGTTTCTTCCAGAAAGGAAATGAATGCTCATGAAAGTTTGAAACCGTGGAATCACTTCCCCATCAATCTTTCTAGACATTTTAAGAAAACAACTTTTGAAGCTACCACTGAACGCAGCATATGTCAACTCAATCCACACGCCAGAATCTAAATGTGAAAAAGGCCTATTGGGGGAGGGACCTCTTCTCTGGAAAGGGAATCACTCTGTGTGTGTTCCTTGCTGCCGTTTCTTTGGATTCGCCAGTTCCCTCTTGTGTGGCCACATGGGTCTTCCAAGCAAGCAGCAGAGGCGGGGGATGGGAAAGGAAACGGAAGTGGGTCAGCTCCCAGGACTCTGACGGGACCCACGGGGGGGGCTCTTCATTGCCACTCGACCTCTTACCCTACTGGGGGATGCTTGTGTGAGATACCAAAGCAAAAAAAAAAAAGACAGATTTGGGGCATTTCTAAAGAAAATAATTTTTTTTTTAAAAAAGGGAGATGACCGAAAAACAAAGATGAGTTCCTACCTCAAAGTCATTTGCTTTATTGTAGTGCATGTTCAGAGCCCTGTACAGCTCACAGTCTCTGGTTATAGACAGCTCTTCGGTACTGGTGACCCCATCGTTGATGGCTTGACGCGCGTACTTCTCCATCTGAATGTAGTAAAACTCACGGAAATTGCTAAACCACTTGATGAGCTGAGAGGTAATGCATCTGTTGAACTGTTAAATTTAAATGTTGAAAAGGATAAGAACATTGCCATTTTTCTTCATTCATTCTTTAAGCATTTGAAGAATTTTTAAAGTTCCCCTCCCTTCCTTACTTGGAAAGGTATGTGTTTAATTCCACCAAAATGGTGGCAAGAGCAATGATATACTTACGGGATATTATAAAACCAACTAACGATGGAAACTGCGTCACGACCCTCCACATCTCAAATGGAAACCTCATGTTCTAAATCTGATTTTCCTTAAGCTGAATGTCTTATTTGAAACGTTGTCCTTCATCTTTCGGTAGAACAAACTGCATTTGTATACTTCTTGTGGACATTCGTTCAAGCCACAGAATCCTGGGAAGTCGTCATATTCAAGTACCAGAGATGGTGAGTCACGTGACTTCACCACGAGCGTGATTTATTTTTTAAAGAGAATTTGTGTCACCACATGACAATCTCATTCAATGCTGGCAAATGGCTTTCACACAAAAGGGGAGGAATCTGGCACTCGCTTAGTTTTGGGTAATGGGTGATCCCCGTGGCTGTCGGCTATGATTCCACTTAATGTCTGCACCCGGTACCCACGGCTGGTGCTGTCTGGTCAAACCTCCGTACCTGTTCATACACTTCCTACAGCCAGCACTGGAGAGGACCCATGCCCCCTTCCCACTGGAGTCTATGCAGTTTGGGAGGTGTGCTTAAGACACAGTCCACAGACAGCATAGACAGAATCTTATTACAGTGTTTTAAATGCCAAGTTACAACAACATGATCAGGCTTTACAACTTTGTTTACCAAGGTTTCCCAATGACCTTTTAAATGAAGATGTCTTCCTGGATTCATGCAAGTGATACCATTCTTATTGACAGTCCTCTGTGCACGTAAAGGACAGATGCATCTCAACTTGCCAAGTCAAAACCAATAAATCCATAGCTTTATATCAGGCAGGCTGACAGACAACCCCCTGCCTTTTGTCATCACAGACATTCCCTTCCCTGGGCCCCCAGAAAAAGATGGACATTCATCAAAAATCAACAAAGACCACTTATCAAACACTGGCCATGAGAACATCCAGACTCCAGCAAGATGACAGCTAAAGTGTGTATCGGGGCTGTAATTACTACACAGAAAGTTGTTTCTATACCAGCAAAGATAATAAATGAATGAAAATTTATGGCAGAGAATGGAAGTAACAAGGAAACAGAAGCAGGGAGACTGGTGTTTCTCCCAAAAGGCCAACTTGCATCATAATTGCCATGGAGTTGCAAGGGCCCTTACAGATAATTGACCAGAAAATGATTAAGTCATCAGCAAATCGCTTCTGCTTGCTAGAGTTCAAACATGTACTTAACCTATCCAAGAATTATATTTTCACTCTGTGTGTCTGCTCTGTCTCTATTCAGCCTTGCGGGGAACCCGATTAAAAAGACAACTGAAGGACCCCCGTTATCTGATCTTCTGGTTGCCGATTTCAATAGAACTTAAACCCATTACGATTTGCTGAACTTGGAGTTCTTTCCATTTTATCTCAGCAGTAAAATACACTGTCCAAATTTCCAGACACTGAGATAAGGACTACAGGCCCCCGTGACGGCTTACTGTTCCTTTTTAATTCTTTTAGAATAAGAAACAAAACATTACAAAATGATAGCAGGCTGTGCACTGGGGAATGAAAATTGCTTTGACATGGAGATTAGGCTTCTGTATTGTTACAAGACATTGTCTCATATGGACAAGAGTACTGTAGAGGAAAAAAATAGAAGGGTATTTTTTTTCTAGAATGGTCATGAATGACCTAATGGGGAAGGACAAAAAAGTAAGTGCACTCGCCATTATTTAGGAATGGGACATAAAGGGAGATTTAAAGCTTATTGTTAGAGAATGGAAATACCAGAGAGGAAGAATGGGCAAAAACAACAGACTCCCCAAACATGAGACAAGGAAAATGACCAGCACAACAGCTTGAAGAGCAGGGTTTGCTCCACGGGGAGGTAACTGAAATTTACTGAAATTCGTTCGGTTTGGGCTGCTGGCCACACCAGCAGAGGCCGGCCCCCTCTTTTCCAGAGAGTCACCTTGGGGGAGAAAAAGTGTGCAACTTGAAAGAGTTAATGTCCCCCATTCTGTAGTGGCTTCCCAGAAAAGGATCAATTGTTCTATCAAGGCAAGCTCTGTCGTGTTAATGTGTTACTGCAAAAACTGATCGCTACAATAAAGAGGCTGTGTTTCCACAGTGTACGAGTCTCTGTGACTTTGATTAATGCTTCCCACGGGACATCTCAGCCTCAATATGGGCTGGAGAAACTTCCTAAATATTCAATGAGCATGGTCAAAAGATGTATAAAACAAATCAATCTGACACCTTAATCTGGCCGGACAGCAGTTGACTCAAGGGGTGGAGGGAATGAGATACATCATTTAACACCGCCGGCTTGAAAAGCCGTGAGCGTCTGTTCTTCAAAGCTAAAATGGCACTGAATCTGTTGTACTTAGTGGTCTAAGAGTTATTAGTTTGTACATTAAAATCAGCACCCAGGAGCGCCCGGGAAGACGGTGGAGGCCCATGGATCCTCGGCCTCCGTCTCCCACATGCCCCCTTGCCCTTCTCAAAGGAGCTGAAGGCCCATGAGCTGAGCTTTTTGTCCGGCTGAATGTTGGGATGAGGGAATTAAGCTGGACTCTCTGTGAGAACACGGAACTTTGTTTAGATTCTTACTCTGGGAGTTCAACTAAGACGGCCCTGGTTTCGTCCTTCATGTATATCATCACCATAGAAGAATTTTTCTCACCAAGCCAACGTCTCTGAATTGTATAGGATTTCCTCCTACCTCTTTTTTTTTTTCCAAGGTAATTTAAAAACCTTCACTTCCTTCCCAGAGTGGAGAGTGAAGCACTGTCTCCCTTCCTAAGGAAAAATACAAGGGAGGGAGGATCGCTCTGGTGGGGCTCACCTACCAGGAGCTGGTTGGAGATTAACTCAGTCTAGCGCTACCTCCCAACTGTGTCTTGGATGGACACCTAGGCTACACCTTATTCATGAAACAAAATATTTTCCACTCGTGTGAGTCTCTTGGTTTTTTTACTTGCAAAACGAACTTCTGATCACTATTTGAAATGAAGTGACTCTGTGATTCAGAAAGCGACATTTTGCTAGAATTAGGAATTTTCTCTTCGTGTATGTGGCCACAAACAAGTATACGCTTGTATCATTGCGACAAGTATTACTTGGTCCAGAGTCACAAGAATATGTCCTTTTCAAGATATATGACGCAGGGTTTCATTTCTGATAAAACCCTAAGGTCTCTTCTCCAATTTCTAGGGATTTCTCAATTCTGTGGTTTCTTGAATCTGGACTGAAATAAAATTTTGGATCGTATATCTATATAGTTATTTCAGCCTTGCAAATAAGTATTCACATTTATATATCTAGATAGAGATATGTGTGTGTATATATATATATATATATATACACATACAAACACACTACATATATATATATATATAACACATACATATGCATGAGTATATGCACTGTCAATATTCAAATGCTGGATTTTCCTTAATATTAAAGAAATCCAAGAACGCTCTGCCATTGCTTCCTAGAAAGTTTCTGGAACACCTTGTCTGGACTATCCTTCCCTTTCTATGCATGACTTCCCACTATCATTCGTGTAAGCTCAGGGAATATAAATTCATTTATTACTAGCCAAAGAAAAAACACAATTAGGAAAGTTAAAAATGTATAATTCATTCCAAAAATAAAAGAGGAATGACCTTCAGTGACTTTCTGCTTTGCCTTATATGCCCTACTGTTTCCCCTCCATTAGAGTGGATAATTGGGAGTTAACCAGACTCACGTACATTCTAACTAACAGCCTTCTTTCCCAGTATGGATAGAATATGGATGGAATCTATAATCTGAATATTAATGCTTTTTTAAATGAAATGGTCACCCAGGTATTTAATTGTTATTTACATAAAGTGAGTGATTATTTGCAAAGCTGAATTACTAGATGTGTTCTAAAGGAATGGGAACAATTTCTCGGTGGTTTACAGTGCCCGGTATTTCTAAAGCTACAAATCCACTATCTCCCCCACCCTTGCCCTTCCCCCCGCCACACGTGTGCAAAAACATGAATGCTTCTAATATTTACATCTACTGTTGGATAGTGTTGCTGGCTCAGAATGGCTTCTACTTTCCACCCTCTAGGTGTCTGCATGTCAGCGGTAGATGAGTGATCCCTATGTATGCAGTTTGTAAAGCTCTTTGGCCTTCTGAATGAAAGGATATTGTATTATAGATAATATAAGGTGTTGTTATCATTATATCACAACACTGCAGATCACAGCACCAAGAGCAGTGAAGGAGGTAACATGGACATCTAAACACACACACACACACACACACACACACACACAATAACAATTTTCTCCCTCTCCTCAATGTCCCCCTCCTAGAACTAAAGGGTTGGGAGGATGCCCTGGAAGAAGAACTAGGCTCTAGAAGCTGGTTGGTCCTCAACCAATCGACAAATGCCCTTCAGTTTGTCAGTTTCAGATGGTCCCCCACGAGGTCCCAACCCTCCCCTGGTCTACTGTGGCACTCGACCTTTCTTGGGCTTAATGATTCTTATCCAGCTGTTTCAGTAACTGCCTCTCTCTGCCTTCCCATCCTGCCCAGTTTGCTGGCACTGAAGGAGGAGGAAACATGCCTTCCTTAAGGAGCTCAGCCAGGGAAGGAGAGAGATAAAAGGCTGAAGTTGCTACACGATTGAAAAGCAAACAGGAGGGAAAACAGAACTTTTCTTACAAGGCCAAGTAAAACACCAGTGAAGGCAAGACTGAAATGGGTCGGCCTGCGAAAGGGGCCAATGAAACGACTCAGACATCGGGCACAAAACCCACTGCAGAGAGAGGGGAGTCGCGGAGGAAGGGGCACATTTTGGCAGCTTGTGGGTTCTCCGTGGCAGAAATAAGAACTTGTACACACGGGGGTGGGCAGGAGAGGGTGGGGGGAAGAGCACCCAGCCTTAATAAACTAATCTCGGCTAATGTAATGTTTATCGAGTTCGTTGGATAATGATACCATGTGTGTCATTATCATCATCAAAACCCAATCTATGTTTTAAAAAGTTACAGATGATTAACACAACATCAAGTTGTTGCAAACAATTACTTAAAACCCACACATAGACACAGACGCATACACACACACACACACACACACACACACAGAACCAGGAGGTCCCCATATTCTGTAGAATGAGGGAGGCTGCAGCTGTAGGCCGACAGCTTTCATATCCTCATTTGAATAATGTGTCCTGAATCTGTCACTTTATTCATTCTCCTTATGCTCAGTGTACTCTACATCAACAACAAATTAAGTTGTAAATAAGAGACAATCATCACTTTTGTTTTTAAGCAGCTACTGCAGAGAGAATTTCAATGTACGCTCCTTTCGACAGGGGGAAAAAGAGGTGCTAGTGTTTGCTTTCCTAAGCACAAATATGGGGAAACTAACAGAAACAAAAACAGAAACAGTTTACTGTGGCTGAGGGGAGGAAAATAAAATTCTCTAAAGCACATCCCTCCAGGACCAACTGAAATTTCTTCCCAGGAGTTAAGACACATAAAGACGGAGGTTAAGTTTCCCGGACTAGAATGAAAACCTGTGCGCCCAGTCCTTTCTCTTAACACACAAGGAGCCTCCTCTTTGCTTGGCAAAGCCTTAGACCAAAGGACAAATGCATTAAATCAATTACAACGTAGGTGTATTCACCAACCAACTCCACACTCATCTCCATTAACTTCCAAGAGTTCAAATCACTACCTCATGCACAGAAATTGAAAACATTAATAATGAAATATGTCCTTACCTTTACATCAGAGAAGTAGGTTTTCAGCATGTTGGAGCTGGGATAACGGGTGTAAAAGAACATGAGCTTTGCTTTTTTCAAGTGATTGGGTGACAATCCTTCCTGCATGTAGGATGCAATTGGTTAAGGAAACAATTTCTTGAAACACAAGCACCTACCATCCCTCCCTTCCCCCCCCCCCCCCCCCCCCCCCCCCCCCCGCCAGGAATCTGGAGGGCCACCACCCAGCAGCCATAGGCATTCTGGAAGATAAATGGCGCTGGCCATGGAATCCACCACTAACTTGCTGCTGCCTGCTCACAATGACCACTGCCGGTCAGAATTTGCCAAATATAATGGCGAAGATGCACAATTTAGTTGCGGAATCCTGGAGACTTCGTGGTGAGGATGGCAAAACATTCCCCCTATTTGAAGTCCTTACGCTATCTATACGTTCACTTGTTGCTAAGGAGACAAATGCACCCAACAGGTACTGCACAACTCTTTATCATGAGAGTTTTTTCCTTCTTCACAATTACAGTTCTGTTTGTTCTCTCCGCTCTCTGCAGATGACATCCAATTATTACACTAATGTACACGAAAATATAAAATGCATTATTCTGAACACTGTCAGGCAAGCTTCACATTTCACCTTTCAGCGCTAATATAACGGAGCATCTTGACTCACTTTCTTCCTGTCTTATTTTTATATCCTTTTAATTGTTTCCTTTTCAATAACAGCTAAAACTGGGGAGGGGTAGTTTGGGCACCGAGAGAACGGGGAGGGGGGGTTGCTTTTGTCAGAGCAACGATCCAAAACCAAATACGATTTGCCTCTCCTGGATCTATAGTTAACTCCTTTGAGAGTGGCACAGTGGTTGGAGCTAACGAATCAATAAATGTGGGTTAGCAGATCAATAAATGGCCACTTACCCAAAATAAGAAGGTCTATTTATCTGGAAACATCATTACCTTTTAGATCTGTAAACAGCAGCAACTAAAACAGTTCCCAAGAGAATGTGAGGCTAAGCATAACCATCCAGGCTTCCTGATTCTCCCCCAGATTCTTGGCACTCTTCAGCAGACTCGGAGCTGGGATGGCTCTGGTCACATCTGTGCCGCAGCCTGGCCCTGCCATTTCCTCAGCAAATTAATGGCTTTATAATTTATCAGAAATGAAGATGCACGTGGAGAAAATCAATGTGGTCCCCCACAAGGTCAATTAAGGGTCCTTCCTAGAAGCTTCTCTAAGGATTTTCTCTTAAAAGAGAGTCTGGGAAAAAATAAGGGGAAAAAAAAGAAAAGAAAATATGTACGTGTGGGTGTGCGCACACACACACACGCACACATAAGCAAACACACACAGTTGGCTGACAAACCCAACAAAAATTTCACACCGTATGAAGCAAGGTCAAATAAACCCAGATATTTAGGAAAGGTGAAAGTTTCTAAATTACCATCATCAAGTACGGCATGACCAAGCTTAGGAACACAGGGAAACCAGAAAGTTCCTAGAGAAGCATAATCGAATTAATACTGATAAGTTCTGACTACTTATAACAGGGGGTTTGACCAAATATTCTGCTGAGAATTTGATCAATTCGCATTCCCGTTAATATCACGCAATTTGAAAAAGATCACCTTAGTTTGTAAATTGAAAGGTTAAATATTGAGCCTTTTGTTTTCACTGTAAATAAACACTGAAGAAAGAAATTTTGATGTTTTATCTGTAAGCCAAAGCAGTTTAACTGAACTTGTGTTTTTGTTTGAGATCCTTAATGATTACAAAGACGATAATTTATGACTGACATACTTCTTGTGCCAAGGAGAGGGCTGAAAGGCCCTCCAGTAACCTCCATTAGACTGAGAGAGGGGACTAAAGGAGCCCGGCACACTTCAGGACCATCTGTCCAAATGGATAAGTGAAATAATAGTTGCAAGCTGTCTCCTATTGCCTCATGATAAGAGTTTTAGGCAAGTCCAAACTTTGACAAACATCCTCAGATCTGGGTTCTAATCTGTTCTTTCAGAAGGCTACGTCCAAACAACCTAGTACAATTAATTATTAGCAGGGAAAAGTTCCAAACCTTTTCAAATTTGGTCTCATACAAAACGAATTGTTTTGCTGTGGTTCTCAGATAGTTATTGAGTCACCAAAACTTCCTGAAGCTTTCAGTGTCTTTAAATTATGCTAAGATGTTTTCGTCTTTTTTTATCTAAAAAGACAGAGCAAAGTATCCATCGTATTTTGGTTGGGATTTAAAGGCTTTTTATTTCATGAAAAAAATCATCCTAATTTGAATTTCTCAAGTACGTTTTTTTGCTTTAAAATGCTTCCTGTTGGAAATACTTGGAATCAATCAGTGGAAATGAAACACAGAATACATCTTTATTTCTTGCTCATCGTGTAATTAAGATAAAATTCCCATAAAATATATGTTTCTAATAAACTATTAAAAATAGCTAATGAAAGATTTAAAAGCCAACAGTTAGATAATCCTTTTTTTTTCTCTTCAAAATAAATCTGAACTGACCAATTGGTTAATTTCCCTTTTAAGTGCTTGTGCTGAAAAGCAACTGTTCTTCCAAGAAAGCACTAGCTGTTTCCAGGATACTTACACACGCACAATGACTCATGATGGAATAGATTCAGTAAACATACAGCTGTACTGAACACGAGCTAAGCTCCATTCAAGGCCAGGAAAGAAAATGAGCACAAATAAATATTAAGGAGGTAAAGGGGGGGGGGGGGTGAGGGGGGATGGAACGCAAACAAGATCTGTCCCGGCAGCTCATGTGGCTTTGCCTCAATTCTCTTAGCCATAGCTTTGTGAAGACAGATGACATTCAATTCTATGTATAATGCAAAATAGACAATAACTGCTGAAACTTGAGACAGCTGCCAGGTGTAAAAAAAAAAAAAAAAGAAAAGAAAAAGAAAGGAAAAGAAAAGAAAAAGAAAAAAAAAGATGATAAATCCATAAATTAATGAAAGACATCTGCTCGGGAATATAAAAGATAAGAGAAGTAGGGTACTGCAGCTGAACCTAAAATGGTGTGCAAACAACCTGAGAATTTAAGTGGTGTCTGTTTACCAAGCACAATATAACTTCACCTAAACAGCAGCCGCGGGAGAAGCAGCAGAGGCAGCAAAAAGGCAAATGGGAGAATAATAGGTTGTGAAGGCTGCAGGAAGAAAACTCTTTTTTTTCCAACTGAACCCTGAATTGTGACTAGAGGTTTTACATGCTGCAGTTCCAACCAAATGGATCGGGACCACTTGCTTACAATTTCTAAAGCGCTTTGAAACCCGGAGAATTTTAGCTTGCTCCTTAGGCTCTGATTTGCTATGTTTCTAGTTTTCCTCCCTTAGAATCCTTAAAAGGGGAGAAAAGATCTAAACCCTAACATTTAATTAAAGGGATAGAGCAAGTTGTTGCTCCACAAAGGAGTTTAACATAATCGGTGGGATGTGTAGTTTATGGATATATATATTTTTAATTTACTTAGTCCATAATTGGGGGGAGGGGGAAGGGGAATCCAGAGTCTTCCAATCTTTAATATACATGTTTCGCTACAGCTAATACACCTAACAGAATTCCTATGGCCCCGCACCACTTCCAAAGATGTAAAACATCAACTTCTATGGATTAATTCCCATTTTAGAAATTCATTTTTAACTCAGGTTTTCTAGATGGATTTTAGTTTCAAATTATTAAATCATTTTCCTTTTTGAACTTCACGTGTTTTTTAACCTTCTCCCTAAAAGTCGAACAGGGAAAGCTGACTGTCACGGAGAAGAGGTTCAGTTTCTTCCCTTGCATGTCTTAAGTGCTTAGAACACCACTCTTGTGCTCTAATTGGGTGCATGCAAATGTTTGAGGCCCGAACAAGGCTATTTTTCTTGGGATGCAAAGAGGATGAATGACAAGGAACATCAGGAGGAAAAACAACTGGCTGGCTGTTTCTTTTGAAATTTGAATAAAATTCAATATTTGATTAAATAGATTCATTTGCAAAGATACTGAACACAGTTTTTATATCCAAGATGTGACCTTCTGGTGCAGGTTCACTGACATTCAGTTTACCATGCACACACATTCACTAGTTCCTTTCTATTAGAAGGGGTAACAAGGTAGTGTGCTCTATTACGTACAACATATATGCCTAATGTGCTGAACTCAGAATGGATTTATCCGATAAGCTGGTGTTCTTAATAGTTCTTATCTTGGCTACTTTGTTCAGGGAAACAGATGATGTCTTTTGCGGTGGGAAAGAATTGTTCCTTAAGAATTCAATTATTCATTACAGTTTGGAAAGCCATGGACTAAAAATAAAAACAATAATGACAGTCATGAAGGTACCATTTCATCCCATTTCTCCTCATTTCTATTGATCTTTTCTAAGAGTAACTGCAGAACAGGTTCACATATGGCCTTGTCTACCTAAACTGAAGTAAGATGACTTGCTGTTATCTTACTTCAGTAAGATAACCAGAATCTCTGGTTCCCAGAGGTTTCTTTAAACTAAAAGCTTGAGAATTTTGCCTAGACACCATCAGGTAAGTCAAGGGGAGAACTCATCGCCATACAAGGATGGAGACAGGAGAAAAGCAGACCCAACCTCTCAGCAAACACTCAGATCCTCACTGGCTTCAGAACTGTGTGAACTCTAGAAAAGGATGCTTGCCTATCTTCTTCCTGAGAAATAATACAGCAAAGAGATAAACGGCTAAAAGGGCGAGATCATAGAAGGGAAAAGAGAAAGAAACAGAGGCTGGAAGGCCGGCATATGGGAAATGTAATCATTCATTGCAGCAAGAGGCCAAAATTATTTAGCTACACAAAATAAACAACTCCAGGTGTAAGCAACTAACATTTCATATGAATACAGGTGTTTCCAAACCGTTGCTGTTGAGCAGAATCTTCTATGGTAAGACAGAGGTGAAGTTATTCCTCTGAAGAAGAAGCAACTAAATTCTCTTTAAAGTCTTTGATATGTATAGAAAGAAAAGGAAGTTCTTTCTATTCAAATCCTCAAAATTCCTCAGGGGATTTAGAGAGGGTGAGACAGTGAGCATAGTCAACACTTAGAGCGATCTAAAGATTTTTTTCTTAGAAGACCCAACTTATTAAAAAAAAAAAAGCACAGGCATAATTATCTGGATACGGTGACAAGTCTAAAAAAAAAAAACAAAACAAAACCAGAAACTGGAATCTTGAGTTAAAGAGTTTAGTATGGCCTTATAAGACTTTGAAACCTGGCTTCAAATATTCATCCAAATGGGCACGTCCCTTTCCTGTGTGTGTGCGCACACACGCGCACAAGTGAGAGAGAGAGAAACAACCCACCATCACTACCACTGGCTTCAAAATGAAGTAAGGGATCTCTGAGGAGCAATGGGGTCTAGCCCTGGACATGAGCCTGGTATGAACCCCAGAAGGTGCTCTCCTGCAGAGGGTAAAAAAAAAAACATTCAAGGTCTGTGTCTATGTACTTTGCCTTTCTCATCACCAACAGCTATAGTCCAATTGGACCAATGTTTATTGCCTGCTTATGATGTGTAAGGCATGGTGCCTGGCGCAGCTTTGATTCATGACTGGTGGATTAAACTTTAGAGCTCTGAAAGTCAGAAGTTAAATCAGCAACCAAACCAACACTCGATTTCTATTTACATCTTAAGTCCTCAAATCTTTCTCTCAAGACGTCATTCTCCTCTTCCTCTCTATGGAAAGAGACAATGTGCTTAACTACCCAAGTGTGTCTCATACTTGTGGCTCCCATTCACCTTATCAGAAATCTTCACTGTTATCCTGAGCTGGCTGGAAGGAGATGAACTTCATATCAAGGAAAACACATTTCCACCATAGCTGGGACTTTGCACTTACACGGCAGCCTCTGGAGTAGGGTTAGATATGAAAATGTCAATCTCTAGTCATCAAGACGATTGCTCAAAACCCTTAATTTAGCAGCAGCCAACTTAATTGCTAAATTTCATATCCATCTGGCAATTTATAGAAAAGAAATGTCTCTAGTTGCCCCCCCCAATGCTACTATTCTACTCCCCCAAAACATCAACCACCACAAGATTTTAAAAAATTTACTGAAAGGACCAATTTACAGAGAAAAAAATCGTGAGTTAAAAATAGCTAGAGTTCAGGACAGGTCTAATCAAAAAATATAACTGGCATCTCTACATAAAAGTCAGGTTCAAAATATAAAAGAGACATAAAAGAGGCATTTTAAAGTCGAATACGGCTGAGTTTTATATTTAATTGTGCTCTCTCGCTTTCCAAAATAATTTGCTTTGTGTATGTTAGGACAAAAGATTTCTGTGTATGGCTGAACAGAGGTTAATCATGCATAGAGGCAGCTGCACCAGACCCAAAGAACAGACCTTGGGTGAACGGGAGAGAGATGGATACCGTCTGAATAAATCAGTACCTGTGTATTTCCTTTAAAACAAACAAACAAAAGAACACACCTCACTTAAAGAATAAGGAGAGACTCTAACTCCCTATCCACAACCATCTTTCTCCCACTGCAGCCTCCCATCAGTAGACTGTTCCTGGTAAGATTTAATCAGGCCTTCTTTAAACAGACCAGGAGCCTTATAGATTAACTAAAGGGAGAATTCTTCTTATGGAGTCTTAGGGATCTGAAAACTGATTTTTCTCTCTTTATTCTGCTATGAAACTTACATTAAAATAAAACCTGATAGAATTCAATATTACAATGAGATTTTTTTTTTTCCACCTCTAAATCTACTCTTGGGGGAAAAAAAAAAAAAGGATTAGAAGATAATACCAGAAGAAACAGCAGAAAAAACCCTGCTGCAAAAGCACAAATTAAATACTACCACTTTAGGGCAATTAACAACTTGTGAAAGTTACAAAAATGTTGGTTTCCTGTGAAGCTTTTGTGCAACCAGAAGTGCCTCACGCCTGCTGATAAAAGCCTATTACTCGGAAGAAGAGGAAAGACTGCATTCTTAAGAAGATAGTCATCTACATCATTCTAAATAATGTGTAAACCTGACCTTCTGGGAAACCTTTTTGGTTTGGGCTTGTCTTCCTTGGGGGGCAAATGAAAGGATATTGCACTTCCCGAATAAGGTGAGATTTCGGACATGTCTTGAAGATCGCCACACTCGGATTTGATGAGAGACAAGGAGAGCCCTTCTGCGGTGCTGGGTGGATGTGCTGGTGAACAAGGATGGTGGCTCAGGTGGTGGGATGACATCTTGGTCCTCAGACTCGTGGTCTCCCTAGTTAAGTCTAAGGATTCAGGAGAGGCTCTGTCTTTTCCCGAGAAGGAGCCGGAGGGAGCACCTAATGGACTCTGAAACGGGTAGGCCATCAGGGGGAGGGGAAAGGGGTGGCGGAAGGTGGACGTGGTAAAGCCTGCGGTGGCCGACAGAGGCGACTGGTGCAGGGGCTGGTGGTGACCGCCGGCAGGGGGGCCGGAGGCAGACTGGTCAGATGAGTTTTTGCGGACCACCAGGGGCAGTGCTTCTGTCTGGTCTGTGGAACTGGGCATCTGCACATTGCCAAAGGTGTCCAGGGGGTTCGGAATGATGACATCGCCAAAGCACTGCAGGCGCTGGTTGGCGGTGTGGAAATTGTGGTTCTCCCCGTTGACTGCAAATCTGGCCTGGGGGATCTGGAGCGGCGGAAAGACCTGAGGAACCTGGCGAGAGGGTTTGGCGGAGAAGACTTTGACCACAGTGTCCACAACTTGCGACATGGCAGTGTTCAGTTCTTGTTTCAAGGTCTCGGCCAAATGTTTGCCTTCGGGTTGTAAGGAGTTTGGCCCGTGGTCTCTTTCTTTGTTGTTGCCTTCTCGCTTCGGCTTGTTTTCGGCCATTTCCTGCTCCCGGATCAGGGCCCGGGCTCGGTCGATGAACTGCCCCGGGTCCAGCTCGCACATCTCATTGTCTGACCTCCCCACGGAGTCCTGGGCCCTGGCATCCAGGATCTCCGAGCGCATGCTGTCTTCAGACAGGTTACCATCTTCATCATTTTCAGAATCAGTGCTGTCATAGATCTGGTAGAACTTTTCCTGCAGCTGGCGCAGCTGTTTCTGCATGTCCTCCAGCTGCTGTTTCAGCTGTCGGCGCTCCTCTCGCTTCTGTTCTTTGCGGGCTGAAACCAGCTGCTGGAAACTCTGTTGCTGCTGCTGGGGCAGCTTCTGCTTGCGTTTGTTTTCTCGGTAACTTTCTCGGGGACTCACAGACTGCGGGGCCATATCTCTTTCATTTTCATTGCCCCGTAATGCCACACTGGGGGAATGGCTCATACCCCGGATTATATTCTCAACCCGGGCGCGCTTTGCTCTCAGGTGCTCGTCACATAAGCGATCCATATCAAACTGGCTCATAGTAGGCCTGCCAAAAGGGGAAAGACACTCTGGGGGGCTGTCTCTTGAAGAGTTGCTGCATATATCCTCCTGATGTACTTCGGAGCCTGTACTAGAGAGACCGCTGGCTTGGAAACTGGGCTCCGTGCCACCATTTTTGTTCATGTTATTTTTCAACAGCTGGGAAATTATGGTTGCTCCTGGAAAAGGCATCATGGCATCTTCATATGAGTTCGCCCTCTTCAGCAGCTTGCGGAGTACATTTGACTTTTCCCCATCTGCATGCTGCACCACTGAATACTCAACATCCTGCTCGGAACCTTGGGGATTCATGGCACTAAAAAACGTCGCTCTTGCCTTAGCAAAAAATGCAGATGCTGTCCCTACCGTCCTTTTCACTCCAATGTCAACTCTTCTCCTCTTGGTTTGCCGGCTTAAGAGGGCTGTGCTGTCATGGTCAGGCATCACTGGACAGTTATTGTGCCATCTTGAAAAGCTCGTCAGCTGGGCACAGCTCAAGAATCCTGGGACCCTGGCCAACAGAACAAAAGGACTGATGAATCATTTTCTTTAAATTTCTCCAAATTTCCTGACCTCAATCCTGAATCAAATGCAAAATGCATAGGCTCTGGGATTTATGGCACATTACAATTATTGCAATTTATTATGCACTCTGCTTGAAATGAAACATTTTTAAATATTTCTGCTCCACTGGTTTAAGATGGATTAAGATTAAAAAAAAAAAAAAAAAGCAAAAACTGCTTAAGCACCAGTAATATGATTCTCTTTCACAAATGCCTAAAATGATACTGTTTATCTTCAGAAGAAACAGTAGATTATAAGAACACAGCCTCTGACAACCAATTGATTAAATTTTGGGCACTGAGATTCATATTACAAAAGAAGATAAAAGTGGTCTATACTTAAGAAATAAGGTTACATTTTGAGGATGCGTGAAATTTGGATGAAAAATTCCATTTCTGCGATAAAATTATTGTGGCTTTAATGCGATTAAGGGGAAAAAATGACTCTAAAAATGCAAATATTTCACACACACCCTTTATTACTGAATTTTAAAACATTTTTGTCATATGTGAAATGGGGAGGAGAACACTCCCACCAGCATCTTTCCAACATAAATGGCCAATTTAGCATGGAAATAAGTGCACAAATACTCATTCTACAAGTCTGCTTATTTAGCACAGATATGTGCTTTTTATTACTAAAATCACATTTGAAGACGGTATCTGTTGCTGGATTTTAATGTAAGTATGAGAATATTTATAAATTTTCAAGATGTCATTTTTGATGACTTCAATTATTATAAAGTTGGACTCAGTGCAGAAGAAGGACATTGTCACATTTTAGAAATCAATCTGTGGAACAATAAATTGAGTTAGGCAAGGATAAATACATCTTCAGTGCTAGTTTTTTTTTCTATAATCTGCCAAAATAATACTTCAAACGCCTAAAGAAGCTCTTTAACATACACCATTTGTTAATCTTATTTCTTGTGCCAAATTAAAGGATGAGAAAAACACAGGCGGAAGAAAAAGACTGAAGGAAGATATATAAAGAAGAAAGAAAATAACATCAATTAAATATGTGAGAAAGGGAAATACCATCTCTGTATATGAACTTCCATTGTTTCTTGGGAACACAATATAAAAAGGCACTAGCATGACATTTTTTGTGACGTTAACCAGCGATGCTAACCCCAAATTTTGTATAAATGTTAAGATGTCGCATCTTTTTGCTTACAATGAACGTTTTATGAAGAAAATGAAAAATTTTTTTCACACAGGGTTTATCTAATATTAAACTTCACGTTTGCTTAACAGAGCACATCTTCACAATAACAGGGTCTATTGCCAAAGGCAGCGTGCAGAGTGTTTGGAACAGCTCCCATCTCTTTCGGTTCACCTGTAAAAACATCTACGTGCTCCCTAGGACTGCATCTGTGGCTAGTTTTAAAGAATGACTATCCATGCAAATAGGCATAATTTCAGCATGAAATAACCTGTAAAAATCAAGAAAATGCTCAATGCTTAGATGGCAATGTGTATTTTTTTAAGCGACAAAGATTTCATCATGTAGCCCTTGTTCTCAGTTTTTATATGAAGATAATACATTTAAATAAAGGCTGTATCAGAGTGTCAAGAAAGCAACATGATGCTTTTTTGTATGTTTTTTTGGATGCTTGAGGGTAAAATACTTTTTTGTGTGCCTCAGGATAAAATTTCCTGAACTTGGAATGGAAACAGATCTTGATAACTTCAATGTATAGGGTTCAAAACTGAATTCAAGATGATTGTGACCCCTCACACATTAATAAATGAAATTGGTTTCAGGAATACAAAAATGCAATGGCAAATATTTCACTAACATGTTAGATCTGATAAATCAGGTGCAGCTGTCAGGTGAGAGAAAGAAAAAAGGGGAGACGGAGACAAACAAGAGAAAAGATGAATTATTTTAAAGCTCAGAAAGACTTGCATATTGAAGTGGGATGTCTTTGCGAGGAGGACTTTGTGTGTGTAGATCAGCTTTTCAAAAATAGAGTTTATTGCCATTCTTTAAAAATTTTACCTCTTGTCTTTTTGGGTGCAAATCATTTTCTCTTTAATATCACCTGAAAAGCACATAGATCACCAATCAAAATGTTGAACAAACTTTCTGCAGTATTTTCTTCCCCTGTTCCTCTTAACATCCAATCTGGGTTTTCCCCCTACCCATCCTTGCTACAGGAAGAGCATCTCCGCAACAGAGGCTCAGAAACAACACGCTGGTGTAAGAGATGAGCACAAGGTCATCCCCAGCCATCCTTCCCTTCCCAGCGGCCATTTACCTCTGCGTCAACTGCACTTCCTCTCATCTAGCCTAGGTATCAACAGCTGCATCCCTACCTCATGCCTGAGCCAAGGGGAAGGCTGTGCTCTTCCTAAGGTGGAAAGAAATCACATTCTCATCTTCAGTGGAGAATACATGTTAATTAAACGTGCTTGTTGTGTCTTTTAAGAAGAAAATATCCTGTAACTTCCTTCAAATTCACCGAACGAAACTGATTTTTGCAATTTTCTCTCAACTGGTCAGCATTCTTGGATTAAATAATGATTTGTTTCTGTTTGGGGCTAAGAACATTTAAATATTTTGGGGTCTTATTGTAAAATGTACAGCTGAGACATAACAATCAGGACAAAACAAATGAGAAAACTAGGAACAATTATATAATCCAGCAAGACAAGGCATTATATTAGTAGGCGTGAATAAATAGATCTCTATGTATAGCTTTGACCTAAACTCAGAAATAAAGGTATAGTAGTCATACACATTGGGATTATAACCCACGAAGGCTATAGGCAAGATTAAATAATTATAACTGGCGGACTGTAGTACTTTATTAGCATCATGTTTCACAAACAAGATATATATATATATATATATATATATATATATATATATGAATATTTTACCACATAAGAAAATGCATTGTTAAATGACTATAATGTAAATTAAATCACTTGAAAACACTTTCAAAGGTGCTTCCATGATTTCCCAATTCAGAATTTAGAGACTGCTATGCAATTAATTTATCACTGATATCATCCTGTCCATTAAGATTTTTAAAAATTCCTTTATTTCTCAATATATGTACTAAGCCATATGTTTCAACTACAATTATTACTGATTCTTATTATGTTTTAATTTTTATATTAATTTTTAGTTTAACCCAGCGATATGAACCTTTTGATCAGCACTGGTGAACATCAGTATCAGCAAGTATGCAGAAAAATACTGACGTAGCATTTGAACCCAAATGTATTATCGATTGGATACACATATTCTATTCCTGTAAACTCCTCTGTAATTAATATGAAAATCTACATAGAATATTTTTATTATTAAATATTGTGTCGTACCACTTGGCATCTAACTACATAAACACTTTAATAATTCCTATATGAAGGGTATCTTAACATTAGCAGATTTCCTCCCAGAAAAAGGTAAGAACGTTCAACTATGATCAAGTCAGATTTTAACTACTCCAAAAGATTCTTCATTAAAATCTGAATTATCTGGAGAATGTCAGATAATTTAACATGGAGAATCCTAAGGAAGCTGATGACAACGTTAGTAGAAAAGAATTTTCAGGGAAGCATTTCAAAGGAACACTGCAGTGTGAAGTAGAAAGTGCTGAAGTGTTCTGCTTTAATAAAGAAGTTATTTGGGGAAGGGGATGCAACTTTTATGCCTCGATCTGGAGTCCAGATTCTAGACAAAGAAGTGATCACTATGATTATTACTCAGATAGTTCAGTCAAATCTTTCATGAGAAGGGGAAGGGTAAGGTTGGCATGGTTTCCTGCTTGGATGATTTAGACTATCTGTCTTTGTTGATAAAATGCTTTGAAGAAATTGCTCAAGCCTACACTTTACTTCTTTTAGAAAACAACCTTTGAGTGGGCCTCTGATCTACTTGGGTCAAGCGGCTTATGAAACTGCAAGTGGAAGAACACTAACAAAGAACCTTGTAAATCCATCTGGAAATCAGTAATTCAAGGGGGGCAATCAGATGATTTGATTTAGGTACTCCCCCACCCCTGCCCTTTACCAAGCTGTCCCCTTCACTGTATTTAAGAGTTCATTTCTGCTAATTAGCAACTTTTCCTTTGGAGATGTTTCTGCTCACTATCAGGCTAAGAAAGTCTTTGATGTTTATTGTGAGGAACCCACTTGACATTAGTTAATACTTAAATTAACTAACATTGTATTGTCAAAATCTTATATCAGGTTTAAATTTTCCTATGATAATAGAGATCTCAAATCAGAACCATTTTATCTTAAATTCCTCCATTCTATCAAAAATTTCATACATTTTTCACCTGCAAGATGAACACAGAGTATTTTCTGAGACATGCCTAAAATATTAAAAAGTAATAAGTCACCAAATTTGTAAATAAAAGAGAGTGAGAAATAACTTCAAGAGGAAACACTTACATTTATTTTTTTTCTGAAGAGAACTGAAATACTCTAAATGTTCTTTGAAGCTTTCGAATACACCAGGCAATAAGGTTTTAGAAATTCCTTATGTATATGTCCTTTCCAGTTTATACAGATACTTAATTAGAACCCAGTAATAATATATCATGCACAATCCATCTTCATATTATAAAATCAGTAACATTTTATAATCTTTTGTTAATCTTGAACCTAAATATTCCTTATATTTACAGTTGCAAATGCAAAACAATGCCTCTAAGAAATTCATGAAAAAAGGCCTATTTCATTTTGAACAAATAAAGAGTACGCCTGGCAGCTAGGTTATGTTTTAAGATTGTAAGTGCTACTTATAGAGGAAAGATGCGAGGGAATGAATAAAGTGAGAACAAAGATGCATGTTAGGTATGCATGACTTTTTCCCCACAAGGTCTTGGTGATTAACCTAAATAGAATTCTGCACAATGGACATATAAAAATATCAATAAGTGCCAAGCACAGATAACCCTTAATAAAAATAAAGCAAATGACATATCTGTAGATGACATTTGAGTTATGAAAGAACTTCAAAAGCATCCAAAGAAAGTATTAGGAGGAACTTGGATGTTTAAGTCAAAAGAATAAAATGACACATACTATCTCATTTTCATGAAACAAGGATGATCACCCAAGCCACCAAACCAACCAACAAAAACCATTCACCATCTGATCTATTTCTATGCAACTCAAGAAGCAGCCTGTTTAAAGAAAAAAAATTAAAAGGTCCGATATTGAGAATCCATATACTGTGCTTACCCTGAATTCTCAATCGCTTCCCTCACACATGAAGCCACAGTCCTTACTTTCATCTATTTTACTATTGCAGAAACAGGTCCATGTTGTAGCACATGGACAGGTTAACCAAATTACTCCCCTTTTTCTTCTTCACCACCCACAGCCCATTTCATTTTGATAATGCTCAGAAGTTCTTGCAAGAAACTTCAGAGGACTGACTGCCTACATCTTGCATCAAATAGAAAAGCACAGTTACCTCTCACATACTTGAGATTTTCCTTCTCCATCAAAGTAATAACTAGGACATCTGGCACATGTCTGGTACAATGACAGGCTCATTCTACTTTATGAGAGTATTTAACATACGACCTGCAAGAGTTTATGCACATACCTATTCCTTCTGGGCAGGGAGAAAGCGCGCTAAAGAACATAAGCTTTAAAAACAGTAACACTTTCAAACTGACTTTGGTATTCTTGGCAGGTACACACACCATCCATGGATGTCCAAAGCGCGCACACACACACACACACACACACACACACACACACAAGACGCTCTCACTACTCCCCCTCCCCCGAATGCCCCCAAAGACCTGGGAAATAGGCGTAAACCAGAGGGAAGCGAAGGGAAAGTCAATCTCCCTCCACCTGCTGCCTGAAGTGGGGGTACTTTCAGCTGCCTGGCAGACAGGAGCCCGAGACACAGCCTCAGCAGCAGCCTGCCAACATCCTTAAGAAAAATAAACAAACACATACCAACTTGTCCTCCACCCCCAACCAAAGAATTCACATGGCAGGGCTCAAAACGTAACAACAGCGCAGTTCCCATGAGCCCGGACAATCCTATTAACCAAGGCAACCATAAACCCATAAACCTCCGCAACCCTGGAGCACACCCTGAGGTCTGGAACTGTACAGACACACACAGACACAGAGGAAATTTGCACCTGTCTTTCTTGACATAACACACCTGTCAGGCCCTGCCCATGGCGCAGCTCTCGGCTAACAGACCTTTGTCTACCTAATCCAGGAAAGGACATTATTATAATTTTTTTTTTTTTTTTGTAAAGGAGGTTATAGATGGGAGAGAAGGGGTGGGGGGGAGAACAAGAGAAGAGACTTGTAGCCTTGACTTTGAGAGCAGGCCACCCTGTGCTTGCACTGTTATTATAAGCTCAAGGAGACAACATAGACCTTCTGGGAAAAATAAAAACAAGCAGGTGAGTTCCCAGCCTTCCCCCAGGCGGAGTGGGTTCTGGATTGCCAAGAACAGAAGTTTCACACTCCAGCCTGCCTCCTTGGGCTATTTAAGACTGTCGCTCAACCCCTCCTCCCAGGTCTTCTGTCGGCCAGCCTGGAGGACTCTCAACTTCCGAAAAAAAGCTGAGAAGTGGCGGGAGACCTGTGAGTCTCTCTCCAAAGCTACTCCCCCTTTGCCTCCCTCCCGCCCCCCGCCCCCCTCACCTCGCCCCTCCAATCCATACCCTCCACCTACGTTCAGTTTTAGCAGGAGGAGTAAGTGGCTGGCACAGCAGAAGAACCAACAATTTGCTAACCTGGGCTTTGGGTAATGTCTCCCCCCAGCTTGCCCCCGTCGTCCCCCTCCTTGCCGGTTCAGGCAAGATAGCAGCTCTTCTCGCCCCCTCACTATTCTTCCCAGTAACAATCACTCTCACCTCTTCACTCCTCCCTCTCCAGCCCTCCGGAGTGGGGCAAAATTGCAGGTACCACCCAGACGAACCAAGATCAGATCGAAGCAGCCCAACCACGTCGACTGCCAGCGGTGACTGCGAGCACATCCGCTGCCCGAGAACATCCTCTACCCCCACCCGGACCTCGATCCTTCCATCCTCCCGCCGCGCTTGAGCCCCAGTCCTCCCACCACAGGACCCCTGAGGCTCCCGGTGCCACCTTACCCTACTCAACTTGACCTAGCCCTGGGTCCTGGGAGCACAGGGGAGGGGCGCCGTGCTCGTTTCCCAGGACCATCTCTCCATTGCTCCAACCCTGATTTCAACATTTCGGCTTCGACAGCGTTTTGAGAGGAAAGTAACAGAGCGCCCCCCCCACACACACCTCCCTCTCCCTTCCTCCCTACTCCCTGGCCCTCTGCTGGGGTTAAAAAGGAGAAGTGAAAGGTATGCAAATGACAAGCAAATTGGAAGCTCCTGGAAGAAAGGCAGCTATAATAAACAAGACAAAGAGCAAGGACGTGGGGACTAGCCCAGGAGTTTTCACCGGGGGAGATGGGAAGGATGAGGCTGGGAGGAGAGCGGGGATCCAGACGAACAAAAAGCGACCCGGTCCCCCTCGCGGTCCTCTCTCCTGGGAAGAGAGGGCAAGAGAAAGAAGGAAAGGAAGGAAAAGCCTCCTCCCCCTCCAGAAACAGTACACAAAAGGTGACAAGATCAGCGACAAGTCCAGCACTATCAGCCTCCCCCCTCTCGCCAACACCACCCCCCAGCCACCAGCAGGAAAGAGAAAGAAAGAAAAGCCAAGCGGATCACTTACTCGTAGGAACTGGGAGAGGCGGAGCGCTGAGTTCCACTGAGGCTTCTGCTTAGAAACTGTTTAGACACTATTTTATTATGATTCATTTAAAGAACACCATTTTCTCCTGGGGAGGGTGGAAAGATGTTTACACGAGTATGAGTAATGGGAGTCTCTTTTCTTTTCTTCTCATTCAAGAACAAGCCGGTACAAGTGATTCTGGAAAAGGGGAGGGGACTCGCGAGGGGGAGAAGATACTTACTCGGTGCAGAGAGCAGTGGGACCGAGCCTTTTTTGCAGGCGGAGAGAGGAAAACACGCGCGCGCACACGCACGGTGAGATCTTGCGGGTGATGAATATGATAATTGGACAAGGGACGGTGAGTCCGTGCGGGAGCGCGCGAGCGGGCCGACGGGGAGAATGAGGGGAGAGAGAGGAGAGGGTGGGCAGGGAGAGGAGAGGAGGGAAGACAAGAAGAGAGGAGAGAGAGGAAGAGAAGACGCGAGAGGAGGAGAGAGGAGAATAGGAGAAGAGAGAAGAGAAGAGAAGAGAGTAGAAGAGGGGAGAGAGGAGAGGAGAGAAGAGGAGCGAAGCGGAGAGGGAGCAGGCGGACCCGGCGAGAGCTCTTTTGCGCCGCTCTGCTTTCCCCGGCTGCAATGGTGTATTATTTCAGAGCGCTCCCTCAGCTGAGGGCTCCGCTCCACAACAAGATTTACTTTAAGACACAGCTGAAGGAAACAGGAAGACTGCACGTCACAGTCTGACTGACGTACCCGGCCCCAGCACCCAATCGCGAGGCGCCTTCGGATTCAAGGGGGGATAGCGAGGCAAGAGAACTTGGGAGGAAAAAAAATATAAAAGGGGTGGGGGTGAGGGGCTGGGAGGAGAGGAGGGGAGAGGGGCCCCGCGCTCCCCTCCCCCGCCTCCATCCCCGCCCCCACCCCCCCTCACCCGCGCGCAGCCACTGCTTGGGGGCGACCGGATCGCCGCGCCCGGGCCGGAGCGAGCCATCTGCGGGCGCTGTGCAAAGCCGGCGACCGCGCGAGCGCCGCTCAGCTCACACTCGCTCTTCCAGGACGCAGGTCTTTTTTTTTTTTTTTTTTTTTTCCCCTTCATTTCCCAGATACAGCTGATCGAGTTCGCTGAGCGACAGAGCGAGTGAGCGCTCCTCGGACAGGGGTGGAGGAAGGCACAGAAAAGTATACTGGAGAAAAAGTGGAGGTTTTAGGGGTGGGGTGGTCTAAGAGGAGGGAGTGAGGATCCTCAAAACATTCCACTTTTTAAATGATCATAGCTAGTATCAGGAATACATGTCACCCTTGCTTCCTTTTAAAGGAGAGGCGGACAATAAAATACAGGTAGGTTTGGGATTAAAATAGTAGGTGTAAGAGGTTTCACACCGGCTCCGCTGCATCTGATATAAGAAGACTAGTATTGGCTGAATCCCAGTCAATCTCCCGTCAAAATTGTTAGGAAGAATATTTGTCCTTGGTTACCTCTAACAACTTTATTTGGATGGTAGGTACAGCAACCTTTACGGGAAAAAAAAATGTTACAAACAGTACCACGCGATTACGCTCAGTAACTCACTCACCCCAGAATGATTAAAGAGAGAGGTTTCAAATAGGATTTACACAGTTTTGACCCCTGGGTAACAAACTTTAAAGTATACTCGGCAAGAAATTTCAAACGCTTAAATTTCGGGCTTCTAAGTCAAGCCATAGAAAATTCACTTTGGTTTGACATTTCTTGGACGAAAAATAACCAGCAAGACTTCTTTAGATAACGTGGCTCTTAAAGGGCTTCTTGGGATTTGAAAGTTGCTAATGCTAAAGCGCAAGTGCCCAGCCGCAGCTAGAATGTCTCTTTCACCGGGCACAGTAAACGGCTTTTAATAAAGCAAATGCGCTTATGACTTAAAGATCCTATAAAAGCTAGGACTTGCAAGGGCTGCGAAGCAGAAACATTCATACCGAGTCGATAAGACACTCATTTTTTGGTAGGATGGGGACAAGTATTTTTCGTGTGTCCCTCGAATTTAATCAGAGCAAAGGTTGAATCGTGTTGCGTCGTGACAACAGAGTGTTTCTGAAGTGTGTTACAAGTGTACTGGCCGATCATTACCACCATCTGCAACACACGCACGCACACACTTTTCCTAGGACACTTACAATCTCAGCCTCAAATTCATCAAACTGTGAAGTCAAATCTTTGAATAAGAATAGTGATGGTACTATGTTCGAGTCCATACCCTGCAGGAAACTTTTGGCACGGGACTCAAACATTGCAAAGAAGAAGAAAAAAAAAAATCAGGCCGGCCCGGTTAGGTGTTGGGAATAAGAAAAAAAGACTTGCTTGAGCATCTCCAGCCTTCATTTCTCCCCTTTTGCCGCCTCCTGACACTCCCCCCCCCCCCCCCCATTCCGGAAACAACACAGACCCTCACAAACACACTACTCACACTTCCAATGATCGGCTACTGTATTAAGCGTTCTAACTGAGAAGGGACAATTTAGGCTGGGGACAGAATCTATCAACGTGCCCATTACATACAGGACGGAATAATGCTTCTGTTGGTTGGGTCCTTTCGAGGGAAGCGGGTGTACTGAGCGGGGAAATGTGGGTTCTGTGAATGAATCAAGGCTACTTCCTTTCTTCTTTTTCGCCCTATTATTTTCCTTAAGTATCCCAGTATGTACATGTGAGCGCCAGCCCACAAATAAACTGGCAGGAGTAAAGGATACATGCCCTCCACACCTTAAAACCATCTGCTCAGTTTGACATTTAAAAGGGAGGAGGGCAGGGAAGGAGGAGGGGGAGAAGGGGGAAGAAAGGAAGCTGGGAGGGAGAAAAGGTTCAGACCCTGGAAGGAAACGGCTTGAACTTTAGCCCACAAGTTTATGTCACTTGCACCTAGCGCTCGGGTGCAGTTTAGCACATACTACGCCCGGGAAGTGGCGGCGGGAAAAGTTCCCTGCGAGCCCCAGTAAGTCCTTTATCACTCCCGGGGGAAGGCAGGCCCCAGTCTTAGTCGGGGTAACCCTCTTGGCAAACAGGAAAGCTCCCCCACCCCCAGCCTCGGCGACGGAGGCTCGCGGCTTGCCAGCTCTGCCGCGGAGGTTCGCAGCCCGCATTTGGGCACAAGAGCGGCTTTTTGAAATAGCGCGCGCGACGCTGGACGCGCGAGCTCGGTCCACAGCCCAGCTCCGCGAGCTGCGTACGCGGAGCCCGGTCCTGTCCCCTAATGTCTAGGCGACGTACAGGCCAGGCTCCTGGCAACTTCTCTTGCCAGAGCTGCGGCGCTCTCCCGGGTCTCGCACCGCCCTGGAGCAAGGCGTGAGGCCCGAGCCCTCTATCTCGGGCTACTCCCGGTTTGTTTTCTGATAGGCGAGAAGCGATCAGTCAGCCCCGGAGACAAGAAGTCGCCTAGATATTAGCTCCATCTCTGAAACCAGCGGCCAAGCCTAGGGTCAGTCCCTTTCTCCGCCCCAATGCCAACACAACCCCAATAACTTAAAAGTTAACACAAGTTCTGACTGGTCTTCCAACAAACCCTATCCCTGCAAGCTACGTTTACTTATTTATCTGAAGGGTGATCTGTGCGTTCTTAGTCAAACTCTTGCACCTATCACTTATGCCTCTGGTTCTGGGTTAAACACACTTCGCCTTGACGTTTTCTCGGTGTATTTTACCCCTCCGGTTCTTTCTTAAAGCCAGTAGGTGGGGGTAGGAGAGAAGACTGCATATAAGTAATTTAAAACCTTACAAACAACCGTCAGCAGATCTTAAACAAACCAATTCTGGGAATTTCAACTAGACCAGTTGAGAGACAAACGTGGATGTTTATTTCAGGAGAAGGATGCTGGAGATCCAGCCTGGACACACACACAACACCATTCACCACTCACCACCACCACCACCCTGAAAAGAGGAAGAGAAAGAAATAAAAAACAGCTCTAGGGTGCAGGCCGGCCTTCTTCAGGCCGTCTAGAGGCAGACTGACTGCCTGCCTGCCGTATTCTCCCTCTCTCTCTCTCTGAATCCCTATGCCCAGTGTGACGCCAAGCCCAACCTGGATTTGTTCTGAATGGGGGGGAAAGTGAAATGCCACGAGATCAGTAGCAAGTAGCAGCTGCACGGTTTCTCTCCTGGGAACCCCACTGCTTAGAAGCCTCCCGAGTGATGTTTGTTTAACCAACAGCTTTCAAAGTAAACAGAAGCGAATCACTCCAAAGAAGCTGAAATATAACCCTTACAAGAATTTGGGGTAAGGGGGGTTGGCAGAAAAAAGTAATTTTTTAATTAATAAAACCCCCACCCCCAAATCAGGGCCCATCACGACGCCTAAAGGAGCCTAGAATTGTCATAAAAATAAAAATTCATTGAAAGGATTCCTTACAATAAAGTGGCCTCGAAGAAAATCCCTCTTCTCCCACAAACACACTCCCGCGGTTAGAGGGGGTTGGTTGTCAGTGACTGAAGGGGCACACTACTCCTTGATTTTATGGAAGAAGGCGAAAACAATCAAAGAGAGGTACGTTCCCTGCCCCGGAGTAGAAAGGAGTAGGCTGGGAGCTCTGCGTCGCCAACCCTGGCTCTGCCTCAGGCACCGAACTTTCCAATATCAAGATATTAACAGATGGTGGTGAGCACATGGAGGGCTGTTACTTACATAATCCAGCCACTCCGCCTGGCCGCGCTGAGCCCGGCGAGGCGCCCGCCAGGCCGAGCGCGCGCCTTCCGAGGGGTGCCGTTGCCCGCCCCCCGCCCCGAAATAAGTTGACTTTCTCCAACCCTACCCTGCTCTTGGAGGGCTAGGATTTGGAGAGGTCGTGATTTCAGAAAAAAATACACATCGATCTGCTTGTGCTTTATCCTCTTCAGTCCACAGTAGTGAAGAAGCCAAGGGCACAGGGAAGGGAAGGGGACGCTTTCGGGGAGAACGGGGCGCTCTCCCTCCGAATCTGGGGGTGCTAGGGAGTGGGATTCGCGCCATTTACACCCCTCCCTCTTTGGCGCGGATCAGCATCTCTTTCCCTGTCCCTGAAATACAAGGGCAGTCTCGAGCTGCAGCCGGGGGGCATGGGGTGGGGAGAGGGTGTGAGTGTGAGGGGACGCCTCTGCACGCGGGGGCGCAGTGGGCAAAGTTACGCAGAGCCTCTGGGCACCGCTACATTTCCGAGCTTCGGCAGGATTTTAAGCACTGGTTCCCACGCGTGGGGAGCCCCTTTCGGGCCGGGTGGCGCCCGCTGCCTGCACGCCCTCAGCGCTTCTCCGGAGGCCCAGGCCCTCCCCGTGTGCCTGTGTACCTCCGCGTGCGTGCCCGGGGACAGGTTTGTTTGACGAGCCTCCTTCCCTCTGGCGACTCGGGGCCGCCGAAACTCGCGCGGCACACGCCTGCGTGTGTTGGAAAAGTTTCGGGTCGGGAGGGAACGCTGGGAGTCTCCTCTCCGGCCCCAAGGCGGCAATGGGGCTTCCTCGCCTGCAGCTTCCTCCCGGTCTCCTCCTCCCGCCCGGCCCTTCCTTCCTAGCCTCGGCCCCGCGCTAGGTGTCGCGGCCTCTCTGGCCCGGAGACGTCGCGCTCGAGAAGAGGCGGCCGTGGCGCCGCGCGGAGGGCGGAGGGCGCGCCCCTCCCTCCCGCGTGCCCCTTGGAGTGTGGGTCGCCCCGCGCCAAACCCGCGGCCCGGGCCTTTCCCGGGGGCCTCCGCACGGCCCCGCTGACCCGAGCTGGGCACACGCCGGACGCAGAGAGCAGCTACCTGCTCCCAGCGCGCCGCGGAGCGGGGAAAGTCCGACGCCTCCGGGCCCGCGCGGCGCCGCGGCCGCCCCTGCCCCCGCCGCCAGCCTGTTGCTGCGGGGCCGAGGCGGCGGCGAGACGGTGGACGCGCTTAACCTGCGAGGTTGGGGCCACCGCCGGGGACCCAGAGAGGGGCGGGGACGTTTGGAGGGCTGGAGACCTCCCCTTCTGCTCACCCCCTTTATTTCTTCGGTCTAAGGATATTTGGCCGTTACTCCCAGCTTCCCTTTCTTCGGTCTTTTAACTCAAGGGTGTGAATTCGGAGGAGATGCTCTTTTTAGGGGCTTTGATGGTAGGATTTAAGTAATCCCTACTGCCCATCTTACAAGGCTTTTATTCAGGACGCCAGTGAGTTAGAAATAAATAGGTGTAGGCCAGGCGCACGCAGGGAAAAAGAGAAGGAAGCTCCCAGTTTGGATTTATTTGGGGGGGAGAGAGAGTGACTCTGGAAAGTTGCATTTTGTTTAAATTAGAGCAAGACAAAGTTGAAAGCCAGATTTCTATAATTTTTCTGGTAATATTTCTTTTATGAAGTATCTAAGTGTCTGTTTGTCATCATTTTGAGATCAAAAGGAAAATCCATATGCTGCATAGTTTTTCAAAATTGCTATTTAAATATGTTTTAAGTGCTTTATCCAACGCGGAGAAGGCTGCTCAGAGGCAAGGCTGGTGACAGGGATATAGCGGGCTGGTTTGAGGTGGAGCAGGGGTCCCCAAGACGGGGCTAGTCAACAGGAATCACCAAGGAAGATTTTCAAAAATAAGGATTTCTGGGCCCACACCAGCTAGGCAATCAGCAGGAGGACGTGGGAATCTGGGGGTCATGCTGTGTTTCCAGTTACTGCTCAGCCAGTCGCTGCCTCTGTGACCGTGGGTGTGTCACTTTATCTGAGCCTCAGTTCTTTTTATCTGTTAAATGGTAATAGTATCCAACTCCTAATTGTAGAGAGTTTTACATAAGTAATATCGTTCAGCACATGACTGGTGTTCAATAAAAATGGAAACTGTTTGGTCTACAAATGTGTGTTCTTCACACTTGCGCTGACCTGTACTCCTCCTGCAGAGAGCCCTCTCCCATCCAATATTTTGGCGAAGCTAAGTGGACTGTCATTTGATGTGTATGCACATTTTAGCTTATGCATACTGGCTACTTTGGACACTTTATATGCTCACCTCTCACCTTTTAAGCCATAAAAAAGAGCGTTGGTGTATGTTTGGAAGTTAGGCCCTGTGCTCTTGGACTTAGAACTGTCCATCAGTCCCACTGGCAGACAGGAGGCATTTACCAATGTGAAATCAATCTTTTTCTTTCTCTCTCTCTCTTTCGTTCTTTCTTCCTTCCTTCCTTCCTCCCTCCCTCTCTTTTCCTTCCTTCCTTCCTTTCCTCCTTCCTTTCCTCCTTCCTTTCTTTCTTCCTTTCCTTCTTTCTTTCTTTCACCTTCCCTGCTTTATAGATGGCAAACCTTTCCTACAGAAGCTGCCTGTCTCACCAACAAAGCCACAGGACGAAAAGTTCTATTCAAGGAGGGAACAACAAGAAGGCAAAAAAGGGCAACATTCCTAGGTAAAACTAAAATGTATATCATCTACCATATGTTTTTACATGTGTGAATGAACAACTCCCCCAAATCTATGTCATGTAAAATACAACCCTTCTTAAAATTATGTTCAATCCAATGAGTAGGAACACACCCCAAGGTCATTAAGGGAGAGCCCAGCCAAAGACAGCTGTGAGAAGGGAAAGAAAGATAGAAGGGAAAGAAAGATAGGCGGGAAGGGGCCATCGCTGGCTGTGACTCTGCAGCAGGGTGCGGCGAAGAAAGCCAGAGGAATGGAATAGGCATAGCCAGCAGAGAACAGATCAAGAAGGCTGACAATTTTAAAACTGGAGATGGCCGTGAGTGGCTAATGAAACATCCCAAGGAAGGTGTTTTGCTGGTATCCTCAGAAGGCTTCAGATTAGTAATCACTGCCTATTCCTGGGTTAAGGAAGAGATTTCCAGCTTGGGGCATCCGAGGGCCCAGCCCCTAGGCTGAATGAGCCCAGGGGCTGGGAGTGGGCACCCTTTACTCTCTGCATGAGGGAAAGCCCAAGCTTGATCCCTAGATGCCCGTCCTTCCAGCGTTTGTGTATATCTTTGGGCCAGTGTGGAAGATTCCTGCTCTGTGACTACTGGGGGTGAGAGAGGGATATGTCTGTGACTCTAGGGGACAAAACAAAGGCCCTCAACAACCATAGAGAAACACACATCCAGAGCCAGGCTGTAGGGAGACAGGTATCAGCTTCTGGTTCCTTACCCCCAAGCCCCCTCCTGGTGGTGGTCGTGGTGGAAGGAGTACTTTTGCCTATTCTTGTAGGGGAGGAGGGCAGGGGCAGAGGCTGAGAGGAAGATCTGGAGGAGCAGGGGGGGGTGGGGGGATGGGAGAAGGGGGGTGGGAACGGAGCGTGTGGGAGGGTGCCGGGTAGGGGTGAGAGGAGATTATAGGTGGAGGTGGGTGGACTAGGTGTCCTGCACAAGGTAAGGGGCGGGGTGGGTAGCTGGCCGTGGGGCTGAGGGAGTGGAGTTCAGGGGAGAGGTGGGGCTGGGAGTGCGAGGGCCAAAGCGGATAACTGGAGGGGATGGGGGGTGCAGGAGGTCGGGGGTGGGCGAGGAGGCTGGGGGGTGGGGTGCCGGAAGGGGTGTGAAGTGTGGTTTGAGGGACGGAGTGGGAGGCGGGAGCGAAGGCGAGGCTGGAGGCTAAATCGGACCCTTGCTCCGGCTCGCGGGAAGGGCGCCTCCTGCCAGTCTGGCGAGGCTCTGGAATGCTCTGGGTCACCCGCTGATCCCGGTTGGCGGAAGGCCTCGGGCAGCCCCCCCCCCCCTCCCGGCAGCTGCCTCTCGGGGTCGGGCAGCCCGGGTTCCCCCCGTGCGCGGCGCTGTTGGTGCGCGTTCCCGATCCGGAGGGGTGTCGCCGTGCGTCCCCCACCCGCGGCTTCCCGCGCCCCGGCTCCGACGGGGGGTGGGTCCCCCCAGCGCCCCCGCACGGGCTCCGGGCAGCCAGCTTCCTCCTTCCTCCCAGCTCCACCTCCCCTCATCCCCATCCTAGGCCCCAGGGTGGCTCCCTCACTCCCCCAGGTCCCCGAAGCCCCATGCTTTTCCTTCCCGGGGCAGGCGGAGTTCATCTAATCTTCGGTGGTCTCAATGCTAATCTTCGGGGCTGGTGCCTGGGGAGAGAGGGCAGGAGGGGCTGCGGAACCCAAAGTGGGCTCAAAGAAGATAGAATCATTCAGCAGGTAATTACTGTTTGCAAGACACTGCTGAGCGTGGCAGTTGGTGACCCTGTTGAGAGAGCGAGTGGACTGGACGATTTTGGTTCTTATCCAACACGGAGGGACAGTTATGATGTGTTCGATTTAGCCAGGTTTCTGAAACCTCGATTCGGAGCAGGAGTCTAGAGGAATCTGGGTGAGGGACAAAAGTGTCAACACCTCCTTCCCTCCATGTTTCAAAGTGGTCTTTCTGCGAGAATATGGGAGGGAGGGGCCTAGGCACAGTGATGAGCAGTGATAGACAATTCTAGCATCTTCTGAGCACTTCCTACCTCAGAACTGCGCCAGATGCTTTATGTCCAGCACTTCCATTTTCTTCTAAAATGCCATAGACTCTAAGACACATCATCCATTTAAATGTGCCCTTTGGGAGAAAAGGAAAACATAATGACCTTAAATGCACAATCGATTGTAGGACATATTGATTGCAGGAACATAATAAAATATGAGAAAAAGTGAACCTGAGCAGTGAAGAAATAAGTACATTAGGTGTAGTTCTCCCAACAGCCCTGATGAGAGTTATCCCTGCTGTACTGTATGCATGAGTAAACGGGGACAGGGAAGGTTTCACCACCTGCTTAAGGCCACAAAGCTGGTAAGTAGCCGTCAGAATCGGAACCCAGGTTTGCCTGCCTTCAGAGCCGGAACGGTTCCTCCCAGGGCACACGGCCTCTGCAGGGATAGGGCTTTGTCAGCTTCTTCATAGCCCAGGTTCTCTCTTGACCCTTTTACCATCAACACTCCCTCCCCCACCCTCCACGTTATGGAGATTTCCAGGAGGACAAAGTAATTCATTTGGGGGAGGGGGTACAAAATAGTCAAATTACATTTTTCAGATTCAAATAAAGTCTTTAAAGGGTAAAACCCATGCATGCCAGGTTTTGCTGTGCACCGCAGGAAGTCGAATTCAAGGATCCCTGTATTGCTGAAAATAGAATTGTAAAAAATAAAAGGGGTGGAGGGAGAAAGTGAATGAAACTAATCCTATTAAACGTGGTAGCATGTTTCTGTGGCACGCAGGGAGAGATTAAGCACAGGAAAGGGGATAAGTACTGCTTCAGTTTCACTAAACTAATGTGACAACTTGTCATTGGAAATCTTTGCAGCTTGTTAGTAGATGACTAGCTGATTCAGAAGTGTTTTCTATCATTCCCTTTGTGTCTCCTGTGAGTTTTGTTTCTTTTTTCAATTTTCTTTCTTTTCCTGTTTCTTTCTTACCCATGCTGCTCTATTTTGCTTTTTAATCCTGCATGTCTCCTTCGAGTCAAAACATTTAGCTGGCTCTAATCAAGATTTAGTTTTGAAGATGCCCCTTGACCTTGTCTTGCCCAGAAAAGCCCCAAAGGGGACTGACTGCTCTCCATCCTCAACCTGGGGTCTGTCTTGTGGCTTAAAAAACCAAGCTTCTGGGGAAAACCTCTCATTTCAGATTTCATTTTTCTGCACTCCTTCTTCTTTTCTTCTCTTTCTTTCTTTTTTGCTTTATCCTTTTATTCTCTCCTTTTTGCCTTTCATTTCCATCCTTTTTTCCCCTCACTTACCCCTTTCTCCTCTTCCCTGTTTTCCTCTCTAATTTCATTTTCTCTCTTGCTTTCCTCCCATCAATGGTTTCATTTTTTTGCCTAGAATTTCTTTTTCCTCTTTAATACACCCCAATAACTCTCTTATGCTTTCTTTCCTTCAGATAAGACAGTTAAATTGGCAGAGAAAAGGTAGGAATCCCTCATGGTAGTTACCATGCTGGATTAGTTCCTGGCGAAGGGAAGGAGGCAACATTGTGGGGAAGGGGCCAGGGCAGATCACAGACATGCAGGGAACAAAGAGCTGATCTAAATCGTGAGGAAGAAAGAATTTTAGGCTTGGTCACTGTCTTTCCAAAGCAGGTGTCCAGCTTGTTTGGAAGCGTGGCTCACTGCCCCTCTCTCCTCTGCCTTGGCATCACTCTCTCCCACTTTCCTCCTCCCTCCCCCGCTCCAACTTTCCCCACTGGCTCACCACCAGAGGCGAGATGTTGAGTCAATGGAAAAACAACATTCGCCAACATTAAAGGGAGACTGTTTAGAAAAGGAAGGCCCTGCTGAGGTGCAGAGGAAGCCTGTACATTAACACGGGCCACCTCTTATCTGGGGCAGCTGGGCCCAAGCTGCCTGTGCTGATTCCCCAGCTTTGCCAAGAGGCCTTCAGCAGAGGCTGCCTGCTTTTTGGGGCGGGGGGCTGATTCTTACCCACAGGCATCACCAGCATTTTTAGAAACACAAAGACATCGATTTTCTCCCAGGAACTTAATGGGAGACCCCAGGCCAATAAGCAAAGTTTCGCAAAAGGCAGTACTGTTCTAGGCCTCTGTCTCTGGACATGCCTCACCATGAACCTGGCCCCTCTCATCTGCGGTCCTTTTGAGGACTCCCAAGCACGGGAAGGACTGGCCATTCTGACCCGAGCGTGAATTAAGGGGAAGGACAAGCTAAAGTGACCCAAAGGAAAAGAAGAAAAAGGCATGTGGGTAGGTTCACCCTGGCTCTAAATTGCTTACCGTTAAGTCTTGAACCAGCTCCTGATGGGAAGATAAGGCAAATCTCTAATGAGTCAATAATTAACCGAAGCTCCATTAATGGTCCAGTCAACCAAAGCCTGCTGACACCTTCAGAACCCTGCTGGAGTGGGAGGGTTAGGTGGGACCTTTTGATAGATCTGTTTAGCCCACTGTTCACTCCACTCACAGGTCACCATACAAGGGGGAAAGTTATTCTTGTGTCTGCCAGTGAAACCTTTTCTTAGTTTAACTCCTTTGGATAACTTTCTGAAATTTCACTTTTAGAAATCTCAATGTGTGTGTGTGTGTGTGTTGTGTTGTGTTGTGTACAGAACAGCTTGGGGGTCCATTCAGTTCCAGGTCAGTTTGAATCAAATCCCAGCTGTGTTCTGATTGTTACTACATTATTCTTCCTAGAGGATCGTATTTTCTCTCCCCAGCCTTGCTCATCTAAGTCTGTAGTTTATTCTCAGTGTCTATAGATATTTCTGTTCCTTGTTTCTCAATGTTAGCTCCTCCTCAATTTGTGATCAAAGCAGAAACATGTTGTGAGTAATAAGCAACTACACATCCCTACCAAAGCATGCAGATAATTCTTGAATTTTAAAGAAGTAGGACTTTAAAAGACTAACACAGATTTGATTTCGGTACTTCTGGTGGATCCAGGTCTTTTTATTTCTTACAGAAGCAAAGTTTTAGGAAGGGTGAGTTTAGGTCTTACATTTTCTTTTAATGGAAATTTTTTTATTTTTTGTTTTTGCTTTACTTTGTTGTTCTTCTGTACAGCATTCAGTGTGCTACCTTAAGCTTGTAGTCAATCTATTAGATGAGAAAAATCAGTGTATTAAGTGTAGTGTGAATTTTTCCTAAAGTTAAGTTGTAAGTCATGCTTGTGTGTCAATCAATGAACTTGGTTCCTAATTTAATCTGTTCAAGCCACTTGAAAAATGTGTTCTTTTAGACATGGGAGGAATAGGGTGTGGGAGTGTGGCTTGAAATGAATCCATCTCCATCACAGGAGAAAAACAATAAAAATGGCCTGTTTGCCTCCCAGGGTGTCAGTGGTTATTCCTGCATACAGAAGATGGTTCATCGAGCTACACTTCTATTACCTCCCTGGCTCGGCCTCTGAAATCGTCTGCACAATTATTCTCCTCTCCTCATAGAACTTGGTAGCCTGGGTGCTCAGTTAATCTTGGGCTGCTCGGGGGAGTTGCCAATGGGTAGAAATTCCGCCAGTGATCCGTGACACCCTTTTCCACAAATATTAATTGAGTGACAATTCTTTTTCCCCCCAAATCATCCATCTGTCCTTTCTTATGCAACCTTTGAGTTTCAAAAGGGTAGAAGGCAAGCTTTCTTTCTGGCACACATTTCACCTAAGAAGACAATCTATGCATTAAGCAATATAATCTACTGCAGGCTTGTAAAGAAATCTGAACAATTCACCAGCCTGAAACAACACGTTAAATATAAAACAATTAAATTCAGCCTTCTTTTCCTTTGCCCATTAAAACTTCTCTCTCGGAAGGCAGCTGGTAAATGGCTAGACGCAATGTTGTTGTAATCATTTGGGGGATTGGGAGAAGGAAATGTAAGAGAGAGACCGTGAGAAGTTTTAAAAAAAGTAGTCATTATTCAGTTTGTAGGTCAACAAATCTAGGATCCAGTTTTCTTAGTTTTTATGCTAATTTTTGATTATTTTGAAACATCAAAATCATCTCACTGATAAGAATGCTGTTAAGTAAAGCAGAAGACATACATCAAGTTGTCTGTGTGGTGGTCCTGTTGCTTGGATATTAAAAGGAGATTTAAAAAAAATGGAACCGACATCTATTTTTCGGTAGGTCGAAAGGCACTCATAATTACACTAATAATTTTTGAGTATCATACTAATGATGATGGGAAAATGTAGACCTTGACAGTGGCATGTTTATTTACATTCACTATGAAAAAAAATGTTGTTTACCCCTCGAGAATTTCTTAAGGAAAAGAAAAATCAATCTTCATCAATGAGCAATGTTTTTGTCCCCAAGGCATATTGATTTGAACATTGAGTTCACAATGGGTGAGTTATTTCCCTCAGACCCCCTCTTGTGAATTGTTAGGTGACATGTCTCTTATGAGACAATAAACATGCTGTTTCTCATATAGTGATCGCATCAGGGAGATCCCAACTTCTGAATTGTGGTTGGTTTGGAATATTTCAGCTTCTGTGGGTCTGGGTTAAATATTTCTGTGGGATATATTCCAAGTTGAAAAAGTGTTATCACTCATCTTTCTGCCCTTTTAAATGAGGTATAGTTTTGGGGTTTTTTTTGCGGTACGCGGGCCTCTCACTGTTGTGGCCTCTCCAGTTGCGGAGCACAGGCTCCGGACGCGCAGGCTCAGCGGCCATGGCTTACGGGCCCAGCTGCTCCACAGCATGTGGGATCTTCCCGGACTGGGGCACGAACCCGTGTCCCCTGCATTGACAGGCGGACTCTCAACCACTGCGCCACCAGGGAAGCCCGAGGTATAGCTTTTTTGATGCTTGTGAAGGAGAATCTGGTGGCAGTGAATAATTCCCTTTTCTGTCTGCTCCTCCGCTGGGCATCCTCTCAGTTTATGACTCATGTGTAGTCATGTAATGTCTTCATGATTCCCTTTTCTCCTTTTATGTAACAGGACAATGTTTCTCATTTGAAAATGAACCAGATTTTCAATTTACCAGAGAAACCAGTATGTAAAGGAAAACGGTGGTAGGTGGGGAGGGAGGAAAGAATAGGAAATGTAGAATTCTTGTTAACGTGATGGTCGTTCTTCAATTTATCTGTTAGAATTTGTGTATATTGTGTTTTCTTAATGAGTTTCTTAAAAGGGCTTATTTTCCCACCCATTTATTCTTCAACAAATATTCATTCACACTCCTGTCATGTGCCAAACACTGTGTTCAACGTTGGTTGAGCACAGGATAAAGAAGACCCATCAGAGGCATTCACAGTGATTGGGAAGACATTAGGCAGGATAGTTATGAAAATACTTCAGGAGCCCTGAAGCTTTTCTTTATGGCAGTTTGGACTATCAAGGAAGCCTTCAGGGAGGAGGTGAGCGTAAGCAAGTAATGAATCAGACCAGGGCCTTAGGAGAGGAACGGAAGTGAGTTCATGTCTCTGGTACATGGTGAGAGAAATCTTACGCAAGTTCCTGTACCTCTCTGGGCCTTAGTTTCCTTGTCAGCAAATTGGGGATAATAACAATATCTGACTTTTGAGATTACTGTGAAGATTAAATGAGAATGCATGAAAAGGCCTCATCACTGAGCCTGCCACAAAGTAGACGTGCAATAAGCATGTGCTAGAAAGGTATGGAAAGAGTGACAGATTTTAGCATACTCTCTAAAGCTGATCTGACAAATATTTATTGGGTACCTACCACGTGTCACATCTTAGTGCTGGGTCCTGGGCAGGAGCCCAGCAGTCTGTCAGGAAGCACCATGAGGGTGGAGTGAGGGGTAGAATGACGGGTAACTTGTGCAAGGCATGGAGGAGACACATTGCATCTGTGCCGGGGGAGCCTGAGGTGGCCTCTTACTGCTGGAGTACGGAACCCAGGGGAGGCCTGGCAGGACCAGGAGAGGCCTCATGGGGCAGCGCTGGCCTCAGAGCCGGAAGGACCCAGGCACACATGTTCATTTGGGGGTTCTCAGTTCCCTTTAAGTTTTCCATGAATGCACATTGCCTTTCTGTAGCTTGGTTATATTCTCTTCAGGGACCGAGGCACCCATCTTTTTGCTGCTCCCACCCTCCCCGTACTGCCTGTTATAATGTGGAACCTCTACTATATCCCTGATAAATATGGCCAGGTCTTCATACCTCCCTCTTCTCCGCATGCTGAAGTAGCTCAGCCGTTTCGTACACCCAGGTGATTCCAGAATGCTCAGGCTACGACGCTCACTTCGGTGCTTAGTAGAGAGATTCCTGACTTGGGAATTGTGTTCATGTCACTGCCTAAAACTCTCTGTATTGCACAATAAAGTCCAAAATCCTGAGCGTGTCCTGCAAGACTTGGCATCATCTGGCCCCCGTCCACAGCTCCCACCTGATCTCCTGAAACTCTCCCCTTGGCTCTATGTCACTGGCCTTTTTCCTGTCATTTCAGCACCAGGAGCGCCTTTATACGTGTTGCTGCCTCTCTGTGAAAGGCCCTCCCTAACCCCTTCTCCAGACAAACTCCTCTCTTTACTTTATTAATTTACTGATTTTAGTTATGAAAAGTCCTTTGCTCAGGAAACGCCTCCCTCATTTCCTAATGATACATGCTCACAACACCTATAGTTTTCTTTTATTCTGCTTATCCTAATTGAAATGGAGTTATTTGAACATAAGCCTTATTTATCCAACACATATTCTTGGAGCCCTTAATGTGGCGTAGATGTTGGGGATACCATGCAGTAAGGCAGTCAAAGTGCCTGCCCACGGCACTTGTATTTTAATAAGTGAGGCAATGAATAAGAAACAAATATAGGTGTGATACAATGTTTGGTAGTGATAAATACTATGGGAAAAAGTGAAGCCGGGTAAGGGGACAGATAGAACTGAAGATAAGCTGGAGATGGTTAAGAAGGAAGGGCTTTTAGGCTGCTTCCATGTCCTGGCTATTGTAAATAGTGCTGCAGTGAACATTGGGGTGCATGTATCTTTTCGAAAGGAGTAGATAAAGACGATGTGGTACGTATATACAATGGAATATTACTGAGCCATAAAATAATGCCATTTGCAGCAACATGGATGGACCTAGAGACTGTCATTCTGAGTGAAGTAAGTCAGACAGAGAAAAACAAATATCCTATTATATCACTTATCTGTGGAATCTAAAAAAAGGGTACAAATGAATTTATATACAAAACAAATAGAGTTACAGATGTAGAAAACAACCTCATGGTCATCAGGGGGTAAGGGGGGTTAGGGATAAACTGGGAGATTGGGATTGTCACATACACATTACTATATATAAAAAGATAACTAATAAGGACCTATTGTATAGCACAGGGAACTCAATACTCTGTAATGGCCTACATGGGAAAAGAATCTAAAAAAGAGTGGATATATGTATATGTATAACAGATTCACTTTGCTGTACAGCAGAGACTAACACAACATTGTAAATCAACTAGGCTCCAATAAAAATTAAAAAAAAAAAAAAAAAGAAGGAAGGGCATGTGATTGTCCTGTCCAGGGTAGGATTTCCAATACCCAACGCAGCACCCAGCATCTAGAAAGTATCTGACAAATGTTTGCTGAATGAGAATCATATTGGCTCAAGCAGACTCAAGGGGTGAAGGGTAGTGAAGAGGGCTAACTGGGTTCTATAGTTATGCATGTTTCCCCCCACGGTCCCTGAGTATGTCTGGGACAGTGTAGTCTGTGTTTTCACCCCATATCCAATATCTATGTCAAACCTAATTCCCTGTTCAAGTTGACTGTAGTCACACCTTTTGTGTTGTAGCTTTGCATACCTTCTTCTTAATTGCCCTGGGATAAATTGCAACTGGTTGGTGAATGAAATATTTATGCTTTGAAGAATTGGTGTTCTAATCAGTTTCTATTTAAACTGATAATCAACTCTTCTCAGTGAGGAGGAGAACTTTTTCTGTGATCTATGGGCTTCTAAATGACTAGTGATGTCAATCTGGGCCTGGCAGATTTCTACCATGACTTGGACAGACGAAGCACTCATGGTGTTGTGTTACTGCTCAGCTCGCTGGTACACTGGTTCCCACTGCAGTGATCTCATTATTGGCATTTCATTTTCAAAGTACCAAACCTTCCCCTTTTGCATTATGCCTCTGTGTGGCTTGGACTTGAGGCACTGTCTGCCAGTTTTCTTTCAACCAAGATGAACTTCTTATAGAGTCGTCTAAAGATTAAGCATCTTCTGTTAGCTTTGTTTTGTTTTCATTTTGGTGGGTTGGGGAGAGAGAGAAATTCATGCTCTCATAATTATCTTCTTCAGTTTGAATGAAAGAACTTTTGCAGATCAATGTGGATTGAGATCCAGACAAATTGGGTCCATTCTCTAGACTTGGTTTAAAAAATTGAATAGCATAAAGGAAATGAGCAACAGGAATGGTTCCTTTCCTCATCTCTGGACCCTAGTGCATCTTTTCTTTTGTGCTATCACCTGGCTTCACTCCTCTCTGCCCCAGGGGGCCTTTTCTGGTTCTGCACTTCCATAGAAGTCCATTGCTTTGTTTGTACCACTCTTTGGACAGGAAATGCCAATCAAAATCCATACTCTAGGGGAATTCCCTGGCGGTCCAGTGGTTAGGACTCCGCACTTCCACTGCAGGAGGCACGGGTTAGATCCCTGGTCAGAGAAGTAAGATCCTGCATGCCGCGAGGCACAGTCAGAAAAAAAAAAAAAAAAATCCATACTCTAAGTTCATTTTGGTTCTAATTCATGCAATTTTGACTGTCCCACCCCCTTCTCTCTATGCATCACTGTTTATCTCCGTGACCAGATCCCCAACGCCCCAATAGAAAATCACATATTTTCTATCTAGCATTAACCAACTTCCTCAACTACCCCAGGCACTAATAATGAGGTCTTCAAATAGTTGCTGCTTGTGGGATCGGTTAAGAAAAAGACTGAAGAGCAATAGAATGTTTCCCCATTTTCACTCTGTTTCCTTCAGTCTTATCAATTTGTAATTGTATATTTATTTATCTTTTCACTTATTGACTGTCTCCCTTCCCATAAACATTGGGAAAGTGTCTGCCTGCCAAGGTATGCCCGATGCTGGCCAGAGTAAACATGTTCAGTGAGTCTCTGTGGAGGGGAAGGAGCTTATTCAGGGTGGATTTCCACTCACCCTAAAGAAGTGAAATGAAAGCCAACTTTGGTGGTTTTTGTTTCACTGTGGGCAAATTCGTATGGACTGAGAAATTCAATTAAACGTATTCATCAATATTTGTCTCTGGGATAGAGTCATGAGACTAAGACCCAGAATTCTTGGTCCCCCCCCCCCTTTTGTGGCATTAAAAAACAACAACAACAACAAAAAACTTGGCATATTACACCGACCAGAGTTTTTTCTTTGTCTCAAAGAAGCCTCAGCTGAACACTAGATTCCTCACCCAGTGTAACAATCAAAAACTCAGAAAACCTCAGCTGCCTCAGATGATGTCACAAAACCCTTAAGAATGCTCACTGCTGAGTTGGGCACAGGTCCAGCAAACACAATTCTTTCTGCCAGTTATTCAGGGTCTTTGACAGATTAGGTGGTCTTTTTTTCTTCTTCTTCTTCTTCTTCTTTTTTTATTTCCATCCTCTTAAAAGGCAGTTCAGTTTACCTCTAAGCAAGACATTAGCTCTGGCTGCCCCAAATAACATTTTAATTGAAGTCTCAGTCCAAACAAATGCCCGGCCTCTTTATTAACCCCAACAGTGTAATTTTTCAACCTAAGACTGATTCAGGGGGGAAACTGTGTCACTTAAACTGCCATGCAACGGAACATGGCAGTTTTCCTCAATCAGTCTCTTTTCTGACCTTAATTTGAACCTTAATCTCTTTTGACCATGTTCTCTTTATTAGCTGCTCATGGCTGTGGCACAATACTAATTTTGCTGTTTTTAGACTATCAGTTTACAGAGGTATTTCACTCCCCCGTCTGCCCCCAAATGTATTCCAGATTTCATGGACCTTTTTGGGAAAGGGAAGGTAACACTTAACCTTTTTTTAGGTTTAGTAATTTAAATAGCTGCTTTGCAAAATGCTCTGTAGAATTTTAGACCGGCTATTTTTGAGGTACATTAAAGTTTAGGTACAAAAAATTATATACTTAATTGTCAGAAAAACCTAAAAAACCTTTTAAATAGTAACAAAAGAGTTTTCATCAATAGACAGGTCCACACTCATAAAATAACATGGAAAGTAAGGCTATTATCTTAATAATTTAGGCAAAACCAATATGTTTTTATTAGAAGCCTCTAATCTTTTGGGGGGACACCTGAATTATCCAGATAATTGCTTTCATTCCTTCCTTTTTTTATGCTTAGAAATAATCAATGACTAAAGACAGAGACAATCATTTTTTCCTTAATTATACCTTCCCATTTTTTGACATTGGTAAAATGATCCAAATTAAAAAGAAAAAAAAAATCCACCCTTTTCAGTAACAATGAAAAAAAAATGTGTTTCTCTATTTGGAGTCTACCTTAATATAACAGAACTATGTAGGTAGAAAAACAGTGCTTATGATCATGTGCTCAATTAGATTTATTATAGGTTTTTGTACTTCTTGACATTAGCATGAAAGCATACTGGTTATTATTCTTTCTAACCTAATTGAAGGCTTTGTATCTAGTAACCCCTCTGTTCTTTCCTTAATACAATAGTTTGTTGATTGCAAAAAATTACATTTCTGTGACTTTAAAGTCCTAGAACGAGGACTGTCATTGAACGTTGGAGATTCAGCCTGGTGTTTGGAGGGCAGGGACCATGTGCCCTCTGGGTGTGAGGAGGTAGGCAGCTGGGAACAATGGTCTGTCCCCTGCGGTGCTCTGTGGCAGTAGCAGCATGTTGGCACGATAAACTTCGCCTTCATTTCACTGGCTCGAACAATTAGTGGGATTGAATCAGAGTTCTCCTGGATCATAGTTTATTATATGTTATTAAATTCCATTATTCCAGAAGTTGCTGCTACAATTCTAAAACTTCCCGATGTCTCCCACAAAGTCCCCATCTCCACTCTCTGTGTATTTTTTTTTACGTTTATCTTCTGCTTCTCTGATAGCCAAGGTTTCTTTTTTCTTTTTCTTTCCCCTTGGTACTTATTTAAAGAGCTAAGAGCTAATTTGAAAATACATCTTTGAAAGGGCAACAAAAATGAGATGTGAAAAAAATAGATGAAGATTCTTAATTAGTCCATTATTTGACATGCACGATTTAACATGGTATGCTTAGCATTGTGCATTCCCCAAAAGAACAAGGCTCTTTTTTTTTTTTTTATCCCAAACTTTAACTCCCTCTCATTCATTATATCCCTTCTTGTCACTTTCCATTAGCTGATCATGACATCCTTTGCTGGAAGGGCAAGCAAGCAGATTACTTCCAAACTGGTGTAAGTGACACTCAAAAGACTGGCCTAAAGGGGGTTCTGTGATAGCAGCAAGCTCTTCAGCCCCTGGAGTTGGAGAATGTCATTTCAATAATATGTTGGAGTCCATTGTCACATCATTTCTGTAGCAACTTGGCAACTTCCCAGAAGTGGCAGGAATGGGTCTTCTGCTGGAATTTGTGTGTGGATAGCATCTAATGATTTTATAGGTGCTACTTATTATAAATTATATAATAATTATTATTTATTTTGCCAACCCAAACCTATCTAGCATCTTGCGTTTTACAGATGAGGAAACTGAGGACAAAAGAGATTAAATAAATTATCTGTAGCTGATAGTGGCAGAGCTAGGATTTTAATTGAGGTCTGGCAGACTCCAAGCTATGTCTCTTTCCATTAGAACAGGCTACACGCATCACACCAATGTCCAGGAAACTTCAGCATGTCTCCCTAAATCTAAAAGATAAAGAAATGATCAAAAGCATATTCATTCTAATGCAACTGAAAAATATCCCGTCACCAGGCACATCTAAACAGGGACAGGGAGTGACTGAATGAGTCAGGGATCAAACAAACATGGGTAGATTGTGTGAAGAAAAGAAGTGGAGAATCTGATGCTCTTCTCAGATTAGTCCTGAAGATGTGAACTTTCCCCAGCCCATCATCCCTGCCCCCCACAATCCCACAATCCCTCCCCTACTCCCAAATGTCCAACCTTTGGAATCGTATCCTCAGCCTTGGAAGGGGGTTGACCTGGGGAGAACTGAAAAGTTGCAGATGGAAGGTGTATCCCAGTCAGTCACAGACAGCAGTGAACTCTGGTCTGACCAGCGCCAGGACTGACGCTGGCTGCCACTCAGACTATCACTCCAGCTTCTGAACTTGTGTGGTCTTCTGCACCCGAGAAAACCAAGTTTTCTTCATTAACCAAGTTTCAGCTTCTTTCCTTCCTTAAGCAACTTTTAGCTTCTTTCCCCAGTAATCCTTCAAAACATTTTGATTATAAAATAGAGAATATGGAAATAGAGAGCAAACATTAAATAAAAGTCCCCTATTTTTCTACCATTAGGGGGACATGGATAGTCTCATGATATAGATCTTTCTAGTCTAGGCTATCCATTTATATGCTAGGCGGTAAAACAGGCTGGTTACAGGGATAGACTCTGAAATGAGACTACCCATCTTTAAATCTAGACACTGCTATCAGCAGTGTCACCCAGCCTCTCTGGCCCCCAGTTTTCTCACATGTAAAATTTCTCCCTTACAGAGTTGTTGTGACAATGAGCTAATGCCTGTAAAGCAGCAGTCCCATGGGAATCACTTACTGCATTTTAGATACGGTTACATATATGTTGGCCCCGTGTTCTTGTGTTATTCGCTTTTTCTGACCGTGCTCCCATCTCCTCGAGTTCAAGCCTATAGATATCTTCATCCTCAGCCGTGGTTCTGTCTCTTTTCAGTCCATTTGGTTTGAGCGGCTTCCCCCTCACACGGCATCAGTGATTTTTCCAGGTCTCAGTTACTGTCCATTTAACCATAACTCCTTAATAAGCATTGCCAACGTCCCATTTCACCTCCTGTCTGATGGACACATTTTTCCCTGCATGCCCTGCTTACCCAGCCTGGCACCATGGCAAAGCCTCGGCGGCCTTCCTTGTTCTCTTCCGTCTTGAACTCCTCGCACTGAGTGCAGGGAGAGGCAGTATCAGGAGCCTGTGATCACGAAGACAGCAGCAGCGCCCACTCATGCCTTCGGGGCCTCGGGAATGTCAATGACAAACTAGACATAGGTAATACAACGGCAAGTTTGTTCGTTTAAACCATTTTAAATGTAAAAAAGGAGGTAATTATGAAGGGTTTAAAGAATCATTTTCATTTTAAAAACCATCTTTGTCAAATCCGTATTTTCAGAGGTCTTTGCAACATTGAGAAGGGAAAAAATATAAATATTTATTTTTTATATATACATGTTTCATATATTATATATATATATATATATATATATATATATATTTTTTTTTTTTTTAACTTGGAAGTATATACGATGTGAGAGTGGATGGCCAGCCACTGGAATGGGAGAAGAGGGAACTACATTTAATGAAGCTGGGACCTTTCACGAGGACCTTTCAGACTTAAAAAAAATGTTGATTTCACATGCCAAAGTCTTGAAAGAGCCTTGATGGCTCACGGCTTTGGTGTATTTTTCCAGATGGTAGATGCCATTTTGTGTTTTGCATAAACTGACTAAATTTGCTTGCTCTTTGTACTTATTTCAGAAGCAACCATTCTTTGCTTTCAATAGGACAGAAGAGCTCCTTGGCACTGGAACCCTCCTGGTCTGGGGAGGGAGGAATGGTTAAGGGACTGTTCTGAGGATACGCAGGCGTCATCCCAAACTTCCTACGTTCACTCTGAGGAAGGGGTTTGGGCCAGGGCTTTGAATTCTTGTTACCTACAGATGTTTCTGACTATGTGAGCAAATCACAGAAAGTAAGCTGTGCTGGAGAACTTCTGAAAGTTATTTTTCCAGTTTTCCCATTGCTATCTCCATGGAGGACAAATAGGCTCGTTATGTTCTTATTTCAACTCCTCTACAGCCTGCTAACTACTAGTTGTATGATCCCTTAACTTAATTCCTTTGAGCTTCAGTTTTTGCAAAAAAAAAAAAAAAATTAAGATGCTAATAAAAATAATGCTTATCTCTTAAGATTTATTGTTAAGATTCCATGAGTTAATCCATTCTTAAAGGATTAAGAACAGTGCCTGACATATGATAAGTGCTCAAGAAATGTTGATCAGTGTTGTTGTTATGATTACTTTCCAGGGAATTTTCACTTTTTTCCCATTTTCTGATTGACACTGCCCTACTCCCGTCATCATTATGCTAACTCTTTGGGTCAATTTTATGGAAATAGGCTAGTAATAGAGTGGTTACACTACAGACTTTGCAGTCAAACAGGACCAAGTTGAAATTCTTGAAGGAACATTTCATAGCTGTATCTTCTCAACAAGTGACAATTTCCTTAAGCCTCAGTTTCTTGATCTATAAAATAAGGATGATAATAACAGTACCTACCCCATAACATTTTTGAGAGGCTTCAATGAGGCAATGCTTGCACAGTGTCTGGCAAGACTATACAGCATGCTATATAGTGTCATTATTTTTGCTGCTCCAAATATGCTGGTAGGGCTCTTCTACCCAAAAGTGCTTCTAGAAACTTGTCAAGGCTCCAGGGCTCTTGCTTTATGTCAGCTGCCCCACCAGAAAAGAGGGCAAGCACAGAAATAGAAAGATGCTGTAAGGCCATGACTTGACCTGGACTCTTTGCCAAATCATGACACAGATTTGACAGTGTCGAGTATCGCTCAACATGGATTTCAATTCAAGTTAGAAAACTCACATCCTGAGCAGGCCAATCCCACCTCACTACACTGAGGATTATTCCAAAGGATAGGAACTATTGTGATAGGAGCAAAAGCCTATTCCTCTATCCTAAACCCCCCAGAAGAAAGCACAGAGTGAGGTAGGTTGTGAGGAAGAAAAAGTTACTTGTGCTGGTTACCTCTCAGGGAGGAATGTGGCATTTATACATTATGGAATATTCAAATTTTGCACTTTCAAAAATGTATTTATTTCTTCCCTCAACCTGAAAATGTATAGAAGTTGCATCTGTGAGTGAAGGAAAACCCTCTAAACACTATAATTGTGTCATTGAACAGTTGAAAACTGTCTAACTCACTTTTGCCCTTGATGTCTATGGGTCTCTATTAATAATTGAATAAAGAGAAAACAACTGAACCCTTGAAACGTTTGCCCCAAAGCCAGCATGAAACCTGAAAACACTGAAGAACATGGAACAAGGAAGTGTAAAAAACATCAACGATCTTGCAAATATTTTGTGTGCCCTCTTAGATTTGTTCTGACCTCTCTCTTCTGCTGCCTATGACTTCTAACAGTAAGGATAAGATGGGGTTGAGTTGGAAGGAAAAGGCACTGAGATGACTTCTTTTCTCAGTTCTGATAACAGTCCGTCTTTGTTCTTGACCTCACACATAGAAATTGCTACAATGATCACTAACAGTAAAATAAGAGAGGAGAGTAAGATCAAACAAGAGGCAAGAGAGAGAAAGTGCATGTCAAAGGAAAAAAGAAGAAAAGTTGGAAAGAATAAAAGGAAGCTATATTATTAAAATGGGGGAAAGAAATTATATAGCAGAAAGGAAAAGAAAAAAGAAAAGAACTTTATATTATTGTAACAGAGGTGGCTAGCTGACCAATCAAGATTTATCCTCCCCTTTCACAATGCAGAGTCGTTTCTGGGAAGCAATTTTTCAGCCAGAGGCTACATTTCCCAGCCTATCTTGCATGGATGTGGGACTATGTGATGAGCTCTTATCAGTGCAATATGAACTGAATTGAAGAGATAGTTGTCACTTTTGTTCTCAGTTAAGGTCATATGTAGTTTCTCTATTCTCTCTATCTCTCTCTGTCTCTCTCCTTCTCTCTGTCTCTCTCCATCCTCTGGCTGGATAATGCCAGGAAAATCTTAATGTCATCCGTATACAGGAGATGTAGAGCCATTACATGGAAGGAATCTGATTCCTGACTCACTGTTTGAAGGAGAGCAGCCCAGGACAGCTGCCCAACCAGAAATATTCATATTAGACTTTTGGGGAGTGAGAAATACACTTTCATATGCTAAGCCACTGAGCTTTGGGGGATTGTTTGTTATACCAGTAAACATTTCTTACCTTGACTCGTATAGAAACTGATACCAGAAGGAAGCTCCAGAAGTAGTTACTTTTACTTTTCCTCTTTGCTTAAAAACCAGTTAATCATTTTCTGATATCCTCTTTTTCTTCTTTTATGTTGTCAAAAGCAGCCAATAACAACCAGCACATGCTGTTTTTCACCTATAAGCACAAGAGTCGAGTGGTCAGATTCTCAAGTTACTAAAGGCAACAGTTTTGCCGAGTGTTTTTCCACTGCACGATATGGGTCTCCAGCCATCCAGCCTAATATATCTGCTTCTAGCAACTTGACCACAAAGTCAATGCCACACATTTTAGGATTTTGTTACAGGACACCACATCTTGTACCCAACAGAACAGTCAAGTTTAGTCAGAAAAATAGAAGCCTCTTGTGGAAGATATAAGGCAATGTGTTCACCAAACCATTTCTTCTCCCTGGACACAGAAGAAGATCATACTCCCCTCTCCACTGCAGTTTAATTGGGGTGTCAGGACCAGTTCTCTGTAATGGAATGTCAGCAGGAGTCCTGTACCACTTTTGGTCCAGGGAGTTCAGAGTACCTGTGTGCTTTCTCTGTGCTCTCTCCTCCTCTTCCTCAGGAGACTTGGAGGTCATGTGTTCAGATAGTGTAGCTACAAGATAGGAGCCACTCAGCCTACATCCCGAAAAGGAAATAACATTTTTTCTTAATAATTCTATGTTGCTGTTATTCTTTATTTGGGGGGGGCTAGCAAAGATTTAAAAACAATTTTTAAAGTTTATACTCCATTTACAGTTATTACAAAATATTAGCTATATTGCCATGCTGTACAATACATCCTTGTAGACTATCCTATACCCAGCAGTTTGTGCCTCCCTCTCCCCTACCCCTATAATGCCCCTCCCCCTCCCCACTGGTAACCGCTAGTTTGTTCTCTATATCTGTGAGTCCGCTTCTTTTTTGTTATATTCACGAGCTTGTGATATAATACAGTATTTGCCTTTCTCTGTCTGACTTATTTCACCTAGCATAAGGCCCTCCAAGTCCATCCATGTTGCTGCAAATGGCAAAATTTCATTCGTTTCATGGCTGAGTAGTATTTCATTGTGTGTATATACCACATCTTCTTTATCCATTCATCTGCTGATGGACACTTAGGTTGCTTCCATAGCTTGGCAAATGTAAATAATGCTGCTATGAACATTGGGGTGCATGTATTTTTTCAAATTACTGTTTTTGTTTTCTGGATGTATACCCAGGAATATCTTGCTGTACTATTCAGAGTTTGGAGGTTGTTACTGAAATATACCTTTCCCATTCTGACTAAAAATTGAAATATTCCCATCAGGAAGGTATTCAATGTAAGCAGTTAGAGGTTTACAGGATCATTGGGAGAGCTGGGGAATAAAGGTCAAGGGCGTTGTTACTAAATTTCAAAAAAAACCCCTAAATTTCAAAAAAAAAACCTCAAGTGAAGAAATCATGCCTTGGGTTCAAGATGGTGGAGTAGAAGGATGTGCGCTTACTCCCTCTTGTGAAAGCACCAGAATCACAACTAACTGCTGAACAGTCATTGACAGGAAGACACTGGAACACACCAAAAAAGATACCCCACATCCAAAGACAAAGAAGAAGCTGCAATGAGACTGTAGGAGGGGTACAATCACAATAAAATCAAATCCCATAACCACTGGAGAACAATTATACCACAGAAGTCCACCCACTGGAGTGAAGGTTCTGAGCCTCACATCAGGCTTCCAAACCTGGGGGTCCAGCAACAGGAGGAGGAATTCCCAGAGAATCAGACTTTGAAAGCTAGTGGAATTTGATTGCAAGACTTTGACAGGACTGGGGGAAAGAGAGACTCCACTCTTGGAGGGCACACACAAAATAGTGGGCACATTAGGACCCAGGAGGAAGGAGAAGTGATCCAATAGGTGACTGAACAAGACTTACCTGCTACTGGTGGAGGGTCTCCTGTTGTGGGGGGGGGGCGGCGGTAGTGAGCTGTGTCTCACAACAGGGACAAGGACACTGGCAGCAGACATGGGAAGTACTCCTTGGTGTGAGCCCTCCCAGAGTCCGCCATTAGCCCAACCAAAGAGCCTTTGGGCTCCAGTCTTGGGTCGCCTCAGGCCAAACAACCAACAGGGAGGGAACACAGCCCCACCCATCAGCAGACAAGCAGATTAAACAGATTAAAGTTTTACTGAGCTCTGCCCCCTAGAGCAACACCCAGCTCTACGCACAACCAATCCCTCCCATCAGGAAACTTACACAAGCCTCTTAGATAGCCTCATCCACCAGAGAGCAGACAGCAGAAGCAAGAAGAATTACAATACTGCAGCCTGTGGAACAAAACCCACATTCACAGAAAGATAAACAAAATGAAAAGGCAGAGGACTATGTATCAGATGAAGGAAAAGATAAAATCCCAGAAAAATAGCTAAATGAAGTGGAGATAGGCAACCTTCCAGAAAAAGAACTCAGAATAATGATAGTGAAGATGATCCAGGACCTCAGAAAAAGAATGGAGGCAAAGATCAAGAAGATGCAAGAAATGTTTAACAAAAACCTAGAAGAATTAAAGAACAAACACCTAGAAGAATTAAAGAACAAACAAACAGAGATGAACAATACAATAATACAATAACTGAAGTGAAAAATACACTAGAAGGAATCAATAGCAGAATAACTGAGGCAGAAGAATGGATAAGTGACCTGGAAGACAGAATGGTGGAATTCACTGCTGCAGAACAGAATAAAGAAAACAGAATGAAACTAAATGAACATAGCCTAAGAGAACTCTGGGACAACATTAAACGCACCAACATTCGCATTATAGGGGTTCCAGAAGGAGAAGTGAGAGAGAAAGGACCTGAGAAAATAGTTGAAGAGATTACAGTCGAAACCTTCCCTAACATGGGAAAGGAAAGAACCACCCAAGTCCAGGAAGCACAGAGAGTCCCAGGCAGGATAAACCCAAGGAGAAACACTCCAAGACACATAGTAATCAAATTGACAAAAATAAAAGACAAAGAAAAATGAAAAGCAACGAGGGAAAAATGACAAATAACATACAAGGGAACTCCCATAAACTTAACAGCTGATTTCTCAGCAGAAACTCTACAAGCCAAAAGAGAGAGACACAATATAGTTACAGTGATGAAAGGGAAGAGCCTACAACCAAGCTTACTCTACCTAGCAAGGATCTCATTCAGATTTGATGGAGAAATCAAAAGCTTTACAGATAAGCAAAAGCTCAGAGAACTCAGCACCACCAAACCAGCTGTACAACAAATGCTAAAGGAACTTCTCTAAGTGGGAAACACAAGAGAAGAAAAGGACCTACAAAAACAAACCCAAAACAATTAAGAAAGTGGTAATGGGAACTTACATATTGATAATCACCTTAAATGTGAATGGATTTAGTGCTCCAACCAAAAGACACAGGCTTGCTGAATGGATTCAAAAACAAGGCCCATATATATGCTGTCTACAAGAGACCCACTTCAGACCTAGGGACATATACAGACTGAAAGCGAGGGGATGGAAAAAGATATTCCATGCAAATGGAAATCAAAAGAAAGCTGGAGTAGCAATACTCATATCAGATAAAATAGACTTTAAAATAGAGAATGTTACAAGAGACAAGGAAGGACACTACATAATGATCAAGGGATCAATCCAAGAAGAAGATATAACGATTATAAATATATAGGCACCCAACATAGAAGCACCTCAATACATAAGGCAACTGCTAACAGCTCTAAAAGAGGAAATCGACAGCAACACAATAATAGTGGGGGACTTGAACACCTCACTTAGACCAATGGACACATCATCCAGACAGAAAATTAATAAGGAGACACAAGCTTTAAATGACACAGTACACCAGATAGATTTAATTGACATTTATAGGACATTCCACCCCAAAACAGAAGATTACACTTACTTCTCAAGTGCACATGGGACATTCTCCAGGATAGATCACAGCTTGGGTCACAAATCATGCCTCAGTAAATTTGAGAAAATTGAAATGATATCAAGCATCTTTTCCAACCACAATTCTATGAAATTAGAAATAAATTACAGAGAAAAAAGGTAAAAAACATAAACACATGGAGGCTAAACCATATGTTACTAAATAACCAAGGGGTCACTGAAGAAATCAAAGAGGAAATCAAAAAATACCTAGAGACAAATGACAACGAAAACACGACGATCCAAAACCTATGGGATGCAGCAAAAGCCGTTCTAAGAGGGAAATTTATGGCAATACAATCCTACCTCAAGAAACAAGAAAAATCTCAAATAAACAATCTAACCTTACACCTAAAAGGAACTAGAGAAAGAAGAACAAACAAAACCCAAAGTTAGAAGGAAAGAAATCATAAAGATCAGAGCAGAAATAAATGAAATAAAAACAAAGAAAACAATAGCAAAGATCAATAACACTAAAAGCTGGCTCTTTAAGAAGATAAAATTTATAAACCTTTAGCCAGACTCATCAAAAAAAAAAAAAAAGAGGGAGAGGACTCAAATCAATAAAATTAGAAATGAAAAAGGAGAAGTTACAACGGACACCACAGAAATACAAAGCATCCTAAGACCTAAATGCCCACCGACAGATGATGGATAAATAAGTTGTGGTACATATATACAATGGAATATTACTCAGCCATAAAAAGGAACGAAACTGGGTCATTTGTAGAGACGTGGATGTACTCAGAGACTGTCATAAAGAGTGAAGTTAGTCAGAAAGAGAAAAATAAATATCGTATATTAATGCATATATACGGAATCTAGAAAAATGGTACAGATGAACCAGTTTGCAAGGCAGAAGTAGAGACACAGATGTAGAAAACAAATGTATGGACACCAAGGGGGGAAAGTGGCATGGGGGGGGTGTGGTGTGATGAACTGGGAGATTGGGATTGACATGTACACACTAATATGTATAAAATAGATAACTAATAAGAACCTGCTGTATAAAAATAAATAAATTAAATTAAATAAAAAAAAATCACCACGAAGCCAAGTTGATGCTGATGATCTCAGTTGCCTGCAGCACTGAAAGGGGTGATTCTTGGGAGGATGCTCAGGAACCGGCACAAAGCCCCAGGTCCTCTGTCTGCCAGTGCCCACACACCTGCTTGTAGCTACTGATAGAGAAAATGGGTTTTTACTTCTACCTTCTGGTGATTGCATCTCTCAATGCCAGGTTAGACCAAGAACCCTACTGGCAAGGGAGGCTGGGAAATGTAGTTTCCAAGCTGTCCACCCTTTTGGTACAGAGGGACACTTAGAAGGACAAAGATGGTACTTACAGAATCTCAATAAAAAATTTCTGGTACAAGTGCTCCTTGTTTTTCCCATAAGATATTCAGGTGTTCATTACTCCACAACCCATTTTCTCTTGAAAGCTCCCTGAAGGCAGATCTTAATCCATTCTCTAACCCCAGTGCCAGACAAAACCATAAAATAAATTTGTTTTCAGTTGATTTGAATGGAATGAGAACAGGATCAATAGCAAAGAAGAAAGTTGTCTCCCTGTGTTGAAGTTAGATTTCAAGGTCTCCTGTTCATAGAATCTGAAAATTTCCCCTAATGACTGCCCTAGATTCTGCCCCAGCTTAAGCCATTTTCCTTCCTAGCCTGCTCAGAGTGAACATGAAGAGCTGTTTGCTCATCAAGTGACCTTAAGCTTGAATTCTGGGACCTGTCTGCACAGCCAAAAGGAGGGGGATTTGACAATAGTCTGGTTTATTGGATCCATGGAGACTGTTAATTGCATATTTTTTGCTTTAAACTGCATTATCAAGTTGGTCGTGTAGAGTTAGTCAAAGTACTTCTATATTTTATTCATATAGAAATATGAATTTCCATATTTTATTCATATAGAAATATGAAGGTTCCAAACACGACCTTCATGCTCTGGCAGAGTTGGGATCTCTTTGGGAATGTGGAGTTTATGAGTTCACCTTGGGGCAGGGTTTGGAGTATTCTAATTGAAAAGGAGATGGAGTGGATTTGGGTGTTAGGAAGAACCTGTTCAGCCACAAGAAAAGGATACTCAGGAAAGAGAGGACCAGACCCTGGTGTGATTTCATCTGAAAAGGCACAGAGTTCACAGACAAAAATAAATAAATAAATTTATTTTAAAAAAGAGAAAAAGAGAAAAAAAAAAAAGCTCTGTGGAAGATTAAAGACATCCTCTTGATATTTATTTTCCTCACCCAAAAAGGGTAAGACTATTGTGCCTATAGTAAAAATAATGGTAGAATGACTCAGACTTACTTACAATCATCAAAGAAATGAAAGATATGGATCATGTCACTAATTAATCTTTTTATCATTATCAAGTGGTGACTGTATCCAGCTGAAGAGTGCTGTGTGCATAATAGCACAATTATGGGGGATGTGATGATGTAACAGCTGCTAGTGCCCAGCATTTAGCCTCTCTTTTCCATTCCCACCCACCCTGATCTCTGGCTATATTTAGTTGTTTTACACAGTGTACCTGGACCAAAATCTGTTTTACAAAATTAAAAGAATAGAGAGAAGATTCAGAGTCTTCATAGAAAAATCAGGCCTCACAATGTGTATCTCCCTTGGTTACCCATGTTCCTTCTTGGTTAATGTATTTTCTCCTACATTGCACCTAGAATCATGGCTGAAATACAATCATGAGTTTACTTTGTGTAAAGGGAAGTAGGGCATTGAGCAATCATCTAATGAATACAGTCAAGATGGTTAGTGAATCTGGAAAATTCCACTCTCAAAAAAATTACTTTCTCTATTCTGTAGCAGATTTCCTCTTGGCCTTAATTATCCAGAGAGTTGTCCAATTTTCTGATAGTCTTTACTGCTGTTGACATCACCTTAAAAATTTATTTAATGGATTTTACTGGGTTCATTTGGGAACCCTTTATTCTTAGTGACTTCTTTTATCAATTAATTTATTTATTCAATAAACACTGAACACTGTTCCAGTTATCTACTGCTGTGTAATAAGCTACCCTAAAACCTAGTGACTTAGTGCAATAATTTAGTATTATCACACATAGTTTTTGATGTTGATGGGCTCAGCTGGGCAGTTCTTTCTTAAGTCCCTCATACAGTTGTAGTCAGATGGTGGCTGAGGCTAGAGCCACCTGAAGATTCCTTCACTCTGTGCCTACCATTGTGCCCTTCAGGAGTCTCTCTGTCTGTCTACGTGACTAGCTTGGGCATCCTCAGAGCTGTTGGTCTTTTGGTAATCAACCTTCTTACCTTGTGACCAGCTTTCTCCAGCATGAGTGTTCTAAGAAAGTCCAAGGAGAAGTTGCAAAACGTCTTCCAACCTAGCCTTACAAGTCATGCAGATCACTTCTCCCTTCTGCTTGTTAAAGCAGTTTCCAGCCAACCCAGACTCCAGGACCTGGAGGGGTAGATTCCACCTCAAAGTAGTGGAGTGACTTGTGCCTTGTAAGATGATGGTGGTCATCTTAATGCCAAGCTACCACAGGCGCCTGCTATCTGACAGGCCCCATGGTGGATGCTGGGGAAAAGTGTTGAATAAATGAGACACTGCTTCTGCTCTTATGGAGGTGAAAATCTAGCTTAATTAATTTTAGTGTGATGTGATGGTCTTTATAGTCAATTGCTGAACAGTGAATCTCAAAATCAAGTATATTTGTTTATGAAACTGGCAAAACAGCTATTGTGATCCTTTGTGGTCTGGTCATTTTGACTTTCTCAGTAACCCAACTGAATGAAATTTGTGGTTATCTAATCTATAACTTGATAACCAACTTGATGAGCTGATTCATCCCTGTAGTTTTAAAAACATGGCCTGAGCAAAACTGGGAAATTCATCTGTGGCTTAACATGTTGAGTTCCTGCTGGGCGTGGAGGCTGAAAGTAGCTTTTTTGGTTTTTTTTTTTTTGCGGTACGCGGGCCTCTCACTGTTGTGGCCTCTCCCGTTGTGGAGCACAGGCTCCGGACGCGCAGGCTCAGCGGCCATGGCTCACGGGCCCAGCCGCTCCGCGGCATGTGGGATCTTCCCGGACCGGGGCACGAACCCGTGTTCCCTGCATCGGCAGGCGGACTCTCAACCACCGCGCCACCAGGGAAGCCCTGTGAAACTAGCTTTTTAAACTCATAATAGGGAATATAAGAGAAGCTGAGAAGTCAGGTTTTGCTCCTGATGAGCTTCTATTCTTTTGAGCAGTTCTGATCTAGTGCAGCTGGGGCAACTGGTGACAATGACAAAGCAAGAGGGGAACCCAAGACAACACCTGCTAAACTAGACAGGAAGATCTTTCAGTTTCCCTCCTGAGAATTATCTTTTGGGGAGAAGTAATGGACTATTTGCCTTCGTTTTCTTCTCTCTCATGCCATTAAAGGAAGGTGATCTAGGTTTGTTAAGTAAAAGGAGATTTCAGGACAGGAATGTTGACAGAAGAATCAGTGCTGTTCAGCAATTCTCAGATCTTATTGTTTTTGGCACAGTTTGTGTCCATTCAGTGTAACAGCTATGAGGGGCCGGGGGTGGGGGCTCATGATGACACAAGAGATACCTTGACATTTCAGAGACAAAGGTCAAAGCCTGAAAAAGTCCAAGAACACACAGAAGTCCTGTGCACACTTGTCAAGTTCCCTGTCATGAAACTAGTATCATACTGGGCCTTCTTAGGTTATGTCTGTATACTATGTTAACTCACAGAGCATGAAAAGACATCCTAGGGGATATTTTAAGTAAAACAAAAACAATAATATGTACTTGGCCTTAATGACAAGACTGGTTCAAGCAAAACTAAATTTTGGCTTGTCATATAGTGACTCTCCTATATCAATCCATTCACTTTAACTTCATAGTTTATCCTTCATCGATATGCATACTTTTCTCACACTAGCGAATCTTGTGTCCCTTGGGTATCATTTGCTAAATTAAATTTCTTTCCATTTCTCATGCCAAATTATTTATCTATCTGAAATGCCTGTATCTACTTTATCTGGAAATTCATGATAGATGTTAATTATAACCTATTCTTCATTCGGCCAGAACATACTTATTTGATGTGTTTTGCGGTAGGTTGTTATTTTGTGCCTGCTGATAGATATATCACTTTATAAATTTTCATAGGCATCTAATTTGCCCAGTTATAGTTGGTAAACTGGCAGGGGCTTCTCTATTCATATATATATATATATATATATATATATATATATACATACATACACACATTATATGGGTGGTATGTGTATACATACATACATACACAGGAGACATCTCTCAACAGCTTATTGATATGCTCTATGCTCCACTTTCCTTTTGTTTTTATTGGTTAATATCAAGTAGATTATTTTATAATTACCTGATGATTTGGATCAATACATATTATAATGGATTATTCAGATTTTTAAAGCACCTTAACTTCATAAAGGTGAAAATAATCTAGATTATTGCTCATCTTTTCCTCTGAGAAAATTCTTTTCATAAATCCATGACAAACATAAGTGCTTGAACTATGCAAGTACTTGTGATTGATTATTTGGGGCAAAAAATTTTTTTTTCTAGAATTATTGAAGTCTTAATTCTCAACTTGAGGCTACCAAGACTTTGAATTTCCATGTTGGCCTTGTGGGAGTTTATCAGGTTTTGTTTTATTGGTTGGGAGGTAGTCACAAGCATGGCTTGGAGTACTCAATCTCTTTCTTTATAAGGCCTGAATATTCCTCCCACTCAGACTCCCTAAATGAACGTAAATTTAAGTAGAAACTTGAGGTTGGCCTCAGGAAAAATCTCCTAACCATCATGTCACCCCTACTCTTCTCTTTTCTAACTGATCTGATGTCCCTAAAACCTTTTTATATACAAAGTTTTGTGCTGCTGCTGCCTGTTTGCTAGATAAGGGACATCCCAACTTGTCTGATTTCAGGGCCACTAGAAAACATCATGAATCATTTCTATGTTCCTGATATTACATTAACTTGGAATAAAGCTTTCGTCTCATAATGAGGCATATACTTAGGGTATAAATCCTGTTGGAATTATTAATATAATATTGGGTCCTTATTCATGTAAAATGATAATAACTAGCAGATATTTTCTTGAAAACAACTTTTGATTAGGGCAAGGTATTTATTGAGTTTGGGACAACGGTATGTCACTGTATTCTTAAAGCAGTGGGTTCAGAAGTAGGATATCCATACCCTATGTAGAATCCCAAATAATCCATTGGAGTGCAGAAAGAAGATATTAAATCTTCTATTTATTTTAATTTTAAATTTCATCTTGAAATTTGATGTGTATATTTTTCGAGGCACACAATACAGAAATACATATGTAACTTACAAGTAAAATACACAGATTGGATATGCCTCAAAAATTTTTTGATAGAGGGATATGTTCTAAAAAGTTAGAAACCATTGCTTACAAAGAATGAATGTGGATAAGGTCTTCACAGTGCTACATGGAGTAACAGGAAATAGTTGCAGAACAAGTGTTTGCAACCTCAGAATTCTGACTCCAGTTATTACTGATTTCAGTTAATTGATCAATAGGTAGTTTACTAATTCTCAACCTGACGCAGGACAGTCCCTTTTAAGATGTTGAGAAATTGCTCAACTTTAGCATGTTGACCGAAGAAAGTAGATTTTAATCATGTTTTTTGTTTTTTTCATTTTGTTTTCTCAAGGGTCCCATGGGAACAGAAAGTTTTGAGGGTGTTTACTGTTTGTGCAAATGACTGGTTGGGTAAAGAAGTCCAAAGTTTATTATCTGCAGAACAAATAAAGCCTGGGCAAAGGTAACTGAAATGAATGTCTCCCACCTTGTCCCTTCAGCCTGTCTAAGGGGGTGTTTGCGCCAGTGGTTGCGTAACTGAGAAACTAATCTATGCAAGTCAAATGGAGAGGAGGTGCGTTTTAGACTCCTACCGGTTAAAAATAGTCACTGACTTCTATTCTTCTTGGTCTGATAGGCAGTTGATGATGGTGCCTATACAAAAATCATTTAAAAAATCTATTTGTGGATAAGTTATTTCTAACTCTCCAGGCATTACTTGTCAGACAGCATCTGGGTGACTGAATTAAAATTGTTTTCTCCTTCCCCAAAGGTAGATACAACATAGTGCCAGGCAAATACTAAAATAAGTTTGCTAAGTCAAGGCTCATTTGGACTTTCGTTGGTGGTGGTGATTAATGACATCAAGGTTAACTGGATTGTTCTTGTGATTACTCCATAGTAATTACTGACAAGTATTCAGAATGGACAAATATATAGTGTGAAGCTCAACTGTCTTTTAGAAGATAACATCCTATGCATAAATGTTGATGGGAAAGAAGTGGAATGTGATTGAGTGGTTGAGCTTAAGAACTTATTAATGGGAACAAAAATGCTTTAGGTCTCAGATATCCTTACTGACCAAATACTTACTTAATCATTCTCATTTTTTGGACTCTTTGTTGTTTTTGTTGGAACTTGATGTTTATAAATCCAGTTAAAGAGGCATTTTATATAGTACAGCCATGAAGTGTGATAATAAATGAGCCAGAAGCCAATTAGAAGTTAAGTAAATTAAAGAGTTGACCTTTCAATTTAAATTAGGTAGTACAGAGTTTTATAAACTTTTTCCAAATACATTTATCATCCAAAGACTTTTTTTTCTCAAATAAATATTTAAGAAAGGGTTTAAACATTAAGACAAAGCAGTCAGAGTGAGACTGCTTAATTTTTGGATGGTTGAAAAAAATTCTAGTAGGACTGATAATGTGTTGTGGGAAATCCACATAGAATTGCCTCTGTCCGTGTGAGTATGTATGAATATACAAAGTAATAACTAAAACTAGTTAGTTGTCCAGATTATCCAAATAACCATAACATTTACTGGTCCCTGATGGCGCAGTGGTTGAGGGTCCGCCTGCCGATGCAGGGGACACGGGTTCGTGCCCCGGTCCGGGAAGATCTCGCATGCCGCGGAGCGGCTGGGCCCGTGAGCCATGGCCGCTGAGCCTGCGCGTCCGGAGTCTGTGCTCCGCAACGGGAGAGGCCACAGCAGTGAGAGGCCCGCGTACCACAAAAAAAAAAAAAAAAGTCTTCAATTTTCCAATATGGAAAAGCAAATTCCCATTTCTAAAGCCTAAACCCTGCTGTGACCTTGGTTTGGAATTTCACTTATGACCAGCTATTCAAGTGGAAAAAAACCAAATACAGTATAAATCTAGATATTTGGAAGTACAAAAGACTGTGAGACACTGAACTGAGTTGTAAAATGGGTGTGTAGATTCTGAACTCTTTCAAAGCCCAGAGTAGACAGTTACGTTTCTGAGTCTGTAAACTTGTAGTTTTTCCTGAAAATAATGACCTTTGGAGGGTCCACCAAGCTCTAGCATTCTGTCAGCCGCCCATCAAGGGCTTACAACATTGAGTGTGTGAATCATCTGTCCTGCCTTTAGAAGGAGCTCCCTTCTGAGGAAGGTTGGTGACTGTGGGAATACGTGAATGTTGAGAGAGAAAGTGAGCTGCACGGTAGAGATGATGGAACAGTTCGTGAGTCAAAAATAGCCTTGGAAACTTGCAGCGCCTATTAGATCAGCCAATGAATAATCATAAAAACAATAGCTCTCTACCCGGGGACATTAAGGCATTTGGTGAAGAAGATGACAGAATGGAAGAGAAAACGAGAGAGACGGAAGGGGAGAGCCAGAGCGAGGCGCACATGAGGCGCATGGCTGACGGGCTGCAAGCTCAGAGGGCCTGGTTTTCCAATCTGGCACTGGGCTTGATGAGTCTGTTTGTTCAGCTACAGTATCAGACGTTCCCTTTTCCTGCCCGAAGAAGTCCCCTTTGAAGAACTGCTCTGCTGGGGAGTAGTTTCCCCTTGGACGGGCTACTCCTGTTTGCAGACCTAAAGGAAAAGCACTGGAAAGGCCACAAAAATGTTCTTTAAAGCGATATTCCAGCGCCACGTGAGGGGAGGATGAAATAGCAGTAAAAGATGTATTTCCTGGTTGAGGTATTTTTTTCCTCTCTCAAGTGAGTTTAGCGCTGAACAAAGGTGTCACATGAATGCGACAGGGGTCAGATGTTCTTGGGGGCCCTCGGGGTCTGTGTGGTCAGGTGGAGGCTGGGAGTAGGAGAGCAGGGGCATTTCAAGCTTCTGTAGACTTGGAGTGAGGAAAGCACACCTGCAAGAGGCAGAGAGAATTCAATAGGCCAGCATTCTACTCCTGCAAGTCTTTATCGGCAAAGTAATCAATGGTGGTGACTTATCAGAGGACCAGCCTGTGCCTTCAAAGCAAAGTGGCAGAGAGAACTTGAGTGACTTGGGGGGACAAGGTTCATAATCAAATTGGATAATTCAGGAGTTGACATTTTTAACTTTGGGGTTTTCATATTAATTTCTTATATTTCAGTAACACTTTTTACTTTTCAAAGAAGCTTTTCATCTAGCCCTCATGTTAATCCTTTGAAGTAGCTAGGGTAGATGGCAGTCTCCTCAATTTTCCTCTTTGGAAAAGGATGGGGCCAAAGAGAGATGGTTCCCTAGCTCATTACTGACAGGGGCAGAATGACAACCCAGGTCTCTTGACTCCTGGACCAGGTCTCTTTTCTCTGTGTTCTTGGGACCTGTACAAAGTAATGATGGGAGTTTCAGAAAAAAGGAAGGTGACATTCTCCATCTCCTCCCAGGCACATACAAAGTTACTGTGACTTTGAAGCCACTGCTTTGCTGTGTCCAAACACTCTCTCCGGGACTGGCCTTAGGGAGGAGATTCAAAGTGAAACCTTCAGAGGGGAAGTCTCGTATTCCAGTCACTGTGACTGCCCATGTCTCTGGTGGGTTTGTTCAATCTTTACCTGCGCCACATAAAACAGGAGTTCTCCAGAATGAAAAGGGTTCTTTGTTCCATCTCTGAGATGAACACTTTGAGTAAGAGATGCCACTTCACGGTGAGGCCTGGCTTTCCAGGAAAGGGGATGGGACCCACACTCTCTCCTTGACTCCTGTCAGAGACTCTGTGACTCATGGGGACTCTCAGAGCCTAGGAGCGAGGTTCATGCAGTGCATACTTGAGGACTAAGAGAGAACCAGAATTTTCTTCTGGGGAATACAGATTTGTCTGTCAGGGCTCCAGAGAGAAACTAGAAGAGGTCTTATGTACGAGCTGCCTTTTCTGCTTTGATATACACAGGCTTGTATTTTAATTATTTCTGGATGTTTGTCTTCTTTCTACATGGAGAGCTGAAGTTGCTCGACATTGAGCCATATCTTGTAATTATTTGTATCCTCTAAGGCTTCCTAGTGCTTAAAATATCTGATGGATGAATGGGAATCCGTTTTCAGTCAACTCCTTATCCCACTGTCTCTCAGCCTATAGTTTGAATCAGAATCATCTGGGAAACAAGCCTATGTACTTTGAAATAAGTCCTGAGATGAATCTCATGTGAACCAAAGTTTGAGAATTATTGCTTTATCCTTTTTCTCCTTGGCTTTGAGAGTTCTTGGTGACTTTGAACAATTCTATAAACACAAACATGATCTCAGATTTGCGTCGTGCTTTCTGATGTGCAAAGTTTACTTCTCATGTCTGTCTCGTTCAATCCTGATGTAATGGAGCTACGTTAATAACAGATCTATGATGTGGGTTCTTTTGCCACTCAGTCTACAGCCAAGGAGACAGAGGAGTGACAGTCTTTTTTTTTTTTATAAATTTATTTATTTTTGGCTGCGTTGTGTCTTAGTTGCTGCATGCGGGCTTTCTCTAGTTGCGGCGAACGGGGGTTACCCTTCCTTGCAGTGTGCAGGCTTATCATTGTGGTGGCTTCTCTTGTTGCAGAGCTCGGGCTCTAGGCGTGCGGGCTCAGTAGTTGTGGCTCACGGGCTCAGTAGTTGTGGCTCTCAGGCTCCAGAGTGCAGGCTCAGTAGTTGTGGCGCATGGGCTTAGTTGCTCCGCGGCATGTGGGATCTTCCCGGAGCAGGGCTCGAACCTGTGTCCCCTGCATTGGCAGGCAGATTCTTAACCACTGAGCCACCAGGGAAGCCCCAGAGGTCTTTGGCTCGCATAGTCAATCTGTGGCAGAGCCTGCATTCATCCTAAGTCTCCTGATTCCAGGTGCTGTGCTCTTTATCCCACAACCCCTGAAGTTCTATACCTTTGCGGTCATTGCTGTTATTAGTGTGGAGGATGTTATTCTTGATATGGCTTGCTGTTCACACAGCTGGGGACAGTTACCATGACACAGATGTGAAGCCAGAGGAAGCAACACAGTCTGTGCTCCTAATGAAGTCTGTAGAAGGATAAGTGGCAAAGACTAATAATGACCTGTCCTTTCATGCAAATATTAGAGTACAGTATTTTTGTTCATTGTCATATTGGAAAAGCAGAGCTGGGTACCTGGTGAGAGGTAATGTGTCCTTTCAGAAAAGGACAGTCTGTGTGTTTGGTGACCTGTGAACCATCTGACAGGTGAACTGTGCTCTCCTAACTTCATTTTACTGGGAACAGAGAAGGAATGGGAAGCAGATTAAGCCCCTAGACTTTGCTGTGTGACCTGAAGTCCTAGGGATGACCAGGCCAGCCCTGTTCAGTTTGGCCGTGTTAGAAGTCTGGAACGTTTGCAGCTAGGGAGGGTCAAACAAGATGCCTGAGGAAGGAGTCTGGACATGGAGAACACTGTGAAGGAGGGTTGTTTTCCTCTCACTTAATTGAAAATGTCCAGAATGCTCCAAAGTCCACTTGACACTCAAGGGAACATGTAGTCACACTTGCATAAGCAATTTAGTGGTTGCTAGAATATTCTAAACAGAACTTTCTGGATGGTTGTTTACTCTTTGATTAGTTGCAATATACAGACAGCCATCAGAAACACAGACTTGTCAACTGAAAGAAGAGGTGGGCCTGAAACTTCTGCTTATCCCCAATTTTCTTCCACCCAGCTGGGAAAGAAGTGCTTCTTTCATCATTGAGTAATAGATGATTGATATGACTGTACTCTGGTTAGAAAAGGTTTCATTTTACTTGTGCAGGGTACATGGAATTAGTTAAGGACTGCACAGGAAAAGAAGTGATGGACTATTGTTCACATTAAATTATAATGACAGCCTTCCTAACCACTGTGTATTTATTATGTAAGAAAAGAAAATGTCTGGTAAAATTCTGTATAGGTTAATAACACCTTCATAATATACTCCTTCTTTTCTATTGACTTGAATAGCCCTCCTACTGACTTTTAATGGATTATTAGAGTTAATTACATCAATTGCAATATAATTGATTCTTAAATACTATGTAGAAACCTCATACAATTATGGAAAAACAAAAGTTATCTAGACATCTCAGATCAAAAAAGATTTGGAATTCCTACACATTTAATTTCTGATAATCACTAGTCAGTTTGGACATTAAGATTGCATGGTGTCCTGTTTTCTCTTTGCTAGGTTTTGACAGAATTGATAGTTTTACAACATTTAACTCAATACGCATGGAAATATAAGATTAAAGCTGTGAATGCCATTTTTTTTTCTAAAAAAAGATCACTTCATGGCTTAAAAGCTGAAATGTGTTACCTGCCTAACATTGACAGAAACAAACTCAAGGGAAAATCAAAAGTGGATTTGATGTTGAGTTTTAGAAATCTCTTCTCCACAGGTGTAAAGATTCCTGTGGGTCTTAGGGTTTGTTACCTGAGGGCTTTAAAATGTGAGAAGGGGGTGAATTGCCTATAGGGGTAAAAAAATTTCTCGCATTTTGTTACCTAGACATGGGCTATGTGTTCTAATGTCAAAACCACTGGTTGAAAAGTGAAACATCATTAATATCTGTTATTTGATGTCATACCGATCAAAAGAAAGCCCTGTAATAGAGTGGTTTGAATGCAACCTTTTCATTTTTAACTGATTTGGGGAAACTAGTTTGTGGGTATTGACATAGTTATAAATGTGAGTTTTCCAAGGGATTCTTCTGCTTCACAGATACAGATTTCTAGACCATTCTAAAATAGTCTACAAATAAATGTATAAAAGGGTGACAGCCTGTTGCAGTGGACAAGTCACTGGAATAGGCATCAACAGACCTGATGCTTTCTGTTACCAATTAGCTCGATGACTTAACCGGACTAGGTCTTAACGTTCTCTTCTGTAAAATGAAAGCAAGAGCAAGAGAGAGCCTCTAAACTCTCCCTACTGTGAAGCTCCTGCCTTTAAACTCTTACTGTCTATAGTAAATCATTTGCTTCTTAATATAAGCTGCCTTATATCAACATGTATATTGTGTATATCAATATTCCTTGACATGTATATGTATATATGTCTTATCTAGTTAACTTGGTTGTAAGTTTCCAAGGGCAGGGGCCATGCCACATACATCTCTATGTCCTCATAACACACACCATGCTTTTGAGTAGCCAGTCCAAAGGAAGTGTTTCTATTTATTCCCTGAAACTCTTGACGTGATATAACAAGAATAATAACAAAACATCTCATTTATTTGTAATGGTTTAATCTTTAAAAGTATTGTACTCAATTTTATTTTATGAAACTTTGAGCTTTAAATCAGATGCATTTAAAATGTAAAATTTCACTCCGTTTTTTCATAAATTGAAATGCAGTCCCATTTCCAATGGGATTTTTAATGGGGTTTGAGCAGCTTATTCTATAAATCATCTGGAAGAGCAGTGCATGACAGTGGCCATGAAAAACAAAGAGTTAGAAGGAGTGGGGACTTACACTAGTAGTTATCAAAACAAACTATGTATTCATTTGAAGCAATACACAAGTTTAATGATAGAGAGATAAAATAACCAAAAAGATTAGAGTCCAGAAACAGACCTAAGAATATAGGGGAATTTAACAGATATTATGGAGGCATTTCCAATCAGTAGCTAAAGAGTAGACTGTTCAGGAAATGGTACTGGGACAACTGGCTCTCCATCTGGACTCATAACATACACAAAAGTAAATTCCAGATGGAATAAAGCTCTAAACATAAAAATCAAATCTATACAAGTATTGGAAGGAAATATGCATGAATCTTTAAAAAAAATATTCTTGGGTGAGAAGGTCTTTGTAAATAAAATGGGAAATCCAGAGGCCATTAAGAAAAGCTAACAGAGTTGATTTTATTTAAAAAAATCATAAAGTTAAGACAAATGGCAGAATGGGACAAAATATTTGAATTAGACATTATTGAAAAAAGAGTTGCTATCCATCAAGTTAATGAGAAAAATATAAATAACTCAAAATGGGCTAAGGATATAAAATAAGCAATTCTTAGCAGAAAGTGCAAACGGCTAAGAAATATTTGAAAACTATGCTCAATCTCATTAGTGGTAAAAGAAATGTACAATAAGAGAACGTGAGTTGCCATCTTCTACGTATCAGATTGGCAAAAAGTAAGGGAGTTGATTGGATATATCAGTTAAAATGAATGAATATATAGACTGTCAAGGATGGATGTTGGTAATATGTTGTTAGGTGGAGGAAGCAAGTTATAGAATATCATACATTGTACTATGTCATTTTGGTAATGCTTTTAAAAAAACATTTGTATGTAAATATATTTTAAAAATTATTAAAAATTATTTATGCATCACAAATGCATGCCATTATCTTGTATAATTACTGTCTCTTGGAATAGTACTAAGATGAGTATAAGTATACATCTCTATTCTTTGTATTACTTTTCAGCTGGAGAACATTCCTTTTATTATGCCTTATTTAACACTCATCAAGCTGAATAACTGATCTTTAGGAGGCAGTTACAAGTCATTAGTTCATGGGGTGTAATTGAATTGAATATTATATGAACATAGTGCAGTATTTTATGGAATCTCAGTCAACTCTGAATAAATTCTTCAAATCAATCTTGTTGACTTGGGTCAATTTAATAGGGTTCTGGCTCCCTGTGGTCTTGGTCAAATCTTGTCAAGACCTCTTCAATCTTTGGGTTCCTGAGCTTTGTGCAAGGGCTGTGGTAGATCTGCCTCCTCTGTCAGTTGTAATTATTCCATGTGACATCCAAGGGCACTTCTCACCTGCTTCGTGAACACTCTGTGCATTAATGAAATCACAACATCCTGGAACCCAAGCCGTAAGTGGGGTTAAACAAGTCAATGTAAATAAAGTCTTGTGATAAGTCTGAACTTGCTTCCAAATTGTTTTGTTAACAAGGAGTTAACAAATTCAGACTTTTGGTCATATGGGTCTTTAAGGAAAGCCTTTTTTCCCCATTCCAATGACTTCCTGTTCATGGGAAAATGAGAGGAAATGAACCTCTAACAGGAGGATGGACCCACCCTTTTCCAGTCGTGTGGCTAATTTGTCAGGTGTAATATTGGCACCTGGTGGCTTGTGTTGGCTTCCTGCCCACCCTTGCTGGGGAAGTATCCAAATACTTGCAATAGGCGTAGAAGACTTCAAAGCCATTTGTAAGAGAAAGGATATTGTCATTAAAGAACTTAGTGGTGAATACTCCCAATCATTTAGTGATGTCAAGATGAAAGGAAAATTTTAAAAACACATTATCTAGGGGTTTTTTCTGAGTATCATATGACCTGCTAAAACAAAGCAATGTAGTTGACTTAGTAACAATACATTTTCAAGAATATGTATATATTGATTGAAAGTTTGGTTTTCCTGTTTTTGAGAAATTAGCAAAGGTATCAATTATTTATAATAAATTGTTTCTTTAAGGATACAATTCTTCTTGCTCAAAATCACTTTTTTTAAAAAGATATTTATTTATTTATATTTGGCTGCATCAGGTCTTAGCTGTGGCATGTGGGATCTTCATTGTGGCACACGGGATCCTTCGTGTGGCGCCTGGGCTTCTCTCTAGTTGTGGCCCACGGGCTCCAGAGCGCACGGGCTCAGTAGTTGCAGCGTGTGGGCTTAGTTGCCCCACGGCATGTGGGATCTTAGTTCCCTGACCAGGGATCGAACCCACATCCCCTGCCTTGGAAGGCGGTTTCTTAACCACTGGACCACCAGGAAAGTCCCTCAAAATCACTTTTAAATAGGTACTCTCTTCGTGCCTGCCAATGGAATTATTTCCTTTGAATTAGAAGGGGAAACTACACTTTCCCCTTCAAAAGGACATTGTAGGTTTTCAGAACTCATTAGGAATTTTGGATGGGCACAGCTGGTTCAGTTCCATACCTCTCAGTTTTCAGCTAGAAATAATTACTGCCTTTTGAACAATGGTATAGTTAGTTGTCCAGCAATTCAAGGTAAACTTGTCCACGAATGTGGATTAACCAAACTATAATCAGTGGTCCTTAAGCCATAATAAATTCTACATAACAATGGAACTTCTTTTAGTTTTTATAATTAATGTAAATTATACTGACTTTAGTATCTAAAACCCTCATGGCAGAGTCAGTATTCATGGATACGGAAAACAAGAATGACTAATCTCTCTAAAGCATATGTTCATGGTGTCATCACTTGTAAGCCTCAATCAGTTAATTGTCATCAAACGATCAGCAAGTATTTATTGAGTTTTTATTGGCCAAATATAGTATTAGAAAAGTTCTATAAGTCATTAATTAAACAGATATTTGTTGAATATCTGCTCTATTGAAAAGTATATAGTTGGATTTTCTCTGGCAGAGACTGAAGACTACCATAGGGGGAACAGTAAAGACGCATTGCACGGGGGTCCCTCAACCCTGTGAGTTGATGGCAAACGTTTCAGCTTTCCAGAGATCTTACACTCTTTTACAATTTAGTCTGGCAAACTTGAAACACATGAACCATTAGAAATAATGCATTATGTGCTATAAACTGTAAATGGGGTGGGAGTTTAGAAAATGGAAGATCAATGTTGATTGAAATAACCTTTGAGGAAGAGGTTAGTTTGCTGAGTCTTAAGAATAACTAGTACTTAGACAACCCAAAAGGAAAACAATGGGCATTCTAAGTGAGTGGGAAATAGGAATGAGTGTAGAGTGGGTAGGTCCTTTGAGGAGGTCTAGATGACAGCAGCACTGTTCGCAGGTTCCGGCGTAGTGGGAAATAGGGTAGATTGGTTTAGTGGTAATCTGAACGGTCTTGTGAGCTCAGCAGAGGAATTTAGGCTTTGAAGTATAGGGTGGGGGTGGGCTAATAGGATTTAAGTAGTAATTTAGGAAGATTTTCCTGGCAGTGATTTATAGGATGACTACAGCAGGGAGAGGCTGTCAGGAGGGAGAGATTTGTTAGGGGCTCTTTCAGGAGACAGGGTTAAAAGAAAAGCCCAGATGGTGATAGTAGAAATGGATAGAGAAAAATGATCTCGAAAGACATTTTGAAGGAAAGAAGGAGGGATGAGACAAGGTGGCATTGGTTATAGGGGTTGGGAGAAGAAAAATAAGTAAAAGATAACTCCAGAATTTCTATCCTGGATGGCTGGATGATTGATAACACCACGATCTCTTGACGAAGGAAAATTATGAGTTCTATTTTTAGACAGGTTATATTTGGGATCAATTGGGATGTCCAGTGGGACTATCTTATAAGCAATTATAAACATGGAACTAGTGAGTAGCCAAAAGGCCAGGGAAAAAAATTGATGAGTAACAGCTACACACTGCCTGTAAATCCAGATTCCACAGCCTGATTTTCAAGGTTGCTGTCACCCAGCCCCATGCTACCTATTCAAATTCATCTTCAGACTACCCCATAGTCTGCGCCCCTCCTCCTGGTCCAGTCAGTCAGCAAACTATGTTTTTTTTTTTTTTTTTTTTTGGTCTTTGTGTCTAAATTCTTGTTATTCTCCATGCCTGGAACCCATTCCCTAAATCTCTAATTATTAGCATTTCTCTGTGTGTTAGGGCCAGCTCAGGACCTTTCCACATGAAGATGTTTTTCAGAAACTCCAGTGCATACTCTTCTCTTTTTTGAAGTCTTAGAGCATTTAAAGCTTGTGTTATTTGTAAAGCACTCAATCATATACGTGTCTACGTTCTTGTTTAATCAGGTCAAACATGAATCCCTATCTTGTTTTGTCAGTAAAACTATAAATGCCTTCAGGGTAAGGATTGATGTTCCTCTCGCATCAGTTAAGAATTATATTTAACTACGAAAAACATAAGCTCCTAAACAGTGGCTGTAAAAAATTAGGAGTTTGATTTTTCTCATATATGAGAAGTATGGAGACGGGTCATCCAAAGCTGGTTTGGCACATCTTGATAAGTGCAAAGACCCAGCCTCCCTCAACCTTTCCACTGGCCCATCCTTAGCATGGATTTGTCATTTCAGAATCACAAGCTGGCTGATGCTTATCGAGTGTAGTATCTGTGCTGCAGAGAGAAGAGGGAAGGCAAGGGGCGAGCGGGCTTGCCAACCTCATCAGCTCTACTTTTAACCTGCTTCCCTGGAAGCTCCAAGCCCACAAGTTCTGCTTCTATTTTTATTTATTTATTTATTTGTTTTTTTGCGGTACTTGGGCCTCTCAGTGCTGTGGCCTCTCCCGTTGCAGAGCACAGGCTCCGGACGGATGTGCAGGCTCAGCGGCCATGGCTCACGGGCCCAGCCGCTCCGCGGCATGTGGGATCTTCCCAGACCGGGGCATGAACCTGTGTCCCCTGCATCGGCAGGCGGACTCTCAACCACTGCGCCACCGGGGAAGCCCATCTGCTTCTATTTTGTTGGTCAGCGTTAGATATAGAGCCACTCCTGTTTGCAAGCAATACTGCAAATATTGGTTTTTCAGTTGGACATATTACCATCCCCAACAAAATCTGGGTTATTTTTGTGAAGAGAAGGGCCGTTGACAGCACATGGGTAATCATGTATTTGTTCTCTGTCTCTGCCTATCTCTTTCTCTTTCTTTCTCTGTGTGTGTGTGTGTGTGTGTGTGTGTGTGTGTGTGTATTCTTGTTCAGCTACACTCACCCACACACATATATATGGAGAGAGACGGAGAGATAATATTATATCTCTAGATCTTTATCTCTCTATATTTGAATAATATATAAAAATATATAATGAATATATATTATATATGTGTATATATAGAGAGATTTGTTATATCTCTCTCTATATATATATATGTATTTGAACACACACACACACAAGAGCTAGACATTGTTAAAACTGAGCAAAATCCAATAAAATTACAATAAAATAATCTGATATATTAAATATGATGCCAATTGCCGTGCCTATTATAGTTAGGAACAAGTGGAGCTATTTTTACATAAATAACTATTGGTGTTATTTGCACAAAGTTAAACCAAGGCTTTTCTATTGTTATGGTAGCTCTGATTAGTTTTCTAGTGCCCATAGTCAACATCACTGTTGACAGGAATCTCTGAAAATGGTCATACCCTCACACTTCTAAGCAGAAGGTACTGAGTTAGTGATTGGGGGGTTTAGTTTCTGCATTCTTAAGTTTTCCCTTTGCTCTCTTACACTTCCAAGATTTAAGGAATGATCCTCAAACTGTGTTTGTGATATATTTTTGAATGTTAGAATTATCATCAGCACAAATGAAAAGACGAAAATACATTACAGTAAACTAAAAAGAAATCAGCTGATAATTCTACTCAGTCGTGGCCATTCTAGCAGCCTTAGAGAGTTTGTAGAAGCATCCCCAAATACTGGGTCTTCTACCCATCACTGTTCATACCATGTCATTTTCACCACCCTGACTGTGCTTTGTTTTGTCCTCCCAAGGCAGTAGCCCCATCCTTTTATGAGCAGAGCTGTGATTAGGACTCAGGTCACAGCTCCAGGTTCAATGCTCTTTGTACTGTTATTCACAACAACAGTAACAACAAAACAGCAATATACGTTTGTGTAGAACTGCACAGAGTACCTCTGTGCAGTTAGTTAGAAGGAACTTTCCCCAACAGATTATACATACTCAACGGGTAGCTCTTAACCAAGCCAACAGATCAGAATGTCCCAATCTGAACCCCTTGGATTAATCTGTTGGAATGAGGTGACGTTTGCTTGCAGGGCCATTTCCTAGCCACTCTTCCTATAATTTAATCTTAGGCAATGTTATTATGTCTTGGTAGGGAAACAACCAAATCAATAAGAAAAATAAAATATTACCGTGCCCTCTTGCTACACATCATTGCCTTCAATATGGCACTGAAGCTTTTAGTTTTCTAAGGCAACATTATCACTTAGGGTTTAGACATCTCTTAATCTGCTGGCTGATGGAGTGTGTGGCAGGCATTTTCACACCAGGACCATATGTGATATAATAACCTAAATATCACAAAGGAGATATGTATAGGAGCTGTTGCATATCTATTAAGGGGATGACATTGCTTAGGTAACATAGATCAATGGCAGTGAAATAGTTAAAAGACACTCAACATTAATTGGAACTCCCTTGTTTGTTTTCTTTTGAAACCTTAAAGTTATCCAAGTGGAGTGTTAATTTAAAAAAAAAAAAAGAAATGTTTTCTTGGGAGAAGACAATGTTTTGAAATGTTTTTAATTTATGAGAGCCCGTTTCCTTCAGCCTCCCATTGCTGCATGAGGTTGAACAAATGTTAGCTGCAACTAATTAATTAAGTTTGCAGAAAGTAGCAGCAGGGGATTGGAAACTTGAAGTGGAAGTGAGCATTTTGACTGTAAACATGTTGCCTGCCTGAGAGACTATATCTGGATTGAGTGGTTGCTGAATTATCCAAAGAAATGCATTATCTCTGGGAAAATCAGCCTTGGCAGGGAGATAAAATAACAATGTCTCTTGTTGGCAAATCCATTCATTTATTTCCCCGGTTCATCTCATGTGTTTTGCTTGATTGCAGCCATACACTATTACTGTGCCATCCTCCCTGTGTACGAAGATGACACCACAGACTTGCCCTCAGAAGAGAAGGAACAAATATTTGCTGAGCACTTTTTCTGTGCCAAGCTCTTTTTTATGTACATCATGTACTTTCTTTCTGTAAAACAGATATAATTCTCTCACTTTAAAGATAAGGAAATTAAGACTCAGAATTTAGGAACTCTCCCAGGATCAGTTTATAGGCAATGGAACTGGGGTTTGAACCCAGACTCATCTGACATTGGAGCTTTTTCAGCTGCACCAGGATGATTTCCTGGGGTCCAGGGTGGGAAAGGCTGCAGGGAGACCGGACAGCCTCTTGCCTGGTTTCCCTATGGTTGAGGGAAGTATAACCCAGCGGAAAGACCTAGGGCTGTGGAATGTAGAAAGTGATTCTCAGACCTGAAGGTGATCTGCAGATCACACTGAGAAATACTAGAGATTCCTGAGCAAGATACCCTGAACTTGTATCCCTGTAGCTAGTCACACTGGGCTAGTCACATTCCTTCTCTCAGGAATTTGAACCCAGACATCATATCAAAAAAGGTGAGGGGATTAAACAGAGAGGTCATAATACAGGAAGAGGGACCAGGTCAGCCATAAAGGACTCCAGGAGAGCTGAAGTTATAAGGCAGTAGCACAATCGTGATTAATCATAGGAAGATTTTTATAGAGAAAGGAGGCAAGAGCAGAGGCATAGAGAGAAGTAAGGGCAAAGCAAGTTGAGATGGAGTCAACTCCAAGTCCTTAAGAGCTGTTTCAGTCCCCAGGGTCTTCCTGTTCCAACCATGACACAACACATGCTGATCTTGCTATCACAAGCCCACTTCAATTTCATCATTTTGCTCTTTGCAGTGCCAACGCCAAGCACTATATAGATTAAAGACTTGTAGAAGAAATTTGTTAGAAATGCAATAGACCAATTCAGGATGCTGAAAAATTCTGGAATATCTGAGAATTTCACACAATTTTCTTAGAGATTAAATAAGACTTAAGTGCATGTCATCAGTCTTTTATTGAGTTTACAATGGATACTGCTGGTAAAATAATACAAAATAAAAATTACAATATCTAACACTGTACTTGGTAAAATATATTAGAGCCTAAAGCTTGACTGAAGAATGGAGCCTTCTCGACTAAGTTTAAAGCTGCAAAATTTGAATGGGCAAAATTAAACTTGGTAGAAACCATGGTCACAGATGAAACTCACAACGGCAGATGCAGTGAATGATGTAATTTCATATGGTCAAAAATACTGAGCAATAAATCAAACCTTGGTTGCAAATCTGCATAGAAAAAATTGAACTAGATAAAAATCATGTCAATAAAATAACAAAATAGAAGAATACTGGGAAAAGTTTTCCTATTCTATATAAAAATTATTTGTGGAATTAATTTTGAGTAGTATATTGTGGCAGGCTATTGGCTCCTGCTGTAGCAACTAGAAAAAATGGGATACATTACAAAAATTATATTTTTAAAGACATTGGAGAACTAGGAAGCCAAAAGTATTAGATCAATTAAAATTCCAGAGGGAAGTTCCCTTTCAAGTTTAGCTGAGATTATTGGCCATTTTCTGAGGGTCAGTCAGCCTTGGCTTAGATGTTGGGACTGTACTAGGGAAGACAAACCTGCAGAGGAAACTGATAAGCTGGGTTCTAGAAGAGCTCTAAACGTTTTAGCTAGCTTTCCCAAGGGACATTTGTTGAGTGCTGGGGTTACCCAAGAGCCTGCGAGGCTAGGCTAGGAAAGTAGAGTGAAGTGCCTCACTGCTTCAAGTGCTTGGAAAACTCTCTAGATGGAAGGGCATATAGCAAACACTGTCCTTGAGATATTCGAAAACAGAGGCGGATTGTTTATAAATGAAGCTTCAGTCTAGCTCTAAGTCAGCTCAATTCCTCACTGGATGGTGGTAATCAGTCCCTCTCTCCATCTTCCTTTTAGAGGAAAGTGTGTGCTTGGGGAAAATAATAAAAACTTCAAATCTCTAAGACTCTTTACACGTGATGTTCACTATACAGTAAAATATTATGAGGTGTGTAAAGAAGTAGAAAAACATGACTAACAATCAAGAGAAAAAGCCAGCAATAGAAACAAGCCCATAGGTGATCCAAATGTTGGAGTTAGTTCAAAAGCTTTAAAATAACTATTATAAACATGTTGAAGAAAATGGAGGAAATGATAACAAAAGAGATGAAAAGGTAGAGAGGACCAACTGAGAATTTGAATCTATATAAAGGAATCAACCAGATATTCTATAACCTAAAAATATTACATCTGATATTAAGAACCCATTGGGTAGGTTTAATAGCATACTGGATGCAGCAGAAGATAGGATTAGTATATGCAAAGAAAACAGATAAACGGACTCATAGAAAGAAAAAGAAAATCAAAAGAACTGAACAAAATAGAAGAGATATATGTGACATAGTCAAATGTTCTAATATATGTGTTATTGGGGTTCCAGAAGGATAGGAGAGAGACAATGGGGAAGCAGCAATATTTGAAGAGATAACTGTCAAGTACTTTCTAAAATCTGATGAAAGACATCAACCCATAGCATAGATTCAGGAGGCTCAACAAACTCCAAGCAGGATAAATATAAAGAAAACTACAATTAAGTACATCATAATGAAACTGTTAAAAACCAGAGATACACGGAACCGATAGAGTTTGCTCTAGAAAATTGCTTCTCAGTGAAAATTTCTGATGTTGGTGCTACTCTGATTAAAATGCTTACATTTACAAATACAAAGTCAACATGTTCTTGAGGTCAAATTGGAGGAGTAAAACCATATCAAAACAAAAGACATCATCTTTTTCTGGCTTGAGTAAGTTTTCTACTTGCAACCAAAGAATCTAACTGAAATCCCCCTTTGAATATTTCCACTTTGCCAAGCCTCTTCTTCCCTTACCTGACCATTCTAGCTTTTTGGCTGAAGGTGGGGCTTTTAGTTCTGCTTAATTTCTCTCCTAATCCTAGAATTCCTAGATTCTCACAGTTGTATTTCTCTGGCAACCAAGTGAGTGAGCCTCCCTGGGGGGTTCTGATGAGAGAACCATCTTGGTTACTGACCCTGAAAAGCACTGTCCAGTCAATCACTTTTGCCTTTGGGGTCTGTTTACTACGGTTGGAATAGGCAGTCAAAAAGGAACAGTGTAATGGATTGTACCTGCTTTTCTGGATTTGCTCAAGTGGTTTTGTAAAGCAGATGCTACACAAATACAACAAAATAGATTGTACCTGACTTGGGACAGTGGGAGCATACTAAAACCCCTGAAGACCGATGGATTTCAACCAGTGTCCTATCTTGTATTCAGATGGAGGGATAGATGTAACTTGTCTAATTTGAATATTTGTCAGAGCCTACAGTTTTCCAGGCAGGCCTTGCTGCAGTCTTCAGGTTGTTCTACCTGCCTGATTTTCCCTGTTCACTTCTTGAAATGATACTAGTCAAACCTGGTACTGTATCAAGATCCTCATGACATATAGCCAGTACAGTCTGGAACTGTGCCTGTCTGCTCAAATCAAGAACAAAATGTGCGGATACTAACCCCTTGCACATAACCTCCCTCATTACTCAGTTCTCCCACAGAGTCTGGGCTGCTGTTAGGACTGTGGCCCTTTGATTTGGGGCCCAGATTTCCTTCCTAGATCTTGCCATTCTCTCTCCCAGGAGATAGATCCTGATCTCACATAACTTGCTGCTATCTGGGGTTAGGTCTTGTATACCATAAGTATCATTCATTCATTATTTGTTTTTATACATTTTTATCAATCACTTACTATGTGTCTGCCTCCATATTAGGTGCTGAAAATGTAGTGGTGAACAAAAAGGTGTAACCCTTGTTCTCAGAGAGTTTATATTCTAGTGGGGAAGAAAGCCATTAAACAAATAACAAGACAAACAAATATCTAATTACAAACTGTGATAAGTGCTGTGAAGGATGAGAACAAAATTCTTAAAGGAAATACCAGGAGGATCTAATTTGGTTTGGGTCAGAGGTCAGGAAAGGCCTCCTGCAATCAGCCAAGTGATGCGCTGGGAAAGAGTTCTCCGCGATGAGAAGAAAACAGGTGAAAGGGCTCAGAGGTAGCCCTGAGCTTGGCCTCTTTGATGATTTTAATAGTGGTCAGTGAGACTAGAGCACTGATTGCCAACCCTGGTCATATTAGTTTCCGGTGGCTGCCATAACTAATCACCACAAACTTAGGGCCTAAAACAACAGAACTTATTTTCTCATAGATCTGGAGAACAGCAGTACAAAATAGTATCACTGGGCTGAAATCCAGCTGTTGGCAGTGCTCCTTCCAGAGGCTCCAGGAGAGAATCCAGTCCTTGCTGTTCCAGCTTTTGGTGGCTGCTGGCATTCCTTGGCTTATGGCCACATCACTCCAGATCTTCAGATCTCTCTCTTCTCCACCTTCATGTCACCTTTTCTGCTGTGTGTGTCAAATCTCCCTCTGCCTCTCTTGTATAAGGACAATTGTGACTGTATTTAGAACCCACCCACATAATGCAAGGTATTCTCCTCATCTCAAGAACCTTAATCACAACTGCAAAATCCTTTTTTACCATGCAAAGTAACATCTACAGGTTTCAGGGATTAGGACCCGATATCTTTGGGAACCATCATTCAGCCCACCACTCTGAACTGCATTAGAAGTCCAGGAAGAAGTTTTAAATATGCATCGCCCATGTTCCACCTTAGATCACTTAAAACAGAATCTCTGTTTGAGGCTTGGGCATGGGTATTCTTTATTTTTTTAATCTCATTTTTTAATAAATTTATGTATTTATTTATTAATTTATTCTGTGCTATGTGGGCCTCTCACTGTTGTGGCCTCTCCCGTTGCAGAGCACAGGCTCCAGACGCGCAGGCTCAGCGGCCATGGCTCACGGGCCCAGCCGCTCCGCGGCATGTGGGATATTCCCAGACCGGGGCATGAACCTGTGTTCCCTGCATCAGCAGGCAGACTCTCAACCACTGCACCACCAGGGAAGCCCTATTTATTTATTTTTTGGCTGCGTTGGGTCTTCGTTGCTGTGCGCGGGCTTTCTCTAGTTGCGGCGAGTGGGGACTACTCTTTGTTGCGGTGCGCGGGCTTCTCATTGCGGTGGCTTCTCGTGTTGCAGAGCATGGGCTCTAGGCGCACAGGCTTCAGTAGTTGTGACACGTGGGCTCAGTAGTTGTGGCATGCGGGTTCAGTGGTTGTGGCACGCGGGCTCAGTAGTTGTGGCTTGGAGGCTCTAGAGCACAGGCTCAGTAGTTGTGGTGCACAGGCTTAGATGCTCCGTGGCATGTGGGATCTTCCCAGACCAGGACTCGAACCCGTGTCCCCTGCGTTGGCAGGTGGATTCTTAACCACTGTGCCACCAGGGAAGTCCCATGGGTGTTTTTTAAAAGCTCCCCAGGTGACTCTGAAACAACTACTAGACTACTAGGCTGAGAACTACTAGGACTAGAACCTGATGCAGGAAGAGCAATTGTCAAGGCAGGCAGAGTGTCTTCACTGTTTGGAGACTTCTGCTGCTATTAACCTGGTGAGACCTGTCTTTGCCCTGCCTCCTTCAGTTCTTACTTCTGCTTCTCCATCAAGCAGACATTAAGGTCTTGGACTGCGTGATGCCTGAGTCTGTCCAAGTTGTAAAGAATGTGTAGAGCTAACAAGTTAATGGGGATCAGACTTAGCTGGCCTCACACAGATATAGACTTGAGTGCTCGGGAGTTGTAAGTCCAAGTCTGCAGAACATGCACTACAGGTACTAAGTTATCTTTGTAGATTTGTAAAACAAATTAACTTTGCTCTGACCTATGAAACAATCTTTGAGGCAGGTCCAGATTTGGGGAAACATGTCAGAGCCCTCCAGAACTCACTACTTGTCTTAGCCATAAAAAGGGAATTCTTTTTTCTTTCTCACCGTACCCACTAACCTATGAAAATATTTGGGGAAAATGGTAATTTGTTCTGTTAAGATCCCTGTGGTTTTCAGCAGCTTTGGCCTTAAGGACAAACATAATCTCACAACCATGTAGGCATGTCATTTGGGAGCTATGAGAATGACCATGCAGTGTGCTAAGAATCTGATAATCTGAGAAAAAGAACCAATTTAGGGAGTTCCTCTATAGCTATTTGCTAGTAGACCAATGTTTGCACACTGTAGCTTGCAGGATCTCAGTTCCTCAACCAGGAAGCAAACCCGGGCCCTCGACATTGGGAGCACAGAGTCCTAACCACTGGGCCGCCAGGAAATGCCCTGGATCAATGTTTTCCAATGCCAGTCTGAGAGACATTCCCAGGCCCAACTCACCACCAGGCCATTAATTTGAGGGAAGCATATTTGCTTTTACACATCACTAAATTTTCTCTGGGGAGGTAAAGATGCAATGATCTCCTTTTTGGAGGCTGCAGCCTTTTCATGGTTGGATCTACTAATAGGCTCCATCCATAAGAGAATGTCAGTAACACCTGGAAAAGTGTGGGTTGCATCTTTAAGTACTGGGAATATTTAACTGGAAATCCTTTGTGGGTGGGTCCAAGGTCTACGTAGCATCATCTTTCTGATGCTGTGTAACATCATCTCTAGCACAGTGCCACATTTGGTCTTTTCTCCTTATTGCTGACAATCACCTCAACTGGGACTGGACATCACTGAAAAGATTCAATGAAAACATGATGCTTCATTTGGGAAGTCCTTCTACCATCTTTCTCCACGTAGCTACCCTCTTCTTGTTTCCATTATTACGTGTGCCTTAGTATCTTGTATCACTTGATAAAAATATTAAATGTGTCTGCTTATTACTGGGCTTCCTTTTGGGTACCTTTTCAACTTAGGGAGGCTGGGTGGTGAGGTTCTTTTCTGAGTCTGTAGTACTGAGCATGCTCAATGCTCAAAAAAGGATTGAATTTATGATGGTCTCCCTTTCTGAACCCCTTTTTAAAGATCTCTATTTAATATATCCTTTCTTTTTCAAAATGGCAGTTTCATGTCCTGTGAATACCTTGCCTTTTCTCTTGATTACCCCGTCTAAGTGGAAACCTATGACATACATGGTAATCACAAAAAATTCTTTCCTGCTAAGAAGATCTGGCAGGTGGTCCCAGTAATACCTTTCTTATCTAGGAAGTGGTTCAATTATTTCCATCTCTGACAAAACGATGAACTTCAGAGGATTCGCCCAAGGAGAGAAGATGGAAGGATTAGAATTGCTGGCTTCACCACCCCCATGTGAAGTAGAATACCTGAAAACAGCCTCCCTCTTAAGCATAAATTCCCCTCTTTGTCCAAAGAATAGCAGTGGTGAGGCGCTGGCATGCAGATACTTGCAAAGTGAAAATGGATACACTTCCACAGCTCCTTTTCCCTGGCCTGGAGGACAGCCTGCCAACCACGCATGCACGTCGGTTTGGCACCGAGACAAATGTTCCCTGGAGCATAGACTGAAACCACCACACTGATATCACATGGAACACCAGCCAGATTCTGACCTTGCTCTCTGTAGGTGAGCGGCTGTGGAATTAACCTGCGATGGTTTCCTGCTCCAGCCTGGTGGGTAGGCTGGATTTTTGTTTTTGGTTTTTTTTTTCTGATGCCACAGTTGAATCTTGTTGCTCTCCTCATTCCACTGGTATCTACCAGCCACAGAACCCCTCTCCCGGTCTTGGCTTGTGAACAGTGGGCAGCTACTCGGCTGCGAGAAATGGGCAAACCACCTGATTTCTTCTTGCCCCTTGAGAGGGGAGGGCCACTAAGGGACTGTTCCAAAATCGTGCCCGGGTGGCAGGGTCTGCGGCTGGCGTCGCGGGCATCTGCGATTGCTGTTCGTTCCTTTTGCACCCTTCTCTTCTATATTTTCTCCCACTGCTACAACTGCTCCCAGCCCCTTTTTTTGTTTCCAACCCTTATTTATTCAGAGCTTCCAATAGTCTAAGTTTTTCATGAATTCAGGGCTTTAATTTAGCATGTGGGTGCTGACACTTCCAGCAAGCTGCTTTGGTCATTATTTCCAACTTGAGGGAATAAAGAGGCAGCAGGGTGCAGTGGAGAGAGGGGGGCTGGGAGACAGAAGGCCCCGACCCAGTCCCGGGTCTGCTTCTAACTGGCTGTGGGACCTGGCTGGGACACGCCCTGGCTGCCAGCCTCCGTTTCCTCCCCGACAGGATGGTAAAGTCAGGATGAGATGGTTTCTAAGGCTTGTCTCACGCTGTCATTCTATGGTGCTCACTGGCCACGTGAAATCCATATGGGGTTGTGCCAGTCTCACTTTCCTTTTTGTTTTGAAAAAACTTTCTCGTTAAATGGATGAATGAGAAGCTGTAAGCAGAGTCCCTAAACTAGATTCTTCCAGTGCAGAGTACTGAGGGGAAAACTTTTCTTTAAATCACTTTCCAGGGGCTATAGACTAGGAAAAGAAACAAAACAAAACTGCACTTCCTGTCTTGAAACATGAAACAATGTTTTCCACCAGGATCAGAAAGTGATTCAAATGGTATTTGTTGTTTTTTAAAAATCCTATTTCTGTACTGTAGCATAAGCATGTATACTTGTTACAGTAAAATTGTACTTTTGGAAGGAAAAGGTTAAAGTTGGCGAGTGATATTCATCAGGAGATGGATATTTAATCTTTAATCTCTTGTCCTAGGCCTCTACTTTGGATCAACTCATTATCCCGAATAAACGATGTGTCATTCCCATTATTTATGTTTCACTGCAGCCAAAGTATCTGGACCTCGTTTTAGTAAGCGCCATTCATTTCGACCCATTCAGTATTAATCTCCCTGCTAACATCTTTCCTGTTCTATGTGCTGTCCTCTATTTGCTTTTATGTTTTCTGCCGAGTGTTTATAAAAGGATAATCTTTTACAAAGCAGACAGAATTTTTGTGTATAAACTACTCTGTTTGAATGCCTCATTGATATACCATCTAAAAACTGAAGTGTTCAGCAAGATTAGCAAAGCCCTGAGCTATTGAGCTGGGGGAAAACATGAGAACCAGCCCCTTCTCTACAGGAGGCAAAGGTGACGAAAGATGCCTTTGCTTTCTCAGTAAGAGCGAAAGCAGAGCCATTGCCCACACAGGCCCCAATTGGCCTGGCTGCCTGAAAATTACAGGGGCACGAAGCGAGCAGCTCAGAAGTCACTGGGAAAGGGGTGAAGGGGGCGGTGGTCCTTTGACCTCTTTCCTGGAGTTTTCTCAGAAAATGCCATGGCTCTGCAGATGCTGAATTTACACATTGTCCTCACTTTGGCTAAAGTCTTTTAAATTTTCATGAATTACTTGCACGCTATCGCTCGTTGTTCCGTGAGGTTCAGCCACTTGTGTTGTTCTCGTCCACCCTGTGGAAAGGGCAGTAGTAGGAACTAAGTAGGACTCCAAGGAGGACGATGGTCTCTTCCTGCCTCCTCCGTCTCCTCTCTCCAGGCATTGGGATCCCATCCAAGCAGCCCTCTTTTGCGGAGAGGAAGGAGGGATCACTTCATTTCACAATGGACAAAGAAGGTTCTTTTGTGGGAGTTTGCATGGCATGGGGTCTCAGATACGCCACCAATGAAAAGACTTAACAGATGGACTGTGAGAATAGGAATACGTTCAAGAAAAAAAAAGAAAAAAAAACATTAAAAATAATCAGTGGAAGCGGGTGGCGAGTCTGGCCACTGTAGGAGCTGAGCGCAGGAAGCCGCACTGAGCAAATGCTTTGGACCTTAGACAGGGTGAGTTCAGCTGGTAGAGATGCATGGAAGCATCTGAAACCCAAACTGTGCTTGGGTTTTTAGTTGGCAGTTTGTGGGAGAAAAAAAAAATCCCAAGACACACGCTGCCAAAAATTATACGTGCCTTCAAAGAGTGTTTTTTTCCAACAAATTGATCACTTTGATTACTCAATAGCAAGGTTTGTTATTTTCTCAGAAGTGCCCTTTGTATACATGAGCATTTTGCCTACATTTCCACATTTGTTAGGGAAAAGTTCAAAACAGACATGTGACTGTGCCATTCTCATGGCATAAACCCTTAAACACAAAGGGCCTGTCAACCCTCTTCTGAAGATCTAAGCTATAAAAACACTCAAAATGAATCCGTCAAGACCATCAACAGTCAGCACTGTGTAGGAGTTTCTTTTAGCTCAAAGCCACCACGGCTGGCCGTTTATTATGAGGATGCCGGCCCTTGCCTGAATCTGCAATCCACACCAAGATGAAGGCTGACAGACATTTGGGAAGAACCTTTATTTATTTATTTTTTGATAACAAATTTTTCTTTCTTTTCTGTTTTTTAAAAAAATATTTATCTATTTATTTATCTATCTATTATTTATTTTTGGCTGTGCCGGGTCTTAGTTGCGGCATGCGGGATCTTCGTTGCAGCGTGTGGGATCTTCAGTTGTGACATGAGGGCTTCTTAGTTGCAGCATGCATGCGGGATCTCGTTCCCCAACCAGGGATCAAACCCAGGCCCCCTGAATTGGGAGTGTGGAGTCTTACCCACTGGACCACCAGGGAAGTCCCTGGGAAGAACCTTGAATCCAGTTCTTTGGGGCACTCTGTGTGGCCTTTAGGGAAAATGACAACCAAAGGACAGCTCTTCCTCACCAATTCGCAAGAAAGCTCTGTACTTGGGGGGCGGTGAAGAGACTGGGAGGGACTGGGGAATTCTTACAGGGAGCCTGGGTCAACTGAGGCAACGAAAAGAATACAGTAACTAGGTTCTCATGACAGGGAGTCAACCTCTTGACTGTAGGGAAATTCACAGTGTTGGCTTCTTTGACTTGGAAGAACCATGTTAAGAATATATAGGATTATTTTGAATAATACAAATATTAATAAAAATTATAACAGCAAAAACAAAGACTATACAGAATAATCTCCTCAAGTAGAGGGGCTGCTTCAGCTATTTCAGAGGTATTGATCTCAGTGGTGCCTCCTTTTGGACTGTATTCAATTTTCCATTCCTTTTTCTTTTACATTACCATTTCTTTTTCTTCCCTTCTTTTCTCTTTAATTTTCTTTACTTCCCTCCCCCCGCCCACCCTTTTTCTCTTCCTCCCTCTGTCATTTCCTGTCTTCATCTTCATCAGGGACTATAAAGTATAGAAAACATGATCTTTGCTACAAAAGGGTTACAATATCAGTAGGTAAATATGACCAACACAAAAGTGTCTAACGTACGGATTTTGCATTTCAGCACCTATCACGTATTAGCGGCTGCCTGGAGCCCTGTGTTGAGAGGATTCTGAGCTGAGAACTGGGCTCAGAGGGAATGAATGCCCTGATCAACTTGATGTGACAGCAAAGGACAGAGGGGAAGTGGGGAGGAGGGGCACTCGTGGCAGAAACTTGCCATCCTGGGTCTCAATCAGGGTTTATCAACTGTGGCACTATTGACGTTTGGACTGGATAATTCTTTGTTGTGAGAGCTGTCTTGTGCACTGTAGGATGTTTAGTAGCATCCCTGGCTTCTACACACTAGATGCCAGTAGCACCCTCACAGTTGTGACAACTAAAACTGTCTCTAGTCATTGCCAGATGTCCCCTGCAGGGTAAAATTGCCCCTGTTTTAAAACCACTTGTCTAAATAATTACCACAGAACTAAATACAGGGAAGTGAATGAGAAGGTGAAAGAGGCTGGAAGGATGCAGAGCTTTTGAGAGGAGATGAGGCTGTGTGGGAAATGGTAGGATGTGTGATGGCAGAGAAGAAGTCCCCAGTCACTGCTGTTGCCTGATAGGCTGTGCCTTGTGCTATATTCCACAGTTCTCAGGTTATCTCCACAACTAGACCAGGACCCTGGGGAACAGAGTCTTAGAGCACAGTAGGAAGGATTGGAGGTATAGTTTCTCAGTCGTAAGACTGGTGGAACTCTGGATCATATCGTCAATGAAGATGAAGCACTCAGTGCTGGAGATCTCAGTTTGCAAGGATGTTGCTGCTCCTTGGGGCTCATGAGAAGGTGGATGGGCCCAGAGGCAGGGGAACAGGAAAGATGTTCCCTGTGTGGTCCCCGGGAATTTTTAATGAGCAATGGGACCTGGGACCCTAGGAGATGTAAGAAACTGGAATCATATCCATTTTAAACTCTCTCATGGGAGCTGGCTTATTCTCCTTAAATTTCCTGACTTGATCTGAATATTGGTAAACAGTAAACAAATATTAATGCATTTGATAAAATAAACCAGTGGCTTCAGGATACATTCAAAGTGCCTGAATCTGTTTCCATTTATAGAGCTGGGGTTTTAGCTCAGGTCATTTCAGGGAACGTGTGATGCCGTAGGAAGGTCTGGCTTTGACTTTAGCGCTGCTCCTTGCTCAGAATCCGAGACAACAAACAAGTCATCTCACGTCTCTGCCCCTTAGATTAGTATCTGTAAAATGGGGATAGTTTCCAGCTTAACAAGGCTGTCATGAGGGTTAAATGAGATGATATACATCAACTGCTATCTCCGGAGACTGGCACGAATTAGGGACTCAAAAAAGTGTTAATTACTTTCCCTCTCACCTTTCTTACTGAGTCTTGTAATCATTCTTCTCCAGTAGGTTAAGTATGTGGGAAAGGACAGAGACTTCCGGTTTCTGAGAAAGGGTTCCTTGAAACTGCCTTCGGTCACATTCTCCCCACTTTCAGAAGGCTGACAGCTAATAAAATATGCGTCAGCCTCAGATCAGACTGAAGGTTTGGGTGAGTATATGTAAATGTATCCTGAGGCAGTAGGGCCTCCGGGCACTGCTGGTGTTTGGAGGCAAAAATCTTCTTCCTCACCCTGTTCACGTCTCCGTGCGCTTGGAGGCTGTGATGTGCAACCGTGTCTTGAGCACGGTGAGGTACTTCATAGGGAGTAAAATACAGAAATCATCTCAACCAAAAGCGGATATGTGTATCATCTTAGACAATTTCCTTCCAGAAACTCATAGGATTGAACCGTGAAAGCCCCTCTCTTTACACAGGAAGGGACTTTACTGAGGACATGAAGTCCAGCCCACTCTCCTGCCACACGGGGATCACAGTTCTGGGGAGCAGGGGTTTTCCCACCTAGCGAAGCCGTCTTGTTAGATAGAAGCAGTCTTGGGACTAGAGCCCGGCTCTCCCGGGCACTGAGCTCACAGTGCCATCCTCTGCATTTCCCGCCTCGGCTGGTTCTGCCCTGCACCAAATGAAAGCTGTTTAAGGGCCTCTGCCCTGCTTTATGGAATTAGTCCTTTCTTCCTCACGAGGCCAGGTTCGCACATTCGTGCAACATCACTTCGGTCATTCCCAGGTATACATCTATTGTATTCATGTCACAATTCTCCCACTTACCAGCTCCGAGACGCTGGGCAAGTTACTCAGCCTATATTCGCTTTGTATTAGTCAAGTTTCTGTAGAGAAACAGAACCCATAGGAGATTATCCATGTATCTATACATCTATGAATTTTATACATATATTCATATATTCACTATATACACACACATATACACATATATATATGTATATATATATATATATATATATATATATATATATATATGAATTGGAATTGGTTCACAAGTCCCAGAATCTGCAGTTGGCAGGATGGAGACCCAGGAAGAACTAATCTTTTAGTTAGAGTCCAAAGGCAAGGAAAAACTAATGTCCCAGCTCAAAGACAGTCAAGCAGGAGTTTCCCCTTACTTGAGGGAGGGTCAGCCTTTCTGTCTTCAACTGCTTGGATGAGACCCACCCACAACTGGGAGGGCAATCTGCTTTACTCAGTCTACCTAGTTAATCACGTTGAAAATACCCTCACAGAAGCACCCAGAATAATGTTTGACCAAATATCTGGGTACCTGGTGGCCCAGTGAGGTTGACATATAAAATTAACCATCACAGGCTTCAATCTCCCCATTTGTAGGACAAAGGTAACAATAGTACTTATCAGGCTACTGAGAAGAACCCTCTCTGATCTTACGAGTGAATGAAAAGAAAAGTTCACGAAAATAGAGTGCCCTTACGGTATCTCAGAAAATGCTATCATCGTTGTTGTTTTTATCGAAAGCACTTACAGTTAGGGACTAAGTTCCAGACAGAGGAAGATGAGGGTGCTGGGGAGGGCAGAGAGGCAGGGCTGGCTTCACGCCCATGTGACCTGAGTAGTCACACACTTAGAAAGGCCCTGTGCTTCTTTAATGCACTGCTGTTGCTGTGTCAAAATGCTTAATAACTTTTTAACAAGGGCCCTGCATTTCCATTTTGCACTGGACGTCGCAAATTACGTAGCTGGTCCTGGAGTGAGAAATAGGGACTCTTTAAAACATGCCCAGAGAGCATGGTAGGCTGGAGCTATCTGGGCTCTGCCACATCGTAAGCTCCCCTCCCTTTGCTGCGGAATTCTGCAGGCATGAAAACTGCCACAAGATATTCATTTTTAATGACTTGTTATGGGCTTTTAGCAATATATCTTTGGGTATTAAGGTGTGGAGTCAGAGACTTAAAATGATTGATGTCTTTGCTCCACACAAAGGGTCTCCCACACTTACCCAGTGCCAGATATCCACTTGGGAAATTTATGGGAGCTCTCGGCAGCCTAAGCGGCCATCAAATATTAATCAAAAATATGTAATAACTAATATATACTTAAAGAATTGAGGAAAATTAATATTCAAGGGAAGCATTCAGAGACCCATAAAAATAACAAATGCTGAAGAGACTCAGTCAAAGTTGGCAGGCTCAGAACTCAGCCTGCTCTTTGACTTGCTCGGAGATTCTGCATTTGCTGTCTGGTCTTCAGATGCTGAGATGGCAGGAAGGGGGGCTCAGTGCTTATTCCATTGGATCTGGACTCCTACTAATGAAAGGAGCAAACTCCTACTTCAGGACACTGCCTTTCTACCTCAACCCCACCCCTTTTCCTCTGTACCTCTTTCTTATAGTATCAAGCACACCCAATCTGCAGCTAATTCTTTATGAGATTCTCTTTTGGCAGACCCTTGAGGATAGACTGTGTCTTATCTCTCTTTATATGTTCAACACCTAGGACAGTGGCTTGCATAAAGTATTAGATTGAACCACACGATATTTCTACTCTTATAGGTCAAAAATGGGCAAATAGCAATTTTACATGGCTCAACTTTAAAAAAATGACAAATCAAATACACAGCAAAGTCCTACTGTATAGCACAGGGAACTATATTCAATATCATGTGATAAACCATAATGGAAAAGAATATGAAAAAGAATATATAGATGTATATATAACCTAATCACTTGGCTGTACAGCAGAAATTAACACAACATTGTAAATCAACTATACTTCAATAAAACTTAAAAAAAAATGATACTACTGGACCTGTCCTTTTTAGTAAAACTTTTAAATTAAAACTGAATGACCTCCACAGAGCAGACTGGAAAAATTCCGATAAGTCTTGCTTTCAATCACTGAAACTTCTGATGATCCCACAGGCAGCAGGCAGATGTCCAGTCATGTACTGGAGGCAGCCTCATTTTGCAATTCATTAGCCAAAATAAAGGAGTGTAGACCTGCCTGGGGATTGGCAAAGTCAGCTCAGTTGTCTCCAGTTACTGCTTTTGGTTGAGAATTTCTACAGTCGTTTCCTCCCCCTCATGTTTCTGGTTTTCAGCTCATTCTCACCACCATCCTATGCCTGTTCTGCTTACTTTGGCAGCACTGGGTATGCAAAGGAGTTAAGTGATTAACTTGTATTCACAAAATAAAAATTATTTAGCAGCAGAACTCAGATGAGCAGGGGCTGCCGTGAGTGACTCTCCCGATATTATCCCTGGAAAGACAGGGCTGCCCAGCTTCACAGGGGACAAGGGATGCTCTTTAGTCCCCAGAGGGGAGTGGATGTCGGCAGACCGAGTCTGCTTGGAAGGGAGTACTTTGTTCGGGTGTTGGACCACCGCGGCAGTTGCTGGTCTCCTCTGTTATTGTGGAAAATCAGGAGCGGAGCCTGTCACTTGTCATCTGTTCTTCGAGTGTAACCAACTTTTCTTCCATGGGCCATTTGGTGTGACTATGAATGATGGCTCTGGCTAAATGACACCATCCTGATGGTGGAGTAAACAGAAGTGATGCTGGAACAGGCACCTTGGATCCGGCCTGTGTTTCCAGAGAGCTGCAGAAAGGGCCTGGGATGGAGAGGAATGTGCAGCAGTTGGGGGCTGAGGTCTTGAGTGTATCTCCTTTAATCTCCCTGAGCTACTGAGTCACAGCCCAGGCTATTGGTTGGAGAATGATCTTATACACACTCGCTCTAGATTCCATGTGAGAGTTTAGAACATGCATGAAATTTCAGTACCTTTTAGTTCAATGCCCTCATTTTCTAACCAGAGACTCAGAGAGACCAAGTGGTTTATCTTAGGTCGTATGGCTGGTACTGGCAGAACTGAAATGAGAACCAGGTTTCCTGCCTCACAGTTATGTGCACCTTCTACTCTGTCCTGTGTCCTGTGTCCCATCCTATGTCCCCTATTCTTAGGTAACATTGTTTGAATGACAATTGTTTGTTTTTCGAGGATTTAAACAACTACTACCATATTAAATGTTCACATCAGTTGTAAAACTTAATTTAAGAATATTAAAATGAGAAAAAAACTGCATCGAGAAGTAGTATGGGATAGTGGATAGAAAAGCAAGTCCTAAATTTCAGAAAAACTGGCCCAAGTTCTGTCTCTGTCACTACCCGCCCCCAACATCTTGGGCAAGTTACTCTCCATCTCTCTGTTTCATTATCTTGGAGCTAAAAATAGTACCTACTCCGAGGGTTGATGTGATGAGTAATTTAGATTATATATGTAAAATACTTGGCACATAATAGTGCATGATAAATTTGGACTATTACTATTTGTGTATGTGTTTGTATACATATTCTGTATCTGTTTATGAGGGTGGCAGGGAGGAATGCTTCACAGGAGGTAGCAATGCAGTTCTGGGGGATCGATATCTGGTTCTTTGTTTCAATTTGCCTATGGAAATATTTTCTGAGGCATGGTGCCCTGCCACAACCCTTGGTTTCCAGGAGCATTTACTGGTCAGGCCCTAGGTAATATTGAAATCTATTAATAAGATATGCTGTTTTTCATATTTTTGCGCCCCCTTTGGCATCCTCCCCCAGGGTTTAATATGAGTTACAGGAGATAATTCATGCAAAGAGCACTTTCCACGTATATATTTGCTTTGCATGCATCTGGTGTATAGTAACTGCTCAATAAACATCAGTGGCTATCATTATTGTACAGAGCCTTTTGTGGAGTTGTATGAGAGGAAAAAGAATAAAATATTATTAATTTCACAAACAACTTTTTGTTCATCTATCTGGATAGCATATTAATTTTCCAATTAATTTTCTTCACAACCCAGGTGGGAGGAGTAGGATGCATCCTTTCCATTGTACAGGTGGGGCAACCGAGACACTGAAAGGTGACATCACCAACAGGCCGTGACCTAAGGAGTCAGGACCAGAACCAGATCTGGAATACAGACTTCCTGGCTCCTGACCCATGTTCCCTTCTGCCCTGCAGCCTTCACCAGCAGGCCGAAGGGACCAAGGAGGTATCTGTTTCAGGACTCTCTCATTTGCCCTTGAAAGTTTATCATCTATTGACTGAGTGTTGACCAAAAACATACTAATTCCTGAGGCGACCTTACAGGATGTCCTGTTGAGACTTTTCCTCCTCTTTTGTCAGTGCTTTGCTGGCAGATTAAAATTCAGTGGACCCCAATTGTAGGAAGTCTGATAAAATATTCTCTTCTCAGTTGCAAACAATTTCTCCATCTGCCACTTGGCTGAGAGGATCAGACTCAAACACCCTCACGAGAGGGGAGAGTGATACCAGGGAGAGGAAGGTACAGGAAACAGCAAGCGTTTGTGCCTGGACACAATGTCTACCTGTTTGATGCCACTGACTACTCAGCTCTGTTAAGCAGCTGGTTTTTCTTCACCAAATTGACCGAATCCACATAAAATTACTTTTGCCAAATATGTGGTATCTTGTAGATGCAGCTCACTATATGCCGTGCATTAATCTTTAGAGAAACAACATATTTGGGGTTGGGCTGTTGGGTATGTGTAAGCTAGGGAGGGAAAAGATTGGAGGATATATGAAGCGAGATCAGAAAAGCTGATCTGGGAAAAGTGACACAGTTTGCTAAACACATTGAAGGAAATCAATGTAATCCACCTAAGGAGGCATTTATAATACTCTTATTTGCAAAGAAATGTTTTGGGATGGATAGAAAATGAAAAGAAAAATGATCCTACATTCGAATTGGTGAGGAAAACATTCCTTCATTCAACATTCCTCAGCAAGTGTCTATCAGTGCTAGGCATTTTGCTGGATCCTTGAGATATACTAGTGAACAAGAGGGAATCTACGCTCTGGGAATTTACATCTTGGTGGGAGAGAGCAACAAGGAAAATGTGACCACAGTTTGGGATAAATCCTAAGAAGGGAATAAAGAGGGTATTGCGATAGAGAGTATCAGAGCGGGTAGGGTGGTGCTATTTCAGATCAAGGAAGCCCTAGAGAAGAGCACTGACAGCCAAGGGAATTTCAGATGCAAAGATCTGAGAAGAAAAATCTTGGTATATTCTAGAAACTACCTGAAAGACCACACAGTTGGGGTGTAGTGGAAAGAAAGACAACAAAGCCCAAACGGGAATCTAGATGTGAAATGGCAGGATGGGGCAGTAGGATGGAAACAGGTGGATAAATTCAAGAGTTTTGGCATGGAGGGTGGTAAGATCAATGGCCTTGGCCGAGGGGTTGGATGTGCGGGTCAAGACACACCTAGATTTCTGGAATAAGAACTTGGTATATGGCAGTGCCACTTACCATGACAGAAAGCCCAAAGAGGGAAAATCTTTGCAAGGGGTGGAATAAAAAATTCCATTTGGAGGCTGCATAGTTCGAGGGGAATGTCCAAGTAGACATGCTAAATATATGGGGTTAAATACAGTGGTCTGGATTGAAGACATGTAAACTATTAATATAGAAAGAAATGAAGAGATAAGTGCTATGTGTGTTTAGAAAATGAAGTAATTAATTCAGACTAGGGATACATAGATGACTACAAGGACATGTCAAGTTCAACAAAGACCATCAGCAAAGGAAAGGAGAGTGGCTAGGGAGAGAATGAGAGAACTGCCTTTCCTTGTATGATGAAAACAAAAGGTTGATGATTAGTGATATCAGAAGGACTATATTTCTACATTTCTCCCCAGAGAACTTAACTAGGAGAAGGGACCAGGTGAGGTCTGATCCATCATGAAGAAAATGAATATTTAAGTCACAGACTGAGGAAAAAAATGTAAGATATAAATAGATAGATAGATAGATAGATATAAAGATCTTATATCCATAATATGTAAAGAACTCCTACAAATCAACAGTAAGAAGACAAACCAAAAAAAAAAAAATAGGCAAAAATCTTGAACAGACATTTCACAGAAG
>NW_020837992.1:9880043-10107079 GCF_003676395.1 Aethalodelphis obliquidens | reverse complement strand
AAAAAAAAAAAAATAGGCAAAAATCTTGAACAGACATTTCACAGAAGATCACATACAAATGGTGAGAAGGAGATGAAAAGCCATTAGTCATCAAGAAAGTGCAAATTAAAACCTATTATTTTACTACTATTAAAAGCTACTATTTTACCCACATGAAAATGGCTAAAACCCAAAAGACAGTCAATACCAAGTGTGAGCATGTGACGCAACCAGAACTTTGATATGCCTGTTGGCAGTAGTGTAAAATGACACACCACTTTGGAGAACTATTTAGTAGTTTCTTAGAAAGTTGAACATGTATCTACTCTATGACCCAGAAATACTAAATTCTAGGTACTTACTTGAGAAAAATAAAAACACATGTGCACAAAACGACTTTTAAAAAATGATGATAGCAATCTTAGTCATAATAGCCAAACACTGGAAACAGTCCAGATTTCCACTGACAAGAGAATGGATAAACAAACAGTAGTCTATCTGTATAGTGGAGTACAATTCAGCAATACAAAAGGATAAACTGCTGATAAATGCACAAAGTCTCAAAAACATGATTTGAGTGAAGCTAGACATGAAAATGCACATGCTCCACGATTCCACGTACATGAAATTGTAGAACAGACAAAATTAATCTATAGTAATAGAAATCAGAAAGTGATTGCCTGGTAAGGGGCTTAAGGAATCTTTCTGGGGTAATGGAAATGATCTCTATCTTATTTAAGTGGTGGTTACCTAAGTGTATGCAATTGGTAAAACATTGAACTGAATGCTCAAAATCATAAGACCTTGCATTTTATTATATGTAACTTATATATCAATTTTTAAAAAATCTGGATAGCCTAGTTCCAGAGCCTGCATCTTTAAAATACTTCCCAGTTTTATGGGGGAAAAACAGGAAGTGACTGCATGGGGAAATTTTACTGAAATAAAATGGATGAACTTAAATGAGCAGAGTCTAATGGTCTTGCTTTCTGAGTAATGCACATGGTATCAGACCACAGCTTCTCAGGTTGATCTGTATCCATGTGGACATGTGGTTGAATTAGAGACCTGAAAATGTTTTCGTGGTTATAGCTTAAGATGGCCCACATCTATGTGGTATCTACTGTATGCTAGGCCCTGGGCACGCCGTGTTTCCTTAAGTAGCCTGTTGGCTCCGCAAGGGACAGGTGTTTTGCCTCCTCTTTGCCTTCCTCGGCAATGTGGACTATCCTTCCCTTTATTGCCCTCAGGATAATGTCTGCACAGAGTGGGTGCTGAGTAAATATTTGGTGAGTGAATGGATGAAGAAATGAGTTAATGAATATCAAGTGTGTGATGATCTATGTGAATTTAAAAACTCAGTGTCTCATTTCCATTTAAAAAATAAATGTTAACATATACCTGACACTTAAAAACACAAAACAAAACAAAACAAAATCCTCACTGGTTTCTTTCTCTTCACTCTCTAAATCAAAGAGTGGAACACGTGAAGAAGGTATAGAAAATAACATGGTCTCATTTTCTGTCCCTTTTACTTCTGATATGAAAGACCAAACTGATGACAGCTGGTCTAGTGGTTGGACTTTGGATTATTAAAAAATATTTTGCAAGGAATAAGCTTGGCTTATAGAACCAACAATGAGATAATCTACTTCGGTAAGAATGACAGCAACAGTTGATATTTCCGGGGGGAAAACACTAACCAAAACAAGAACCAAAAAAGTGCCTTCCAATCTCAAGAGGCAATGGGATATAAAAGAGATTAAATTTAGCTGCAGATGCCAACAGAGAGAGTCTTTGGAAGATGTGTTTAGTGAGAATCTTTTGTCAAAATTTACTAACAGCCAATATACTTTCCATGGCATATAAAGTGGTAATATAAAATATTTAATGATTTTAAATCTAGAATATACTTGTAGAAATAAAACAGAATTAACCTGAGTCAAATGCTTCATCCCTTGAATGCTTCTCTTAACACTGTGAATTAGCTAAGTGATAAAAGAAAGTAAGTTTAAATAAGTCACTGTGTTGAAAAATAGAATGTAATTGGTAATGTATGAGTCAGCAACCAAATAAAAGGAAAATCTATTCTAACTGAATACAGTTGATGAACAAGATGAAAACTTGTTAAATACTTGGAAATTCATATGAAATTAAATTTTATGTTCTGATTCTAAAATTTTAAAGCCCAAGTAACATGTATTTCTTGGATATTTTAATACAAATTTAAAATGAATTTATTGCAAATTAATGAAGAAAATTAAGGATGCATTTTATTTGTCTCTGTCGTTCCATGGAATTTATGAGTTCCTGCAAGAATACCTAGTCTGTGGTAAAATAGAAAACAAACATTGTTGTCTTGAGACTATAAATAAGACACAGGGTGGGGGGGGTGGTAAGAGGGAGAGTTTCAAAAGAAGAAGTTGCAGATACACAGCCTTCAGCATCTTACACTGTTTAACTGGCACTGAACCACAAATTTGGTTTTGAGTTTCCTGATGACCAAATAAAAAAGATAAACACAATTTATTGACATGATTTAAACAAAATTTACATTAACTATAGTGACCTTAAGCAAAGGGTATCCTAACTAGGAAAACAACACAACTCTTAGAGCTAAAAAAGGTGTGTGTGTGTGTGTGTGTGTATGTGTGTGTGTGTGTGTGTGTGTGTGTGTGTGTGTGTGTGTGTTGATTTCAGGAGACTGAGAAACAAAATGGACAATGTTTTCAACAATATCCCTTTAGTAAATATAATGGAGAATTTTGCTCTGAAATTCCTTCTAAATATCAACCTGGGGGAGGCAATGCTGTATATGAGGAGACCAAGACAAATAAGGATAGATTGGACTGCAAACAATCTGCCCGGTCCTCCAGAGCATGCTTCTCATGTAAATTGAGTTGTAAAGAATTTGGGGTTATCTTCTCCGATGTAGGTCTTCTGCGAGGGTATTGGGTGGTGATTGGATCGCTTTAAACATCAACTTAGAGGAGAGTGTTGGCAGACTTGAATGAAAATTGAGAAGCCAAACTAGGCAACGATGTGGCACATGGGAAATGGTGGGAAATGGCCAATGACTGAATGAGGGTGACGTCCTCCTGTCCTTCAGAGTGAATCTATGTGGATGACGTGGTACCCTTGGGCTTGGCAGTCCAATGACTTGACGTCACCTTTTATTAATTGGGTATCATAAGCAAAATCTCCTAACTTCTTTCTGGGTCAATTTCCTCCCCCTGCAATGGTACCGGGCAGGGAGAGCTTGTTCCTCACTCCAGATGTTTCTTTCCTTGTAGGAGGTGTGCCATTCTGGACCTACTCCATCTCTCTACTCACTTGATCCAGGGGAGTGTTTTATCCGATTGATACTTTTAGGAGAAATAAACTGGACATGTGTGACCTACCCCTCCTCTTTTCCTTCTGCAGAGCCATCCGCCTTCCTGCAGGAAGCAGGAGTTCTCTTCCCCCTCTACACTGAACGGGCCATCTTCCAGGGTCCAGCATACCTGTGCCTGGGAGAGCAGCTCTGCCTAATTCTGGGGCTCTCACATTGAGCAATGTCCTGCCAGTTGGCCTGTATTGATGATAAAGGTTTTATTTTGGCTTCCCTCTGCCCCTCCTTTGTTTTGTTTATCAATTGTTCAGATCTCCGGTGAAGAAACCTCCTATTTATTGGCCCCTTCCAGAGATCCCAAAAGGACTGACTATTTTTGAATCATATCCATCCGGCCCTGGGTTTAGTTAGTGAGGTCTAACTAAAAATAATGAAATGGCACAGTGGTGGTATGGGTGCAGTTGTTGGTTTGGAGAGTTACATTGTTGGTTATTTTCCCCAGACCCCTTTCGTCTGGAGGTATAATTGAGTGATACCAATCACAACATCCATAATAAGACAACAATCTTGGAGACTGAAAGAGAAGCAGCAGAGTCTTAGGGGTTTTCCCACCAAATCCTTACCACCTGGCTTAAGGGGCCTGCACACACCCTACAAGCACAGCTGTCTTCCTGGGGCTGCCTATAGTCGTTTACCCCTTAGCATGACTGCATTTATGGCTGCAGATATGGCTCTTATCTCAAGATTCTTTCCAATACCACCATCAGGACAAAGCCTGATGAAAAGTATGGGGTCTCTAGAAGCAGGTGCCAAATGAGTAAGGATTAGGAACGGCCAAGTGTTAAAGGTCCTGTTGGACGTGGGTGCAGGGTACAGAGGATGGCGTGGTAGGCTCCCCCAGGTGGCTCTTTCTGTGGTAGAATGGGGCTGACACAGACACTGTTTCTGGAAACGCGGTTTCCCAGCATGGTTTCATGTGCCTTCCCCATCTGCTCCAGAAGCATTTTTCTGGGCACCTTGACAGGAGGACTCCGAATGTAAAAGGGAGAACAAAAAAGTGCATTTTTTGTCATCTCCAAATACCTTCAGCTCAGGGATATGAATGAAAAACACTTATCTTGTGACCTTTCAGGCCTACTGCAGGAGGAGGACAGAAAAAAAACCCCCAAACTATTAAAACAAAAACAAAAGGCACCATCTTGTTTCTTTTCTGTCCTTGTTTGCTCTTTATTTAAAAGGGAAGAAAAAGAGATTTCTGGTATTTAAGCCAACCTGTTGACAGACAGTTTGCTCTCATTCGATTCGTACTTCATTTGCATGAATAAAAAGTAGTGGGAGAGTGTTGTGACTTAACAGTAATGTAAAAGCTATTAGAGGGGCCTTGATCATTAGCTTCTTTGTCACAGGGCAATCGTATCTTACTTTCAATCACCAAATGCCATTTAAAACATTCCCCAAAGCGACAAAGATTGACAGAATATATAGATTCCTTCACTTCGGGGCATACTGAGTCAACTGCAGGCTGTAAAATTTACCAGATCCCAAACCAAAATGAAAAGTGACTTCTAGATAAATTAGAGTGTCTACTCAGTCAGGGACACACGGGGAAAGGCAATATCATCCGCTAAAGCCAAAGAGCTGGGAAAGCCAGGAAGAAAAGCGTGACTTTCCTTCTCGCGAGGAAGGCTTCGCCGTCCTGCTCCTGTCCCATGGATGGGACAGGAACTTTGTGCAACTTACCTGATAATGCGGCCAATCCTTCTCCAGAGGGTGCGGGCTCCACCTAGAAGGCCCCACTCTCCTCAACATGATCAAAGGCGCTGAGGCCAGCTTCAGTCCTTAACTAGCGTATTAAGACTTAGGAGGTATTCGTAACGGGGAGGGGGTCACTGTGGCAGTATTTGGTTTGAAGCTATCCTCAGGCCAATCTTAGGCAAATTTGTGAGGTTTATGGGTTTTCAATGGTGCCCCATTTTTATTTTAAAGCCCCCTTTTCCCTTCTTAGCAGAACATTCTCAATTCTGTCTTTCACAGGTACAAAACCTGATAATAACATAAAGTGTTATCCCTCCCGGGAGTATTTATATTTTACTAGGGATTGAAGCCTTGGCTTTTTCTGAAAGAGAGCCTTTAGGAATCTTTGGAAGAGTAGGTAGAGTAGGGTTTGAGGCAGAGGAGATAGATCTACTTAGAAATGGCTCGAGTCCCACCACACAGAGATAATTTCCTAGCTTTCCACGTGTGTATGTTGATGGTGAAAAAAGTGGCTGGATTTCAAGTTTGACTAGTAATATTTGCTAGCATAGGAGTTTGGCTGCATATAACAGAAACTCAAAATAAGTTTGGACTAAACAAAATGCAAATGTCTTTCCCATGGAACCGTCTGGAAGAAGGTGCTTCAGTGCTCATATGGTGGCTTTGTTCTTTGAGATTTTCCAGGGCCCCAGGCTCACGTTAACTTTTTGCTCTGCCTTTCCAGGGTATGGCCCATACCTGCTTGATCCAAGGTACCTCACCGCCACGTTCACACTGAAAACAGCAATAGGGAGGAAGGGAAGGAAAAGGGGGCACATCCCTCCCTTTAAGGATGTGACTCAAATTTGCACACATGGTTTCTGCTCATGCTGCATTGGCCAGGTCTTTCCACACAAGCTGCAAGGGAGGTTGGAAAATGCCATCTGTATTTGTGTGTCCATGTGCCAGGGTTCGCCCCTGTGAAAGAGAAGGGGGGATAGTTATTGAAGTCTAACTAACAGGCCTGATGAGCAGGTTTGGGGAGAAACTTTTGGAAGGCCAAAGTTGCTTGCTTGGGAATGCAGAAAGGGGTATTAATGTGGGGTTGGCAGCGAACCAGGCGATGAGAAGTCTGGAGGGTCCTTCTCCCACGACTTCACTTCCAACAGTTTGGTTTTATGAGTGCTTCCCATCTAATGTCTTCAGTCCGAGCCTCCTTTGTACTCCCTAGACTTGTTTTCAACTTTGGGTTAAGAAAAGATAGTCATAGTTTTTAGTCATATGATTCCATTTAATAACCGTCAAGTGAACAGATATTACAGACTATATGATGTGTTAGATGTGAGAATATGATGCTGAAAAAGTGTCTGTCTGCCCTTAGGAATCTTACAGGATCTTACACATCAGGCTTTCTCAACCACAAAACTTTTGATATTTGGGCCTGGATAATTCTTTGTTGGGGTAGGGGGTGGGCTCTACCCACTAGATGTCAGTAGCCACCCCCCTCCTAGTTGTGACAACAAAAAATATCTCAGAACATTGTCAAATGTCCCCTGGGGGGAGGAGGTGTAGGGGGCATAGCCCCTAGTTGAGAACCATTGGTTTAAAGTGTGAGTTAAGTCACTAGATCTTAGTGTGTGGTTCCTAGGCCAGTAGCATCAGTGAAATGTTCTTGGAATCACCTGGAACTCATTAGAAATGCAAATGACCAGGCCCTACCCCAGAATCACTGAGTGAGGAACTCTAGGAATGGGACTTAGGCATCTGTGCTTTAACAAGCTCTCCAGTTGCTTCCGAGGTTTCTGACTCTAACACTTGAGAACCACTAAGCCAGATCCTTCATTACATGGTTTCAAGAGGAGGAGAGAGCAGGGTACTCAAGCCAGTGGCTGTGGCGGTGCTGAGAGTCGCGTCCTCTGTCTTGCGTGGCTGTGGAGTTCTGTCCAATGGGAGCCCGGGTATTCTCTCCAGGTGGCTCTTCAGGCATGACTTACCCTGTGGTCCTGGCTGTCCAGGCTCCCTTGGTTCTTGCCCATTTTTTTAGCTGGGTCTTCAGCCTTTCTGGTGATTCTGTGCATTACCTTTCAATAAATTCTTTCTCTGTTTAGCTACTCACAGATCACCAGCGGCCAGAGGTGGTTTCTGTTGCTTGCAACTAGGAATTCCGGATGTTACATGTGGGAAATGAAGAGCTTCTGCAAAGGGCTATTTACCGTTTACCATATGTACAAAGGGAAATGAAAGAATGACACCAGTCGTTTATTGAGCACATGCTATATCAGGCACTTTACCTAGATTATCTCCTCGGAACAACCCTTGAGTAGACACCGTTCTTATCATCCTCATTTTATACATGGAAAGCTGAGTTTTTAACCCTGGCATTCTGTCTCCAGAGCCTTTTTCCCTGACAACCATGACTAAAACCCCATCCAAATCCCAAATATTTTCTAAGGCCTGTATCAGCTGTGAAACCCCACCACAAAAGGATACCCCTCTGAGCTTCCCTGTGTACCTGATGATCTTTCCCTTAGGTTTTATTTCACCCACATGCTGTGTCTGCTCTCTGGCTTACACAGTCAGGCACTTGTTTTCATGTCACTCCAGAATTATTTCATATCTCTCTAATATCTTCCTCTTCTAACTATATCATAAGTGACTTGTGGGTTCTAATCCTGACTGCGTCACCCACTAGGAGGTGGTCACAGGCCAGAATCATTGAGAATGTAAATATGACCTTGCAGCGTTGCTGTGGGCAGGGGTAGTCTTCAAAATGCTGTATTTAACAACTGGTTCACAAGAACGCTGACCAATCAGGGTAGTCAATGGCTATAACTATCTGGAACACCTGTACCATGCAAATGACTGAATATTAGCTCTAGTTGTAAAACAAGTAATGGATAAAGTTCTTTGTAAGTTGTACAGCATGACATATATCCCAAGCGTTATTATTTTGCCTTCTATGCCTCTTTTAGCTGCCACTAAGCCTACTATATTCTTATGGACTTGGTAGGTACTTGATAAATCTCTGAATTAATGGATGAATGAGTGGACAATCAACATGATACCTGCCTCCAGCCTGCTATCAAAATCAGTAATTCCCTATTTTGGTTGAATGAGATACCCTGGGTCATCTCCTTGATTATCTGCTGGGGAGGGGGGGTCATGAATTTCTCACACAGTTCTCCCACCATACTTACCTTTGATTCACAGATTTGAACACAAAGTGATAGAAGTCATACTAGTTGAATGAGCCTTCAGAGACACGGAGACAGGGGCCATGAAATCAAGCTAAGGAAGCTGGCTCAGGTGAGGGGACTGGTATCCTGCCATGCCCAGCCCCAGGAATGGTCTGGCAACCTAGGGGCTCTATGTGGCGATCCTCCAAGGCAAGCGGCAGCTCCTGGGAGCACCCAGTGGATCAGCCTCGATTGCCCCAGCGCCCCCCTACCTGCCTGGCACTACTTGCCGAAAGTTCTTTTCGTCCTTCTGTTCCATCTTCCACTGCGATCATGCCGACAGCTGCAGGAACACATGGAGGTTGCCTGGCAGCTGCCAGACACAGATGCTGGGCTCTGTAATGGACTTTCTCCCCCTCTGCTGCCGCTTCTGAGCGTTTCTCTGGCTGCCTGGGTGTCTTCGTCCCTGCCTGTGGGAGGGGTGTGTGCCGAGGTGCTAGTGGGGTGTGAAGCCTTGGGGGATTGACGCTGCTGAGCTGGCAAGAGGACTAAGTCCTCAAGATCGGCTTTGCCTTTTTCGCACTCAAGCGCCATTTTTAACTGTTCTGCATGGCTGAGAATGATTTCAAGCTGGCCTGGAGGAAAATAATGTTAGGGTGTCTTTCTCTCTGCACACTAGAAGACCCTGTCTTCATCCAGGTCATTATTTTCCAGCTGCTTCCTTGCAGTGATCTCCTAGTTGAATGAGCCTCTGCCTCTGATTTGCCCCTTTTCTTCCACCTTCCACGGTGCTACCAGAGTGATTTTCCTATAACCAAATCTGCCCATATCTCTTCTTCTTTTTTTTTTTTTTGGAATCCTCATAGCTTGGAGGATTAAATCTGACCTTAGTGTAACTAAAAGGCCCTCTGTCCCTCATCTCTGCTGCAGCTACATCTATTTGGACCAAAACAAATCAGCTGTATCTTATGTTGATGTTCATGCAGCCTAGGAATTTCTTGCTTTCTCTGTCTGTTCACCTGGTTCGCTCCACCTGAGCCAGAGAGATTTCTAGGACATCCTTTTCTAGGTGCAGTCTTTCTCTTGGCCTGATCCTCGATGGACCAAACCCGGAGACGTTGCTGACAGAGCCATTTCCCCATAGAGATAACCATTCAGGCAAAGCTGCTGCTGATTAAGCAGCCTACTCTGTGCCAAGCGCTGGGACACAAACATGAGTGAGATTCGGTGCCAGTCGTCAAGAAGTTCATAGATGGCTGGACAGGCAGACGAGGAAGCAGACAATTAAAACAGAGAATGCAGTGAGCTCTGTGACAGAGGCAAGTACAGGATGTTACAGGAATCAGATGCTCCCATAACATCCTGAACTTCCTTCTGTTTTATTAGTTCTGTAATACTTTGTGTGTTTACAGTTTGCCCGTCTCCCAAACAATCTCTGAATTTCTTGAAGGCAGGGACTCTCCTTCTCAAGCTGTATCCCTCATGCCCACCCCTTGTCCAGCACAGAACTTCAAGCAACGTCTTTGGGCAAATGAACCTCCACAGATAAATGGTTGCGTCCGCGTGCAGATGGCCTTGCGAGAGGCCCTGCACGTTGGGCTACTGTGTGTCTGTCCAGGTGAGCAGCGACCCCAAGAAGTGTCCTGGAACCCTCTGGGATTGAAGGACACAGGGAAGAGCACATGGGAAGTTAGGGGGCTTGTAGTTTCTGAAATTTTTTACCTTAGTTTTGGAAACTTGGTCCCTCTACTTGTTCCTTATCTTTTCCCTCCCTCTTGAGAACCCATTTCCTCTGCTTTACTTTTCTTCTGTTTTGGTCAGAGAAAGCATCCATTAAAGGAAACTGCATGTTATTTCAAAGTAATATTAATATACCTTAAAAAAGAAATTTTTACACCACTGTAGAGAAATTAGGAAACTCTAAGTAGAATGGGAAAACAAAACCTTGAATGATCCCACCACCCAGTGTTGCCCAAATCACTGCTGTTGATGTGTTGGTGCACATCCTTGCAGACTTTTCTCTACACATGCATACAGAAAGTGTTTGAGTGAAGACTTTGGATTCAGGCTGCCTGAGTCTGAATCGTGGCTTTACCACTGGCTGGCTGGGTGACTTTGGCCACATGGCTTAACCTCTCTGTGCTTCTTCATGGCTCAGTGGAGTTCATAGTAAGACTTAGAGCACAGTGCTGTTGAGAGAACAAAATATTCTATCAAGTGCTTACAACAGTACCTAGTGCATAGTAAGCATGCATCTAATTAATTAACAAAGATTATTGAGGGTCTGTTTTATGTCAGACATTTTTCTGGACAGCACTCAGCCAAAAGGGCCACTGCTGCTATGCAGCTGATTTTCTGGTTTAACCACCAAATACATTAACTATCTCTGTTATTACAAAGAGTATCATATTATATACTGTACGGGATCTGCTTTTCTCATTTACAATATCTTTCTATGTATTATAACATTTTTTTGGTGTCAGGAAACCTTATATTATTCCTATAATAGTGATATAGTATTTCATTGAATGGATACCATATTTTATTTAACAATAAGCTTTTATTAGATATTTAAATAGCTTCCAATTTTTCACTATTTTCAAAACCAGTATGATGAAATCCTTATACACACACATCTTTATGCACTTACCTGGGTATTCCATCAAGATACAGTCTTAGAAGTGAAGTTACAGATTAGGGAGTATGCACGTGTGTAGGGCTTTTGGTAGATGTGGCCTCCCGTGAGGCTTATGTACCAAATTGCCATCCCTACTGCTACAGTTGAGAGCACAGTTTTTCAGACTCCCATGTGAAGCATTGCGGAACTTTTTAATTCTTTCTAAATTTTGCAAATTAGGGCAAAATTGTATTATGTCATTTTTATTTGTATTTCTTTTTTTTTTTTTGCGGTACACGGGCCTCTCACTGTTGTGGCCTCTCCTGTTGCGGAGCACAGGCTCTGGACGCGCAGGCTCAGTGGCCATGGCTCACGGGCCCAGCCACTCCGCGACATGTGCCGGACTGGGGCACGAACCTGTGTCCCCTGCATCGGCAGGCGGACTCTCAACCACTGCGCCACCAGGGAAGCCCTATTTGTATTTCTTTAACTTCAGGTGAAGCTGATTTCTTGTATATATATAACAGTATTTGTATTTTTATATATTTTATATGCACATTTAAAATAGTATTTGTATTTTTTTATTGGCTATTTGTATTTCTTATTTTCTGAGTTGACAATTTGTATTCTTTAAAGCCTCTGACTTTGATGCGATGATCTTGGATGTTGCTTAGATTGAATAGCTTTTCTCTGTGAAAGACCTAGACCCTTGTTAAGCTTTGTGAGGCAATGGTTTCAAGGGACTTGTGCCCAACCTTCTCTGCTATGTATTTGCATTTTTCCACTAAAAATGTCTGACATGTTATAAATCACTTCGGCAGTGAGGTCGTTTTAATACTAATGGACCACTTTTTGTACATCTCAGTGAGAGGAGGGACCACTTTTGCATAGACTGAAAGGGATGCTATGTGTTGTCTGGTTGTGGTAACGGATGTATGATCTGGTGATGCCTGTATTTTCCTCTATGGTAGGTGTTGGCATAGCTGAATGCACTTGTGTCTGCCTATGTACATGTCTGTACCTTGAGTTGAGATTAGGAAACCATACGTGTATTTTGGGGTCTCTGTGAACTTACATAATACCTTTGTATTTCCATGACCTGAATCTATCTCCCAAGGGATATTTAGTTCAAAATTTGCTTCTTTTAGGAAGACTGCCCTGATTATCCACTCATCCTCAGATTACTTCCCTCTGAACTTCCTGAGCACATGTGTTTCACATCTAAACTTGCAAATGCATTGCTAAAAATGTGTCCTTAATAACTCATATATAGTTTTTCTCACATGAAAACACTCTGCCTTTGCCTCTGACCATTTGGAAATGAGATTCCAGGCTTTATCACATCCCCTCAAAACAGACCCAACCCACAAAGCATTAGTGAGTAATGAAGAACTGACTACAATTTTATGGGGAGATGAAGGAGAAAGCTACACGATACGACACCCGGCAATAAATAATGACAAAGATTTTCGCCTTCTCTTGTCAGGGCTCCTCTTTAGTCATGGGTCTCTGGGTCTCCCTCTCCCTCTCTCTGAACCGTTCCCTAAAGCAGCCACTGATTATCTCCTCCTTTCCTCGTCAGAGAAATTCAGCTCTCTTCTGAATTTCTTCATCAAAGTCTGATCCTGATGCCCAGGAAAGCCAGCATTTTTCCAACAAAAGTGAACATCTTTCTGTGGGATAGGTTCCTCTAAGAAAAGTACATTTTTTTTCCAGGTTTTTCCAGCAAGCTACTTCACCAGGATTTGCTTTGTCCCTTCATCCAGTTTCATAACAGGGACGTTCTGCCATTCATTTTGTGTCCTGTCTCAGCTTCCTTTTCTTCCCATGCTTCCTCCAGGGCTTTGCACAAAGTATGTTCTCAGTAAATTCTTGCCAATCAGTAAGGAGTCTCCTCTGTATTCTCGTTACTTAGCACAGCATTTGGAACTTAGAAGACACATGAACATACAGACAAATAAATGATGAAGGCTTGGCCTGTGTACCTCAGGAATACAGTGGGTATGGCCAGCTGGACGCTGTACCACTGGTGTACTCACTGCTGGTCAGGGCGTGGGCAGCTCTGTAAGGCCCAGCAGTTCATGCCCTTCTACTTCTAGTGCGTTTTCTTTTTACTCTAGTGGCTTGTAGGGTCTTCTTCTCTAATTCCCTTTGCGTCTTCCTTCATAAAGCATTGGGCCAATCCAGGAGGGAATTTCCAAGTTCCATTTCCTAGAATATGACCTGCCATGGGACTCCACCTTTTACCTTGGCCTTCCGGTAACGTGGTTCCTCCCAGCCTCTCCTACATAGGACCTGAACTGTCTGGGGCCCTGTTCTTTCACATTTCTCCCTAGGCCTCCTTTGACCACACAAGGGTCAGGAGAAGGAAGACATCAGGAGACAAATGTAGAGCTATATTGACTGCATAAAGGGCAGAAGGGGCAGGAGAGGGATGTGGGAAAGAAGAGAGGATTCCACAGAGAAGAAAGGTAGGCCTGTTCTACTTGGAAATAAAGATGGCAGAATGATTGGGTCAAATCCATCTCTTGGGAGTTTTCGTGTGGCTCCTTGCTCTGTGCCATGGCATTTCTTTTTGACTTCTTTGTGCTATTTTTTTGGAAACCCCACAAAATGAAAAATGCCAAACAAGAATGAAATGGTGGGAGTCAGAAAGGAATTTCAGGGTATCTTTTTACCAAACACCTAAGGAAGCCTGAAGGTCAGCCTAGAGGCTGGGACTCATCACCCAGATAAGGAAACTCTAACATCTGTGCAGATAAAGAACTTTCCATCTCCCCCTGGCTAATTCTCACTTAGAAGACCCTTTCTTTTTTCTTCCTCTTCACCAAGAGTTAGATCTCATAGGATTAGAAGTGACATGAGTGAATGCCTAATGAAGATTAAGATTTTCTTATATGACAGTTTTTAGTGACCACAGGTGTTTTTGTTTTCTTCTCTAAAGGCCTGGTTGTAGGAACTTCCCAGCAAGCCTGGCACATCTGCCCCTGCCTGGATCAGACTCATCCTGTACCCCTTTGGCTCAAACCCATGAGTTCTTATTTACTCTTTAAAAATTTGTTTGATTGTGGTAAGAACACTTGATGTGAGAGCTACTCTGTTAACAAATTTTAAAGTTTATAGTACAGAATTGTTAACTATTAAGTATAGCTACCTTGTTAAGGTATACTGTACACCTTATATATCGTATACAATACATACCATATACTTAACTATGTATACATATAGGTATCATCTCAACTCAAACTTTCTACCCACCAGTTAGTAACTCTTCATTTCCCCCTCTCCCCCAGCAGCTGCTATTCCACTCTGATTCTACGAATTTGAATATTTTAGATACCTTACATAAATCGCACAGTATTTGTCCTTCTGTGACTCGTTGATTTCACTTTGCATAACGTCTTCAAGGTCCTCAGGCCCATGCATTTCAGCCCCTGCCCATTGTTTTGTGACAGGGTATCTCAAAAGAGTTCTTGCTTACCTCTGCTTTGTCTATATTCCAACCCCTTCCTGATAATTCTCTGGCCTCCTGAACCCTGGAATCCTCTCCCTAAACCTATGGCGCTCCCCCTAAATCTTTTCCCTGAGGTTCCCCAGGTCCGGCTGCTGGCCTGTCTTGCCCCGCGGGCCACACCTGCTCCTTGAAGCTTGCCTGCCCCCTGTCTGCCCAGCTCTCTCGACTCCTCAGGCATCCAACCCTCACTATTCCTGCCAGACCTGCCCTGCTGAGGCCCCTGCCTGGCGGGACATGGCGCCTCTGATGACTAAAAATAGGAGTTGTATAAAAGAACGGTGGGACCCAAATAAAGTCTGAAGCAGGAAATATAATGATCCTCCGAAAATATGATACTGTTGCTTCCACAGGAGCCCTGTATCTGCTTCAAAGCATGTGAACTATCTTTATTTTGCATTCAAACTATCTTTTGGGGCCAGGTTTCCTTCATAACATGGCTTATTGCAAAATGGATCTGAAACCCTAGGGAGTTTATCTGTAGTCAGGTTTTTTTTTCTTTCCAGTAACTGTGGGTCGGAGGTATTCCAGCCATTATTGACTAAAGGACTACTCTGTTTTATGACATCTAATCAGATGGATGTCCCACTGGGAGGACAGATTGTGTCCCTTTTTTTCCCTCTGGACTGAGGAGATAAAGAGATAAAACTCATAGGTTATTATTTTTTTTTTAAATCAACAGCATAGTTCCCTGTGAGATCTTCACGTGAGCCTGTTATGCATGAGAGCCTGGGCTTAATGGGGGAGACCGAAGGGCTTGTGAATAGGACGTTTTGTCCTCTGAATGGCTGAGCTTGGTCCAGTCCAGAAAAGTTCCTATTCAGGGTCATCTTGGATCCTGGTGGTTCAGAGGAAAATGGCAAAATCTGAGTGTGCTGTGCCCAGATGTCTTCACCTGCCTGAGAAGCCAGTTCACCTTCAGTTTGGAGTTAGACAGGATCCCCATGCTACCAATATTAGGCAAATAACATCTCAGAGCTTTCACTTCCTGTTACATAAAGTGGGCCTGATAATACCAGCCTTGACAATTTCCCAGGGCTCTGATGAGACCTCAGGCAGGCGTGGGTGTATATGAAACATCCGGCTCTATTCAAAAGCAAGGTATCGTCGGGGCCTTAGTGACAATGCAACTCAAGCATCCCCAACTTCCCTTTACCATATGGTTATTAACTCTAGCATCCTTACCATTATGAAAACCTTCTTGAAACTATGTATGTTTTCACCCCATGTCACAGCCTGTATATTGAAGTAGGATTACCTTTTATTTGTCCTGAAACTTCCTCCTTCAAACCAGGAGATGTCCCCTGGGTTCAGAGTTTTGGAATTTGTGAACAAACCTGTTTTCACTCTGCCTGCACTTTACATGATTGTGTAAGTTTCCCCTCATCTTCCCTCCAGGTTTGCTTTTGCAGCATGAGGCCTAATTCCTTCAGGCTGTGCTCACACAAAGTTCCCTCCATTCCTGTGATCACTGTACGTTCTCTCTGAAACCCCTGTCCTTTGGCATTTCCACATGTATCAGCAACTGTCTTGTCTTCCTTAACTATAGGCCCGAAACACCATCTTAGTAATATCTCAGCCCAGTGCCTGCCAGAGAGCTATGTCTTGATAAACACTTAGAAAATTAATTTTGGTGAAGAATCTATGTCTGAGGACTCTAAGGCAAGTTGGTCACTTTCAGTGTTTCTGGCTCTTCAAGGTTTAAGGCTTAAGAAACCTCTAGGAAGACACCCCAGGGCTGCCCAAGCTTTTAGTAGGAGAGCAGGGGAGAAATTTCATAATGAGATTTAAGAGACTCAGAAATAAACGCTGCCTAGAAGCCCCTTTCCAACAAGGCCACACAGTTTTTTAAAGACACATCCTTTGCTAAAATGAGGAGGCCACCTGTGTAGTGGGTAAACTCCCAGGCTCTGGGGCTGGACCTTCTGGTTGGAATCTTGGCTCTGCCATTTCCTAGATGTGTGACTTGACCTCTTTGTGCCTCAGTTTTCCTGTCTATGAAATGGGAATAATAATAGCAACCTACTTAAGAGGGTTGTGATGAGGATGAAATGAATTAATATTTCTAAAGTATTAGAAGGTACCTGGAAGAGAATCAGTGCTCAGTAAGCAGATGAGCAAATATTCCTTGGGAGGACATGGATAGATTTCACACTGGGAAGTACCAGTGTGGGAATGAATGGCTTCCTCCCACCTCATACGAGAGATGGTGGACCATGGGAGCTCCTGGTAGCACAGACCAGTCCAGAAAAGCCCCAGGGAGGGCTTTCTGACCTGAAAGCAAAAGTCACCTTCTCAGGAATAAATAATAAAAATAACAAAGAACATCGTTACGTATTGAGCACCTACCCTAGGCTGGACCCTGTGATCATGGTCCTATATTGCCTAGTCCTATATTGCCTCATGAGGTGCTGTTTCTTTCCTATGGATGAAAAAGCAGAAGCTTGGAGAGACTGGTTAACTTACTCAACATCACATGATTAGCAAAGGCAGTACCAGGAGTCAGAGCTCTTCACCAATTGATCCTCTGTGTTTTCATCTATGTTTCCATCAGGGGAAATTCTGATCTTAATTTCATTTCTCAGGTAGGTCTTGTCTAGGATGCTGGAGTTTACATTATCAGTTAGTAATCTGGCTTATAGAAAGGGCACCGAATTAGGAGTCAGGAGACCTAACTTCTGATCTAACTCTGCCACTGAATATGCCAGCTGAGACAAACTGTTTACTTCTGCTGGGCTACCAAATGGGAACAAATAATGCCTGCCCTGCTTATCTCAGGGACCACGGTGAGAGTCAAATGAGATCATGAACTTTCAAATTTATCCAATAATCAGTGCTCACTGGAGGCTCAGGCCTATGCAAACTACATGTATTTTTACATGTATTTTTTATCATTGTTAAATAACTTAGGAGAAACTTAAAATGCAAGCTAGTGTTGTTCCTGTGAGTTTGGACAGTGTGAACCAGTTTTCCTTAGGGCCTTATTGCCCTCAGACAGGCTAAACATCAGCTGGGATGAACCCTGTATTTTAGAGAGTGAACCTCACTCTTGAACCCTTCCCTGGATTTCAGTCTGCCTCTTCCAACTATCCCATGAATACTAGAAGTGTTGAGAGTTGCTTTGGGACCAGGATACCAGCAAAGTGAGGGAAGCCAAACTGAAGCCTCACTGTGAAGATCTCTGCTAACTTGAGGTCCTCATGAAGCACTTCTATCCCTGCATCCATCCAGTTGCTATGGTGGGATGCTGGGTTGCTTCCATGCTTCACTAAGAGGAAAGGTATCAAGACGGAGAAGAAGGAATTGACGGCTAATAAAAAATAAATCCAGGATTCATATTCAGCTGGTATGTATCAAGGTGACCGTACTGATCTTTCCCGGCCAGCATCTGCTCTGATTGGTCAGTGCCCATGGCGGGCAGCTGGTTACATATATTGACTCACACCCCTGCGCAAAGCTCATCTGCTTTTTGGTTTTGCAGAGGCTTTCCTTGATTCTGTGCTCTGTCAGGTGCCAACTCGTGTCACATCTGCCTCCTGGGAACATAGCGGTAGCACAGGAAATAACGCTGGGGGCTCGGGTCCAGGCCGCACACAGAGCTGACACGCTGCAGCAGGTTCCCATTGCCCTGTTGTCCAGGAGCGTCTGAGGGGATGCTTCCATTCAACTGGCTGAACTCTGAGAACAGGAGCCAGGTCTTCTTCAATTCTTCATCGTCAACAATCCTGTGCTAATGTTTAGACGGTGCTCAAAATGCATTCAGTGAATGAATAAATCCTCCAGAAAGTATCCAGTGAGCATCAGTTTCGTGAGCTGCTGGGTTACTCATGGTAGAAGGTGAATTAGAAAGACTAGATCACATCTCTCAGAAAATTTCCAGTCTATAGTGGATGATTCCATCTCTATGTGACAAAGAAAGGACACACAGATATGCATTTTATTAGTGCAGACAGATTTAATTTTTAAAAGTAAAGGTTATCACTAAGTAAAAGGAAAGAACCAAGGGAAATCGAGGGCAAATAGAGATTTTTCTTGGATGTAAAGGCCCTAGGAGAAGCAAATTCCTTTGGAAACAGCCCAACACGTGGCATTTCTCATCCCTTCTTTTTTCAAAGGCTGGTTTTGTTGGGTTTTTAACTGAGAGCCTCAGGATGGAAGGAGAAGCTATCTCCGCAGCACAGTTTTCTCCCCGTTTTCCAAAGGGAAGGCAGATTTGGGAAACTGGCACTGCCCCTGCCCAGATGGCAGCCAGCAGCTGGCTCTGGCAAGAGGAAGTTCTCACTCTCGGCTGCTGGCTGCCCGGCCCCTCCCGTTTCCCCAGCAATGCGGGGCCATTGGAAAGGAGAGAGTGTGAGAGGCCTGCCATGCCAGCACTCCTCGCCACCCTGACCTGGCTCCTCTGGCGCTGGCACCCAGGTCCACAGCCGCGGAGCAGCGGAGCAGGCCCAGTAGCACCAGCCAGCAAACTTGGCCTCCCTCTTCCTGCCTCAGCTGCTGTCTTGGCCCTGTGCTGAACCACACAATGGCTGCTGACATCTACGGGGCTGTAGCATGAGGGATAACGGGTGCTGGTGATCTCAGGGTGAGTGGCCTGAAACCACAGGCTGGTTTGGGTAACACGGCCCAGATGATCAGGCTGCCCCATGGCTGCCTCTGTCCCACACCAGACACTACCCCATCTCTCCACAGACCCTACCTGTCCTCATTTTCTTCACCCGAAGCACATTTTTTCCCCCTTCTTTCCCTTTCTTCATTTTCATTCTCCCTTCTCGCTCTTTCTTCCTTGCGTTCCACTCTTCTCTCCTTTTCTCTTCCTTTCCTCCCTCCCCTCCTTCCCTTTCTCTCCTCACATAATGTCTTTCTCCTACTTTCTTGCTTTCCTCCTCTTTCTTTATTTTATTCTTCAAACATTTATTGACTACATCTTCTCTATCAATCCCTCTACTAGGTTCTGGGAGGACACAGATACAATATACTGGGCCCTGCCGCTGACATTTGTGCATGAGTCTATGACAATTGATGACGATAGAGTGTGTTAAGTACCAAAACGCCCACAAAGTACTAGGAAAACAAAGCAAAGAGTCACTGATTTCTACTTGACCCAGTCCGGGGAAAAGTTAGCTGAGGAGCTGCCATTTTTCAATTTAGTTGCTCACTCAGCTTCTTCTGTTCCTGAGGAAAGGTTTATATCTCTAAGTCTGGTTGGAAACACGGAAGTTTGTTTTTTGTTTCAGTTTCTGTTTATGACTCAGATCCTAAGACTTTGAATTGTTATCAAGTCCAGTTTATCCATTTTTTTCTTTTATGGATAGCACTTTTGCTGTTGTATCTAAGAACTTTTTGCAACTAACCCAGTGTTGCAAAGAATTTCTTCTATATTTTCTTTTAGAAATTTCATAAGTTTACAATTACATTTACAGTTAAGCCTATGAACCATTTTGAGTTAATTTCTGTATATAGTATGTATAGAGGTTTTTTGTTGGAGTTTCTTTTTTTTTTGCCTATTGACATCCAATTGCTCCAGTACCATTCATTGAAAAGACTACTTCTTCCCTATTGAATTGCCTTTGCAACTTTTCAAAAGTAAGTTGACTATATTTGAGTGGGTCTACTGGTGGACTCTCTGAGAGCAGTATTTTAATGTCCAATGTATTATCTGACGTTTTCTCTGTCTATGTCTGTCTCAAAATAAATGTGTTCCTACTGTGTAAATAGCACCCTATGTATAAACTAGGATTATTACTCGACTGGGCAAAAGAAAAGACGTTTGGGTAAATACAGATTTGGATTCACTTTGCCCCTGATTGCAATGTGACTTTTGGGTTTTAGACTTTTTGATCTTGAAGAAACGCAGGTGGGACTTGATATGAAGTGTCATAAAGATTAATGACGAACATGGCTGGGAGGGCACCTGGGGTTTATTTGCCTCATCTGCATCCAGATATTTGTGTAATTCCCTCTGTTTCATTTTGCAGTGAAAATATTGGAGGGGGGGAGGCAACAGTGAAGATAACTATGAGAATAACTACATTGTTAGACTACAAGCACTTTCAAGGAAGGTCTATCTTCTTTTGTAAAAAACAGAGTACTCCCATTGCCCCTATAGTAGGCAGTAAACAGGTCCTCAGTATCTCTTGTCTATCTTCTGCTGAGTCAAGTCAAATACAAGAATTAACCAGAAGGTGTGTTTAATGTTTTAGTCCCCATGACATTTCTTTGGCTCTCCTTTACCAGTAGAATTATTCTTCTACAATTTTGGAATGAAAACTATGCAAAATGGTGTCTTCATATTGCTTAAATGCTTTCCACCCATGCCACTCATTTCTGATTTTTCATGGCCTTAAACCACCATCTGCGGGAAGGGTGGGAAGGACACTTGCAAGGTCATTGTGTCCTGCCCTCCAGCCTCAGGCCTTGCTGCACTGGGGCCACAAATGAGAAGTGTCTCTGTCTTTCTCTGAAAGGTTTTCAGAGCTTAGTTCTCATCCTTGGAGGTTTCATCTTCAGGGTAGGCCCCCAGCTCTTCCCTCCAGGGACTGTATTCCTGGTTGATGGGCAAGGAACCCTCACTCCTACCAAACACTCTGGACAGCTTGTACTATGATCATCGTTTTGTGTCTTTGACCAACATTGCTTTCTTTTCCTTCATAAATCATTCAAACGTTTCAAGTCCAAATACTAACACTGGGGACAGCTTGTGATTAACCTCTCTCCACTCCAAGAAGTAGCCAGCGTCAGTGATTCTTCCTTCTAAAATTGCTTAACCAGTTTTTAATACACCAAAAAGACTTTTGCTCAGAGCCCTCTGGCCATCTATTTTCCTTAATGGTCTTTTATGAGGGACCTTATCAAAAGCTTGCAAGGAAATCCAAGTAAATTATGTTCCTTGGTTCACCTTTACCTACTATTTCATTAACTTTTTCAAAAACAATATGACATAGTTTTCAACATAATTAAAGGGGTTGGGAAAAAGGGAACTTTAACTACCACTTGACAGTTTCCATAGTTGCCTAGGAGAGCTGGGTCACTGCTCATATTCTGTCTGCTTAAGGACACTAATTCATTTCCCAGGCTGTCTGGCGAGGTCAGCCACTAGTTCAAGGTGGAAATGACAAGTTTTTAGGCTTTCAAGTGTGCAGTACTCAGCTCTCCAGAGAGCATGAAGGAAGGAAACCACAAGTTTATCCAGGTCTGGCCCAGAGAAAGAGGAAATGATGGGACGAACCAAGACTAAGCCAGGGGTGGTGTCTCCGTGGAGGGGAGAGCCAGCCCCGGAGGGCTCAGACACTCCCAAACCACTCTTTATTCTTTGAATGGGAAAAGGAAGGGCTGATCATAGCGTTTGGGAAAACTTTCAGTGTTCCAGGGGGAGGTATGTAAGGCCAGAATTCCAGGGTGGGCAGAGACTGGTAACATGAGAAGGAGAGTTAGAAATAAGCTCACACAAATGGTAGTAGCAGCATTAAAAAGGATGCTAATCATCATCATCATAATTGCAGTGTATTTATGCAGTGAGTGTCTCCTATATGCAAGTATGTGCTAGGCATGCGCATATGCCTCTCTCATTTAAGCTTAATAACCGGGGATGGTAGATGTCATTATACTCATTTAAAAATGAGAAAAATAAGGCACAGGGAATTGAAAGGACCTGAAGGTCACACAGTTAACAAATTACCATATTTGGGAGGCAGCCTCCTCCTCCTAATTCTGAAGTACATAGATTTTCACGATCTATGAAAATTTTTAGCCAATTTAGTACCAAATTCTCCCATAAGTTAAATATTCTGGTTAACAAAATGTTCTAAACATTCTCAGTATGAATTACTAGTTTTCATAAAATAGCTAGCATTACTCAATGGTTAAAAAAGCAGACACTGGGCTTCCCTGGTGGCGCAGTGGTTGAGAGTCCGCCTGCCGATGCAAGGGACGCAGGTTCGTGCCCCGGTCCGGGAAGATCCCACATGCCGCGGAGCGGCTGGGCCCGTGAGCCATGGCCGCTGAGCCTGCGCGTCTGGAGCCTGTGCTCCGCAACAGGAGAGGCCACAACAGTGAGAGGCCCTCGTACTGCAAAAAAAAAAAAAAAAAAAAAAAAAAAAAGCAGACACTCTTTAATTTGTCTTAATAATTCACAAAAGCATTTAAGGGTTACAGTCCTCAAAGCATCTTTATGAATCTCCATTGTTACTGGTCTGAGAATTTGCAAGTGCTTGTTTACAAAGGGCTCTGGCTGACAAAATGCTAGTAAAATTGGCTTTTACTATAGAAAGGAACTAGCAAAGAAAAGCAGAAAATCTTCCATTCCTTTCTGGCTTACTTCTTGGTTTCCACTGGCTCAATGCCTATTTTTCCTTATGTCCTAAGGAATGGGCCATTTTTAGTCTTTTTCCACGACTTCAGGAAGCCCACCATAATTGTCCTACCACATGCTTCATGCTCCACGGGATTTGATGCCTGCATATTAGAAAGTGTTTTTTTAAGTGTTTGAAGACGAGCATCCTCTCCCTAAGTACTCCTTCAGGCTGCTGTGTTCCAGGGACCATGACACCTTACCTCTGGCTCCTGCATGCTTCTTGTAGTATCTAAAAGAACAGGTGGTTATTTGAAGGCACCTGGGCCAGGCTGAGTAACCCAGCTGCTAGGTGCCACACTCCTGATTTGTCAAGACAATGACCCTTCAGATCAGGAGCCTGAGAAGCTGAGAAACCAGAAAAGCAACTTGGGCATTTCTTTAAAGAATGAATGTGCTAATTGGAGGGACTGCAAATGCAGTAGCCAGAGAGGAAAAGAAATCTTTCAATCTAGCTTCAAAACTGGGAACCTGGGTGAGAGAAGCAAGTCTCCTGTCTTAGGAGGGGAGGTAGCCCGGGCTGCTGGTCTTCATAAGGTCAAATAAAGTCTGAAGTTGGCAGTTTGAAGTTCCAGAGTCCATTTCCAGAGAACAGGAGGCATCAGCCCTGTGTGTTCACTGGGTGTGTGGCTATTAGGCAGGTCTGTGTGTGACATGCTGGGCAGACGAGCAGAGACCTTGGACCATGTGGGGAAGCAGCAAGGGTCCTGCCACAGTCATCCAGCTGCATTCTAGTTCTAGCTCTGCACCTTCTAGCCTCGGTGACCTTGGACAAACTGACTGATTTATTAATCAGTTTCCGTTTCCTCATCTGTAACATGGGAACAATGGTGGTTTGAAGAGTATGAAAGACAGTGAGTGTATGTAAAGCGCCTGACAATACCTGGCAAATGATGTCTTTCCCATAAGTTTCTGTCCTGTTATCTTTCTAAATACCAAATATTGATTCATAGCACAACTAATGTGAGCAACTTTATGTTTTCTATAGTCTCTCCATCGATGGTAAGGAAATAACATGTCTTAGATAAAAATGTAGTGACTAAATCCCACCCCTTCATTGGATCTATGATGTGAAAAAATTTTAATAACAGATGAAAAACCTTGCAAAGCTATACAAGTTAGATGGCATTACGCTTATTTCTATCCAAACTGCATTCTACCATTTAAAGCAGGGAGAGGGCCTCTGGGCATTTTGACCAGTGACTTTGCATCATTAATACAGGCTGGGGTTAAAAATCACATGCATTACACTCAGCTGAGTTAAAAGCATAGAGCATTTTGTATTTTAAATATAATTTCTCTTCTTGCTCTGACCTCTCATCTCTCTCTCATAGGGAAGTGGAGGGAGACCAAATAAACTTGACAACTAAAGACAACCCCTTCTCTTGTTGACATCAGCCTCCTTGGGGTAAATGCCCAGTCTTCCTGGAGTTCACGTCTCTCCTTCTACCTGTCAGCTGGGTAGCATCTGGGCCTGGGAGGAGGCTTATGTACCCTTATGGGGGTGTGGGAGGGGACCTTGGGTCAGCTTGTCACCTCTGATTACTTGCTGGTCTTTGCTGTGGGATGACTCTGGTCCACTCCCTGGGTACCTTGGACTGGCGGCACAGAGAAGTGGCTCTTCCATCTGGTCTTTTGGGGTTAGTGTTTAATCCCACCCGTGGTCCTGGCTGGTTGCCTCTGGAGGTGGAATCCTTGTACTCTGTGGCCATCTTGTTCCAAGTCCAGGCACCTGGAAATCCTCTGGCTTCTTAGTACCACTGTATCATCCCACAGGAGTATATAGAAACTTCTGGATTCCATGTGTACCTAGTGCAGGCCTTGGGAGCCAGAAGCTGTAATTCAGGGCACCTAAACAACGACCGCAGCCAGGTTAACCTACCTGGCAATGGTACCATATTGCTGAAGCTTCAGTAAAAATGCAGGCTTCTGGAGGGAGGGGGAGGTTGGGATTGAAATTGTCCTGGTATGTTCACAGGAAAGCAAGGAACAAGTCCCACTGCTCAGGGGAATTCCTCGCGTGCACAGTGTGGGCATCAGGAACACACATAACTGGCTAGTTTTGTTTTTCCTCGCTTTTTCCATTTCTTCCTCCTCCCAGCTCCAGAATAATTTTCAACTTGCACTCCAGGCAGGTGGGAATGCCCCTTACGCCATATTCAAAATTCTCTATACCTGTAAAATTCCATATTGTCACTCAATGTATTGCTTTGCTTACATAAAGGGAGTTTTTGAAGTTTAGAAATCCCTTTTTCTCAAAGCTTAGCTTTCAAGATTATCATTTTATTAAGCACCCGAAAAATACTAATTTGAGGGTGAAAGTTGAGCAATGCCTTCCTTATTCCAGCAGGTATTTACTCATCACGTAAAGAATAAGAAACATTGACTTGATGGATGGAAACCATAAGGAATCATGACTTAAAGGAAAAGGAAGATTATATCACTTTAACTTAAAAAAATAATACCTGTTAGGCATGGTTTGGAGATTATGCCACCTTGATTATCTGCTGTCATTCAACTATGTAAGTGGAGTTCAGGGATAGCATTGGGGAAGGAAGGTGCTTTGCTGAAAGGCCCATCAAAGCTATAAGCATATTACCAGTTTGTGCTGAGCCCAGGCAAGTGGCACTTACACAGTGTCTACACTGAAGCCTCCAAAGGCGGGGACTTTTCTGGGCTGTCTGCCTTTTCTGGTCACTATATCTCATCATTAGAAGCATTTACTAATTTCCTTCCTTATGGATTCATATAAACTCATTGTAAGAGTTGATCAGCAGTCTTCTTTGTCTTTGTTTTTAGGAGGTGGATTTCTACTCACCTTGCTTGATTTAAAGACCATAAGAAGCTGCAATCCTGCCTAGCAGAACTTTCTCAGAACTATATTGAATACATTTAACAAATATTCATTGAGTGTCTATGTGCCAAGCTACTGTTCTGGGCACTTGGCATGTCTCTCTTGTAGTACCAAGTATGGAGGAGTAGCAAAAGAGAACAATTTGAGGAGAAGAGAAATAGAAAGGGCAGGATTAATTGCATTGGGAAAGCACCAAACACACCATACATCATCAAAATCATGATGATGATTTTGCCTCTCTGCAAAAGTTTTGCAGTCAGTGAAATCTGTTACAACTGCACCCATATCAGTACCCTCTGGAAACACAATGGACCCTCAGTAACTGGAATATTGCCCATTATTAACATGAATTAAAAATGAATAAATTTTATTAATCATAAAATTAAGTATCATTTTACTCAGAATGAATTTGCAGTGCTGGTGATAAAGTTCTTTTGTCTTTAATTGCTCTCCTGTCCAGTCTGACTGGTCCTGGTCTCCTCAGCATTCTCTACTTTACTTTGTGCTGAAACATTTCACCTGCTCTGACTGTCTACAACCTGGTGTCCTCCAAATTCATGGGGTCACCTTCTTCATGGAAATTTCTTTGACTCTTCTAGCCAATGCTGACACAAATTCTCTCTCTGAATTTCTGTCATATTTCTAGTTCGATTCACATAGTTGATCTCAAAACTATACTGATGGCAGGATCTAGGTCTTAAATTTCTTTGTATTTTCCATAATGCTTAGGAAAATTATATGCATGTTGTAGGCCTAAGTAAATAAATAGGTAGGTGATGATGCTAAAATAGTTAATACCTAGTATAGCATGAACACTGACCATTGAGAGTGCTCTGACCAATTCATATTGTCTGAATATCAGCCACACTTACACACACATACACACACACTCATCTATATGTAATGCTCACAATATTATGCAGGTTGGATATATTACTCTCCATTTCACAGAAGAGAGATGAGAGACCTGAGTTTCAGAGAAGTTTCAAATTACTTGCCCAGGACATACAACCAATGGAAGACTCTAGATTGGTTGCACTCACCACCTGTGTTCTTTCCACTGTACTACTACTCTGATTACTACTTAGTGGTGGATCAGGTCCTCTGTCTCCTTGGGCTGAGATGTGCCTTTCAAAGGAGAGGCAGTTGGGTGACTGTTGAGTCTGACTAGAGAACATAGGTAATCAGTTCACTTAGACTGAGCCATCGCCATTGTGAGGAACTGTGCGGTCATGCTTAACACTCATTTATAGCCAGTTTGCACACTACTTTGCCTGTGTTATGAAGATTTGGTCAGAGAAGTTGATGTTTCAAAGCCAAAGATCTGGTGGCTTGTTGGATGGTTCACAGTGAATCCCTTGGAACCTCTTAGTATTTCCATTTTATCTTAAGTGGTAAAAAATTATACCTGCCTTAAATTTCTTATAATTTCAAAGTACTTTGATCCTGCGTTTTTAATATAAAAATAAAATGTCATCATTATCCAATCATCTAGTTGATAACTGAGAAAAGAAAGGGCTTCTCTTCTCAGTTTGGCCAGTCATTAGTAAAGTGTCATGTAAATGACACTTTCTAATACAGGATAGAGAGCTGTAAGCCCCTCAGTCCCATTTCCTGTTCCTGAGCACACAGGAACATTTCATTTCCTCCTTGTTGCATTGGGGTCATGTGACAGGGTCCTGGCCAAAAAAATTAGGACTGAAGGATATAAGCCACTTCTAGTTCTGCCCCTTAGAAGTATCTTAAACAATATTCTGGCTTTTGCTTCCCCTTCCACAGTGAGTTGAGAAGTCACTGATTTATGATTCCAGCATCACGAAAGGGAAGGAGTTTGAGTTCCTAAATAACCACTTGGAAGACAGCCTCTAAGGAGAGCTGCCAGACTTGCATTGGACAGTGACACAAGGGAGAAATAAACCTATGTGTGAGATCACTGAGATTGTTGTTATAGCAACTGGTATGTATTGCTCTGACACAGAAATTGGTACCGGAAATGGGGTATTGACATAACCAAATCGATTTCTTTGCCTGTTACACTAGACTTAAGGTATATCATTGGTTTAGGAGGTTAGCAACAGGCTGAAAAGAAACTATTGGGTTGGCCAAAAAGTTCATTTGGGTTTTTCTGTAAGATGTTACGGAAAAACTTGAACGAACTTTTTGGCCAACCCCATAATACCAGAACCTGGAAAGATGGAAATTCAGGTTATGCAGTGACAAATCATTTGCTACAATTATTGCCTGCTATTAATTAGAAGGTAGTCACATCACAATTTTTATCATCAGAGGAAATGGTTAGGAAACAGAGTCTTAGTAGTGTTTTTGGCTAATCTAGATATATGTACTACAGGAAAGAGATGACTCAGGAAAGAATTCATGAGTTTGCTAGCAAAAACAGAATACAGAGTCCAGAAATTCGGGCTATCAGATTAGAGAAAATAAATTTATTTTAGACTCCGACAGTAAGACGTGATACTAAAGGAAGGCTTTAAGTGGCAAATATCCAGTAAAAGTTCTCCATTGAATGAAGTTACTTGAGGTAAAATATCAAACCAAGGGTATGGCCTTCCCACCCATTGTTTCTGATAGCCTCAATTCATTTAGGTAATTACGTTAAAAGAGAGAAATGCGTGGAGGGAAAGAAGAAAAACAAGAGTAGATTTGATAATGATGTCTAGAAAATAACTCTGGGTGTGCTTACTGGCACAAGGACCTGACTGGAAGCAAATATATCATATGTCTTCTAATTTTTAAAATTGCATTGCCAAAGAAACCAGGGGCCTGGACTTGAAACGTCTTTCCCTGCTCAAGGCTTAAAACAATTCTCGAGTTGCCAACCCATTCCAGACTGAGCGGAAGTCAAACATTTAGAGGTGCACTGTTCTGAAGGAAGGGTAGCCCCCCCACCACCAAGCCCACTTCATATGTGGCCAAGAAGAAGAACAAAAAATGGAGTCCTTCTTAGAGCCAACTTCACACACGTCCACCCTGCCTAGAAGGTGTGGGCTTCACAGTGCTGACCCAGAGGGGCTCAGCGTGGCTGTGGACAATCATGCTGAGTGTTACCTATTATTTCCCTTTGCAAACAGGATTATTTTCCTGTTCTTTTTTCCGTTATAAATGGGTTGTGATTGGTGAGGAAGTAGGGTACAGATTACCTGTCTTTTTAATATGTAGGCTACTACACCTAGAGATCCTACATAAGACTGATGGAGAAGATGCTGCGTTCCCCGGGTGTTCTGAACATTGATATGGTGGTGGTGACTGGATGAGACCTTACATTGTCCTCCATGGGGTGAGGTGAGGCATGCTCTGTGAGTGAGAGGAAAGTAAAATAGATATTTGGTGTCCAGAAGTTTAGACTATTGCAAGAAACTTTTGGAGTCTTCACAATTTTGGAGTCTCTTCTTGGACATGCAGGAAGATTACATTTCCTGGGTCACTCTGAAGTTAGATGGGCTATGTGATTCCCAAGCTCCAGCCAATGGAACAGGAACAGAAGTGATGACTGTTATTTTGAGGCCAAGTGTGTTAAAATCTCATGTGTCTTCTTTACATTTTCTCCCATCTAAATAGCTGGAAGCAAAGAATTCTAAGATGGAAGGGCTACACAATGGAAGATGCCCAAGCAACACCAGATGCTCACGAGTAAATAATAGCTTTGTATTGGGCAATAGTACTTCTATCTGGAAATTGCTTTTTATAGCAGCCTGCATTGATTTTCTTGACTAATATACTATTCTAAATGGAAGACTAGTTCATAAAGCTGGAAAAGCTCTTTATTTCTCTTGAAAGGAGTGAAATCGTCCTCCTGCCTGATCATCTTCATCACCATCATTTTCATAACATTTGGTTCCAAAAATCCTTTTTTACTATCTGTAACTTATTGGGCACCATGGCAGAAACTGGAGTGCAAAAAGGACTATGAAATTGAGGCTGGCCTTGTCCATAACCTGATGGGAAAAACATACAGATAAACAAAACTGACATAAAGAATTATATCCTAAGTGTAACAGCTTATAACATAGTTAATTCTGTTTGGAGGTGGGGAGGGGCAGTGATAGGTGCAGATCTCAGAGAGGAGGTTACACAGGTGTCAGGTTCTAAAAGATGAAGAGAGATTTTCTAGTCAAATAAGGCAGGTGGAAGGCATTCTTTCTTTTTTATATATAGCATATATATTATTGTCTATTATACTATTATACATTATTAATATATTGTTATGATGTTATTAACTTTAGTGCTGTAAAGTGAGTGTAAAGGGACTACCTTTTTTTAAAAAATTTCATTGCAGTATAGTTGATTTACAATGTTGTGTTAGTTTCTGCTGTACAGCAAAGTGAATCAGTTATACATACACATATATCCACTCTTTTTGAGATTCTTTTCCATATAGGCCATTACACAGTATTGAGTAGAGTTCCCTGTGGTATACAGTAGGTCCTTATTAGTTATCTATTTTATATGTAGTAGTGTGTATATGTCAATCCCAATCTTCCAGTTTATCCCTCCCCCTACTTTCCCCTGGTAACCATAAGTTTGTTTTCTACATCTGTAACTCTATTTCTGTTTCGTAAATAAGTTCATTTGTATCATTTTTAAATTAGATTCCACGTATGACTGATATCATATGCTATTTGTCTTTCCCTGTCTGACTTACTTCACAATCTCTAGGGCAGGGGTCCCCAATCCCCAGGCCATGGACTGGTACCAGTGCGCAGCCTGTTAGGAACTCGGCTGCACAGCAGGAGGTGAGCGGCAGGCAAGTGGACGAGGCTTCATCTGCAGCTCCCCATCGCTCCCCATTGCTCACATTACCACCTGAACCATACCTCCCCATCTGTGGAAAAATTGTCCTCCACAAAACCGGTCCCTGGTGCCAAAAATGTTGGGGACCGCTGCTCTAGGGCATTCTAAGTAGAGGAAACAGTGCAAAGGCATGCAGATATGAAAATCAGGAAAATAAATTGATTTATACAGTTAGAAATGAAAAGCATATTTATCACTCTCATCAGCATCGATTTTATCATCCTATCGTCTAATTTATTTGTTAATTTTCATAGAGAGGGACCACATGGATTTGATCCCTGTTTTCCGGAGGATCTCAGTCCAAGGGAACATAGGTAGCAGATGAAGCAATGACCAAGTGCGTTAAGCTCTGTAATTCACTTGCTATGTAATATGGGCCAGGACACTGGACTTGTCATGATGCCACTAGTACTGTTGTACTAAAGAGAGAACTCATATCTATCCTTCCTGACTTACGCAAATCCAGTAAATAAAACGTGTGAAACCTGATTTGAAAAAACATATAAATAGCATAACATGTTCGTTTATGTTTTCAAAGGACAGTTAATGAGGGAGGATTGGGCTGGTAGGAGTCAGAGTCATAGCAGTTTGTATGCCATCACACTAAAGGACATATCTTACTTCTTTCTGGTAGCAGTTGACTCAATGTCCTCAAACAGATCTTACCTGGGGACTGCGGGACACCTGGAGGGCGAGCCTCTCTTGGGAGATGCATGCACACTGATTAGAGCGGTCCATGTGGGCAGGTGGGGCTGTTTACTCAGCATGCATGAGGGCAGTACCATCACAGCAGGAATTGGGATCAAAGTTTAAGAGGGAAATAAACATTTTAGTCAGAGGGTGGCTGGTTTTGGGCGTGAGTGGGTAAGGCTGTAAAATGGAAAATAAATCACCAGATGTGAAGCTGAGAGGATAAGGAACAAGTTAGGATGTAGAATGTAAGAGAGTTGGGACAAGTTGTCCAGAGCTAAGGTTTCAGGCAATGAAGGCACTGAAGGTCCACCTTTTACAGTGGTCCCTTTTCTGCGGCCTGGATAGTACATTTTAATACATAGGCATCTAGTACATGACAAAGAGATACAAACCTCAGTTCATAAACTCAACATCATGGTCCAGGTCTTGGGACTCGTGAGCACCAGGTGAGATAAACACATGGTCAATTGTTTCCAGCCATTTTCTTTCCTCCCCATTTCTAGGTGTGGATCACACTTCAAAGCTGCAGCATAGCAGTGACTCTTGATCTATCAGTGACACCCAAGGAGGTTAGGCAGCAGGCCTGGGGATGCTATTGGCCCTCATCATTGGAAATAAGTCCCTAAAATACCTCATTTTCTCATGGTGGACCAGCATAAAGCTGTGACCCATGCATCTATCTAAAACCCTCTTAAGCCTGTTAAGATTATCATAATCTATAACCTTGCAAGGACACCAGTCTTGTATAGTCAACTACTTTGTAACATGGTATTTCCATGTCTTTGAGATCCTAAACCTGCTTTGTCAAAGCATGAATGCTCCTAGTATTTTGAGATTGAGTAAACCATTTCATTTTTATCTGCTGAGATCTTAAAGACTGTGACTGAGGTCTAGAGCTTTATCTTTGTCATCTAGGCCTATATAACATTACCTAACCAAGTCACTAGTCATGCGTCTAGTCACTAGAGAAGCTCAGGCCAAAAAAACCCAGCCTAGAGACTTGGGTGACATCGCAGCCCATCCAAGCCATCAATAAATCCTTGAAGCTTTAACCCTGCCCTCCTCCTATCCCCACCCCTGGCCCCCAATTTACAATACCCTCTCTTTTAGGAGACGGAGGTGGAATTACTTTGCATTGGAATTAATGGTATAAAGAGCTACCTTCTCATCTGAGTAATGCTAATTCGTCTCCATCCCTGGTCATTCACTACCTATTAGAAATACCCTGACAGCCTGCATCTCATTACCATTGCAGCAGGTCCAGCTCCCAAGAATAACCTTCTAAGGAGGATGAAATGTACGCCAGTGGCATCTAATACCAGGGCATTCACATTCATATTTTTAGCAGCATATATCAGTTAGCCCAACCTTTAGTGTACTCTATGTACTTTTAATAATCTCCATAAAAGCCTGATTTCCAATCCCTAGGCTCAAGCTGACAGTGTAAATAAAATCACCCAAATCCACAGGGTAAGAGAAATGAAAATGACAAGGATTAAAATTTGGTCAAACCTCTTTCTTTTTAAAAATTCTGCTTCCCTTCCAATTGGATCACGACCCTCTGTGTGCTCAGCTTAAGAGCAGACGGTATGCTTTCACTTTTATTCCTATCTGCAGCAGGCTTACAGTATTTAGTGAGAGTCTGTAAAGAATGTGTGCTGGGTAGAGAGTTAATACCATAATCCCCTATCGTTGGGGTCAAATGCTGAATAGAGCAAAAGAATTAGAAAACATGTTACATACAATGGCAGGAAAAAATGCATCAGCACGCTGTTCTGTGAACACCAGCATCTATCACCCGCAAGTAATGGCCATGAGGTAATAGAGTGGATAAAGAGATGTGTACTTGAAGTCCAGTGTGTTCACAGAGGCAGCGATGGAAGACTTGAGCACAAGTCTTAATCCCCATATACTCTGGGAGGTATTTGTCACCATTTTTAATTGCTTCTTCCCAGGTACCTGCTCCAAGTTAGTTCCTAAGTAACACATGTAGCCACTAAATTGTTTCCCAGAGTTGAACCCTGAGCTCTTTCTTTTCACTCTTCATCAGTGGGTGTGAATATTGTTCTCAAAGTGCTGTAATACATCTGTCTCTGGAGAATTCTCTTAACAAACAAGTAGAAATTTGAGGTATCGCAGGCAAAAAGTGTTGAACAGCCCCCTTCCACAGTATCTTGGGAAAGTCAACCGAACTTCCCTGGAGTAAGATTACAAGCAAATAAATAACCTTGTGTGGAAGTTCTATAAAGAGAAGAGTGTGTGTGTGTGTGTGTGTGTGTGTGTGTGTGTGTGTGTGTGTGTGTGTGTGTATCAGTGGTTTGACCGTAAAGTGACAAGTTGAATTTATTTTAAACAATATCCTTTAAAGTAGCAACTATTATAGATTCAGCATTTAAATTTTTAAATTTATTTTTAAATTTACATATAGTAAGTTTGGGGGTGTAGAGTTCTATACTTTTGACAAATGCAGAATTGTGTAAGCACTACCACAGTCAAGATACAGAACAGATCCATTACCCTCAACAATCCTTTGCGTTGTTTCTTTGTAGTCAAATCTTTCACTCCCAAACCTTAAAAATCTTAAATTCTTATAAATACATTATTACACATGTATAACCTGCACAATGACCAAAATGACAACCTGAAACCATATATATAACAAAATAACAAAAACATCATCTACACATTTTAAATATATATATACTGTTGTATACATAAATAACTGGAAAGCCAACTTTCTTTTGTCAAAAAGGCTACTTATTGCTCAGTAAGTTCAGTGAGTGCAGAAATAGTCCTCTAACCCACTATTGTATCAACATGGACAAAAGAGCTTATTAAATGTACATTGAATTGAATATTAACCCACAGACTGAGGAGTGATTTTTACTTAAAATTATAAATGCTCATGACAAATATAACTAGAGATGTGACAGTCTCAGCATTGTAATTGTACCTTAAACACACAAAGAGAGATGAGGTAATAAGGAAGAAGGTAAAAGATTGTGTTTGTGTGTGTGTGTGTGCATGCACACACATGAGCACATGTGAGATTACACTACAAATCCATTAGCGCCCTAGACTGATGGAAATTGACTTATTTTTTGCACATGACCAATACTATACATATATACACACACACGTATATATGGCTAAATGAGTGAAAGCTAATGGCCTTAAGGAGAAAACTATTAGAAAAATTATTAATAAGGATTTTAGCATTATGTTTGTGAGGATAAACCTTTGCTCACTTAAATAAGACACCATGATTTACGTGAAAATACTGAGTATGGTTCGATTCTCACCAGGAAGTATTAGACATGTTATGACTAGTTCAGCATATTATCTCTTTCCTGAAGGGTATACTGACTAAATTACTACAGGAATCTTATAGCAAGCAAATAAATCACTATTGTTTAAAAAGGAAGTATTAAAATGTCCTTAATTTTATGCATTATCTTCTCAAGCTTCTTTACCGGCTCCTCCTTACTTAGCTGGTGTTCTTTTCCTCATATGTCACTCATGTTCATGGAGGAATCATCTATACCTGTAATTAGAGACTCCAATCTACACCTCCAACCCAGGTTTCCCTCAAGAGTTACACATTTTCCAGCTTCCTACTTGATCTCTCACCCTGTATGTTCTGCAAACCCAAACTTAAATTGTCCAAAATGGAGCTCAATATCTGTCAAACCAAATGGTTCCCTCTCCACAGAATTTTCCATAAACTTCTATTAGTTCTTATCTCACTTCCTGTTTCTTTCATAGGACTCCAGGCAATGAACATGTGTCTCTTCCCCAGTGCCTGGCACAGTGCCTGGCATCTGGTAGGCATTTATAAATATTTGTGGAAGGAATGAGTGCATACGACACTCATATGCATATAAATAGAAATTTATTTCCACCCCAAACCCCAATGTTTATGAATGGTTTTTAAATGGATGAGTACCTCTGATACACATATAGATATAAGCATTTATTCCCATACCAACCACCAACTACCATATCTACATAATGTCTAGAGATCAAATACTGTCTGCTTTGTGCAGCAGGGAAAATAATTAGCACATTTCAGTTTCTTTCCTATTATCTTTTCTCATTGAAATCATATTCTTTTTTATTCAACATCATAACATAAGCATCTTTCCTTGTCTTAAAAAGGCAGGGCAGGAGTAAAGACACAAATGTAGAGAATGGACTTGAGGACACAGGGAGGGGGAAGGGTAAGCTGGGACGAAGTGAGAGAGTGGCATGGACATATATACACTACCAAATGTAAAATAGATAGCTAGTGGGAAGCAGCCGCATAGCACAGGGAGATCAGCTTGGTGCTTTGTGACCACCTAGAGGGGTGGGATAGGGAGGATGGGAGGGAGATGCAAGAGGGAGGAGATATGGGGCTATATGTATATGTATAGCTGATTCACTTTGTTATAAAGCAGAAACCAACACACTACTGTAAAGCAATTATACTCCAATAAAGATGTTAAAAAAAAAAGTCCCAGATATTATTTGCACCAATTGAATAATACTACCTCAGAAAGAAGTTCTTGCTTTATACCAAAAGTTCAGTTGGGAGCATCGTGAGGACCTCCTGTAGAAGCTACTCCTGTTCAACCGTCTCTACTCTACACCAGTGATTCTCAAAATGCGGTCCCTGGACCAGAAGCACCGGCAACACCTAGGAACTTGTTAGAAGTGAAAATTCTTGGTCTCCACCCCACACTTTCTGAATCAGAAACTCTGGCGTGGGGTCTGAGATGTGTGCTTTAACAAGCTCTCTGGGTGATTTCAATGTACAAAAACAGTTTGAGAAACATTGTCATACACTCTCCAGAGAAAGGTCTACCTGCTGCATGGGAATCTTTCTGCACTAACTCTTTTTCCACCCACTCTCACTATTCAGTTCACTCCCTCATCAGTTTCACGTCATACTCATATTGAAAAAAGCCTTCTGTATTTGATAATGAGTCTTTAGAACAAGGACTGTTTCTTGTTTTATGTAAAACATAAATAGAAGTATGGTATACACAGTGTTTTTTAACTTAGTTTTAGGAACAGAAATTTGCTTTAAATGAAATATTATGTAGAAGCCCTGTGTGTGTGTGTGTGTGTGTGTGTGTGTGTGTGTGTGTGTAGGGTAGACAAAAGGAATCACTATGTTTAAATGTGGTTGAAGGGGTGGGGGAACCAGAGTCTGCCCACTCAACTGGACTTCCTTCCACCCTTTTTTCCAGGATGCCTCCAGGGAACTGAATCTGAAAGCCTCTGAAGCAGTGGAAAGGGAACATGCTGGGGAGTCAGGAGACCTGGTCTCTGGTTTGTTTCTTTGGGCAATTCATTAAGCATCTGTGAACCACATATTCCTTATCTGAAAACGATAATGAACCTGAAATTTCCAGCTCCCAGTTTCTTCTTCTTCTCTTTTATTGTTTAGCTTTCCGTAGAAAAAGATCTGAGTTTTTGGCAAATTCTCCCTTCCTTGGAGACACAGGAATACATGTTGGCTGTGTCATTTGCAAGTACTCTGTCATCTCCTTCAGTATTGACTAACAGGCATTAATGAATAGACAGGGCCAGGCTGCCACCGTTTGGAGTGCCAGGAAAGAGAAAGAAATCTCCCACTCGAGCGCCATTAGCATTGAACAGATTTTCAACCCCAGCATTTGACTGGGACTATGGGCTGATGACATGGGGATATGTGAAGAATTCAGGGAGCAGCAGAACATAGTTGCCTTGGCCTTTTCTGCAGCCTTCTCCTCACCTTCTCTATCCCCCTCCCCTCCCCTTTTCTCCTCTCCTTCTTCCCGCCCCACTCCTCTTCCTCAGAGAGTTTACAAAGCACTAGCCTATAGTCACTCTTCCCATATTACTTAATCTGACTCTCTGTATGTGCTTGACACTCCCAAGACCAAAATCTATGATGGCTAATGAAATGTCCAGGTGTCCTCAAGTGTCATGAGTGTTACTTTCACACTCTCTCCTGCAGGAACCTCTGTATTTCCATCTTCTTTTTCTTCCTGACCCTTCTCTTCTTCCTTTCAGTCCCCCTGACTCTACTGAGGCCACTTCTTAGAGACAACTCTAAACCTACTGGTGGCTATCAGAGTGAAGGTGGGAGATGAGCCCAGGTCACAACTATCCCATTGTCATTGGCTGAATGTTTTTGTCCCTCCCACCCCCTCCATAATTCATATGTTGAAGCCTAAGCCCTAATGTGATGGCGTTTGAAGGGAAGCCTTAGGGAGGTGATTAGTCATGAGGGCAGAACCCTTATCAATGGGATTCGTGTCCTTATAAAGGAGGCTCCAGAGAGATCCTTCTGCCATGTAAGTACACAGTGAGAAGATGACCATCTATGAATCAGGAAGCCTCCAGAACTGGGAGAAATCAATTTCAGCCTCCAGAACTGGGAGAAATCAATTTCTGTCATCTATAAGCCGCCCCATCTATGGTATTTTGTAGCCAGAACAGACTAAGACAGCTATCCTTATGTAAAGTAGGGTTTGCGTGTGTCTGTGTAAGAGAGAGAGAGAGTGTGTGTGTGTGTGTGTGTGTGTATAGGGTGCTGGTAGTGGAGCAGTGGGGAAACCTGAGGGGCAAGTTGGGAATGATTTTATACTTTTGTAACTTTGCTCCTATAGTCACCTCTGATGCCTCTGGAAAGAAGGTCATTCTGGCCTTGGCTCAGCAAATGACAAGGGGCTAATTCTCTGAGATGCAGAGACCTTGCTCTATCAGTCATTCTCTGATGTGTCAGAGGTTTCGACAGAAATACCAGAGGCTCTTTAATTAAATTTGTGGACCAAGGATGGCCTGACAGGGAAAGCATACTGATAAAAATCTGTATTATAGCTTACATTTTACATTAGACTGTACTACTTTTGCACATATAATTATATTTTTCAAATGGAATTTTTAAAATGGAATCTACACCTATGTGTTTTTGTTTGCTTTTATCATGTGGAAAACTAAAGTATAGACTGCTTGGTTTGGACAGCTGGCAGCGTTATCCATCCCCCTTTTCCTCTCTCCTATATTTTCAGCATCCCCCAAGCTTTAGTCTCTTGCCTTCTGCATGTAAATGGGAGTAAATCTCACCTATCTTTCACCTTTGTATTCCCCTTTACCCTCTGGTCTCCTTCTCCTTTTCTCTCAGTCAAGCTCATTGAGACAAGAGTTAACGCTTAGGGTCTACCATGGTGCCTCTGCCTTTTCCCTCACAATTACCCATGACTCCTCCGGCTTCCATTGCCCATCAACCTCCATCCCCACTCTGCTGAAACTGCTCTTGCTAAGTCACCTGTCTCAAATCCCATGACAACTTTTCAGTCACTATTGCATCTGAGCTCTGTAAGAAAAACTCATCATTTCCTTCCTGATTTCTTCCTCCTTCGGAGTCTACAACCCCACTCTCTCCTAGTTTTCCTCATAGCTCAAGAATCCATTCCTCCCAGCCTATGCTCGTTCTCCCTGAGGTTCTGTCTTGTATCCTCTGCTTTTCTAGGCTATTTACTCCTCCTGGGTAAAACCATCCACACCCAGGGGCTCAGCCTTCACCTATGTGCTGATAGTTTCCAAACCTATACCTTCAGCCCAGATCTCCGTCTCATAGACGGAGACATATTTATTTATTGTAGACATATTTATTTTAGAATGTTTCCATTTAATAGGAAGCTTAAAAGTAGGTCTGTTAAATTAAATTTATCATCATAACATTTAAACTCTGCTCCTTTAACCTGGTGAATAGCACTATTCAACCACCCACATGAGATACTGAGATTCTACTTAGACTTGACTATACCTACATTCAATCAATCAAACACTCCTAGTATGACAACCCTCTCTAATGTCTCCACCAACTGTCATCACTACTGCCAGTATTTTAGGTTATGTTCGCTTTTCATCTGGGCAGATGTCTTCTGGGTTCCCTGCCTTTAGTCTCCCATACCTACAAATCACCTTCAATCTCTCCTCCAGGTCATCCTTCCAGAACAGTATTGTCCAATAGGGTAGCCACAAGCCACATATAGCTATTTACATTTAAATTAATTAAAATTAAATAAAATTTAAAATTCAGTTACTCTGGCTACATTTTAAGTGCTCAATAGCTCATGCGGCTCATGGTTGCCCATTGAACAGTGTAGATAGAGAGCATTTGCATCATTGCAGAAAGTTCTATTGGATAGTGCTGTTCTAGAACGTAATCGTTTCATATCCCTGCTTGCTTCCCAAATGATTCCCCACATACTTCAGAGTAAACTCCAAACTCCTTAGCTTGGCATGTAAGATCCTGCCCTCCAGTCCACTCTCCCTTTCACTGTACCCTCCACTTGAAACCTGTGCTTCTGTCCTGTCAACCCACTGTCCCCTGTCCCCATGCTTCTGCTTTTGGTTATGCCCTTTCCTCCACATAGAAGAGCTGCCTCCCTGTGTCCCTTTAGAACTCCTGCATATGCTTCAAACTCAGCTCAAGCACCATTCCCTCTGTGAAGCTTTTCCTTGATTTTCTAGGCAGAGTTTAGACTCACCTTTTTATATTTTCCCTGGCAGCTTATACTACTATGATACTTCTCATTTAAAAAAAAATCTATTGATTCACTGTGGAAGGCTGAAGAATGCCTCCCACCCCAAGACATTCACATCCTAATCTCCAAAACTGTTAACTATGTTGCCTTACATGGCAAAAGGAACTTTGCATATGATTGAGTTATAGCACTTGAGACAGGGAGATCATTATGGATTATCCAGATAGACTCTATGATGTAGTCACAAAGGTCCTTACTAGAAGGATGCAGGAGTGTCAAAGTCAGAGATATCGAGAGAAGAAGGATATGGGATGATCAAAGCAGAGTTTAGAGTGATGTGAAGATACAGGAAGGGGCATTAAGCCAGGGAATAAGGTGGCCTCTAGAAGCTGGAAGAGACAAGGAAACAGGTTCTTCCCTGGAGCCTCCAGAAGGAATGCAGCCCTGTTAACCCATTTTGGACTTCTGACTTCCAGAACTATAATATAATAACCTTGTGTTGTCTTAAACCAGTTTTCCACAACACCCGGTCTGCGCACCGGTACCAGTCCGGGTCCTGTTAGGAACCGGCTGCACAGCAGGAGCTGAGCGGCAGGCAAGTGACGGAAGCTTCATCTGCCGCTCCCCATCGCTCACATTACTGCCTGAACAACCATCCCCCCACCTGCACCCCCCACCCTCCCTGCGTGGAAATACTGTCTTCCACGAAACCGGTCCCTGGTGCCAAAAAGGTTGGGGACTGCTGTTTTTTGTTTGGTTGTTTTTTTTTGTTTTTCTTTTTGCGGTACGCGGGCCTCTCACTGTTGTGGCCTCTCCAGTTGCGGAGCACAGGCTCCGGACGCACAGGCTCAGCGGCCATGGATCACGGGCCCAGCCGCTCCGCGGCATGTGGGATCTTCCCGGACCGGGGCACGAGCCCGTGTCCCCTGCATCGGCAGGTGGACTCTCAACCACTGTGCCACCAGGGAAGCCCCTGCTGCCTTTTTTTTTTTTTTTTTTTTTTTGCTGCATTGGGTCTTCATTGCCGTGAATGGGCTTTCTCTAGTTGTGGCGAGTGGGGGTTACTCTTCGTTGCAGGCTTCTCATCGTGGTGGCTTCTCTTGTTGTGGAGCACGGGCTCTAGTCACACGGGCTTTCCATAGTTGTGGCTCGCGGGCTCAGTGGTTGTGGCTCACGGGCTCTAGAGTGCAGATTCAGTAGTTGTGGCACATGGGCTTAGTTGCTCCGTGGCATGTGGGATGTTCCTGGCCCAGGGATAGAACCCGTGTCCCCTGCATTGGCAGGTGGATTCTTAACCACTGGGCCACCAGGGATGTCCCAGGACCTCTGTCTTAAACCAATAAATTTGTGGTACCTTTTTACAGCAGCAGTACAAAAGTAATATATTTACTTTTTCGTCCATTCATTCATACATTTATGCCACATATCATTTGACAGGAGTTTGCTGAGTACATGCTTTGTGCCAGACCTAGCATTATATACTAAGAATAATGAATAAGACTCCATTGTTGCTGGGGGAGGTATGATGGAGGAAAGGGAGAAGGCAAGAGTCCTGGAAACTCAGAATTGTAAAGGTAGTGAGGGGCCAGACTATGAAGGACCCCTCATGCTGCTGCCTAAAGTTGAGGCTGTTTTCTGTAGATGATGCAGACCATCATTAGTTCATGGTCAGATCTTTGGCTGCCCAAGCATGGAAGTGGATTAATTCTGGAGGCAGGAAGACCCATCAGGCTGCTGCATTTTTCTGGGTGAGAAATGATGAGGACCAGAAGCAGGGCCGTGGGAGGATAGTTAAGGAAGTAGATCTGGTAACAGTGGGATGATATTTCAGAGGTAGAATCGCTGGGATTTTGTAATCAGTTAAATACCGTGCATGAGAGGGCAGAAGCCAAGATGAGTCTGCTCCAAGATGACCCCGAGAACGGATGACTCTAAGTCAGTGCCTGGCACACAGTGGATAAGAAACAATTGTCTTGAATTGGATTGTGTGGCAAGAAGACAATGGTGTAGATCATCGCTGGGAGGAAAGGATGATGCCAATGAATCTGAATAGTGGAGGAAAATAAATAGAAGAATAAGTGTGTGTGTGTGGGCACAGGGCGCTGGGGGAAAAGGATGTGAAACCTGTGTCCTGTTACTCCGTATGATTTTTACTACTCGATTTAAGCTTCTGCTCTTTAAGCTAGAACCATGTTCAGAGAGTGAATTTAGAAACTGTATAACCGCCTTGAAGATGCCGGATTTCTCTCAATGACAAGTTTAGCTATCATTTGGATCTGAAATGGTTTTGAGCAGGGGAGGGAGAGTAAGGGGTGGGGGTTGACTTTTAGTGCATTTGCTGCATCATTGCGGAATGAGGGCAGTGCCTCAGTTTTCTCTCTCCATAACCCCCTTTGCTGATGGCTCGATCTGAGAATGAAATGTGCTCTGGCATTGGGTGGTGCTACGTAGGCCTCCCTCACCCAAGACCCTCTGCAGTGTCCATGTGGTGGTGAATATTTGCCGTACTGAAATATACATCTATGATCTCTGCTCTTCCAAGTGACATTCTGGTTCCACAACACTGATGGAAGAATATGCACAATTATCTAGCAAAGGCCCTGAAGCTCTTGTTTCCCACCAACCTCACTCTGCGGCATGCTGACTATGGCCCCTGTATAACAGAACAGGGTCCATGGTTGGGAGACAGATCTCTTCTTGGATTTGTGTTTACATAAAACATTGTTCTAACAGCCATGAATTGTGACTTTGCAGAGGAAAGGGGAAAAATCTTATGGTTTAATTAGTTTGGGAAATTCTGGGTTAAACAAATGTACTTAATTCTCCAAGACCTCCCAGAAGCTTTACTCTACAAATACGTGCTGTGGATATCTGAGATAAGGGTAAAGATTTTCCTAAACATATTTGACTCCAGAGCACTATAAACATTCTGTGGAAAAGTGCTCCCTGCATCAGAGTTTGGAAAGAGTTGTCCTACTGAATTAGAGCGGCCAAGGTGTTTTTATATGCCTGGCACACTTAGCAGGAGCTATAACAAAGAACTCTAGCCATTATCCATCTTCACAAAGTCTCCAATGAGCATGAATCACTCAAGATTGACTGAAATGGTCATTGGACTGATCCTTCTATTCTGACACATTTAGTTTGCTGTGTGTTTTTTTAAAAAAATTTTGGAGTATAGTTGATTTACAATGTTGTGTTAGTTTCAGGGTACAACAAGGTGAATCAGTTATACATATACATATATCCACTCTTTTTTAGATTCTTTTCCCATATAGGCCATTACAGAGTATTGAGTAGAGTTCCCTTTGCTATACAGTAAGTCCTTATTAGTTATCTATTTTATATACAGTAGTGTGTATATGTCAATCCCAATCTTCCAATTTATCCCTCCCCTCCTTCCCCCCTGGTAACCATAAGTTTATTTTCTACATCTGTAATTCTATTTCTGTTTTGTATATAAGTTCATTTGTACCCTTTTTTTAGATTCCACATATAAGCGATATCACATGATATTTGTCTTTCTCTGTCTGCCTTACTTCACTCAGTATGACAATCTCTAGGTCCATACATGTTGCTGAAAATGACATTATTTCATTCTTTTTTATGGCTGAGTAATATTCCATTGTATATATGTACCACATCTTCTTCATCCATTCCTCTGTTGATGGACACTTACATTACTTCCACATCCTGGTTATTGTAAATCATGCTGACACATTTAGTTTGGATTGGAACTCACTTTTGCTGATGAGCAGAATATAGGTGTAAATTAGAGCCACCTCTGTCATCCTTCTATATCTTATCACACTTGGAGTTTCATTTCCTCTCCCTAGCCCAACCCCACAAATGGCTTCTTATAATAAAAACAATTCATGTTGGTTTCCTTCTTTAAAATTGTTTTAAAAATACTTTGAAGGGCTTTCCTGAGAGTCTGCCTGCCGATGCAGGGGATACGGGTTTGTGCCCCAGTCCGGGAGGATCCCACATGCCGTGGAGCGGCTGGGCCTGTGGGCCATGGCCTCTGAGCCTGCGCATCCGGAGCCTGTGCTCTGCAATGGGAGAGGCCACAGCAGTGAGAGGCCCGTCTACCACACACACAAAAAACAACAATTTTGAAAACACTAGATAATTTTCTGTGGATATTGGAGCATAATAAAATAGTGCCTAGTTATTTATGTTCTGTTTCTCTTATTCCCATGTGAATACAAATGCATAGTATTTTGCAGTTTTCAGTGAGCTTTATCATCTATAATCTCATTTGATCCTTAAAACAACTTGACAAGGAGGTGATGAAACCCCATTGTCTTAGTCTGCTATAACAAAACAGCACAAACCAGGTGGTTATAAACAGCAGAAACTTATTGCTCAAAGTTCTGGAGGCCAGTATGCCAGCATGGTCGGGTTCTAGTGAGAGCCCTCTTCCAGGTTGTAGATGGCTGACTTCTCATTGTGTCCTCACAGGGTAGAAGGAGCAAGGTAGCTCTCTAGAGCCTCTTTTATAAGGGCACTAATCCCATTCATGAGGGCTCCACCCTCATGATCTAATCACCTCCCAAAGCCCCACCTCCTAATACCAGCACATTGAGCATTAGGTTTCAACATATGAATTTTGGGGGGAATATAAACATTCAGCCTATAACACCCATTTCATAGAAAAGTGAAGCAAATAACATATTTGGATGCCTAGTTTATGCCAGGTATTTGGCGAAGCGTTTTACGTGTATGAGCTCATTTAAAGTTCTCTGTATTAGGACAGGCTATCCTCATGTTAAAAATGAAGAACTTGAGACTATGCGAGTGACTTAACTTGCCCAAGGCCACATAACTTATAAAAGTAAGGTGTGGTATTTAAACCCATGTTTGTTTAACCCCCAAGCCCACTCTCCTTCCACTACGGCACCCTTAAAAAGAGGACACTGAGAACAAGGGCAGCTCCAAGATTTGCACAAGTTCACACAGCAAGTTGGGGAAAGTGCTGGGATTAGGACATAATTCACTTGACTTTTAGTCCAAGGGCCTGTTTACTACATACTTTTGCCAGGTCACTGGAAGGCATTTTCAAGAGTAAGTAATGCCCTGTGAAATGTCACCGACAGCAGCCACGATAACAACTGCATGAGAGCAATGGGAAGAGGAAAAATAATCAGTGGCTTCAAATCTCCCACCTGTCCCTCAACATCTTCAATGTTGCCAAGTAGAGGAGCTCCTTCATTTCTGTGAAAAATGCCACCTTAACTTCCTTCTCTTTTGTCACGTAGGTAAGGTGCAATATACTTAAGGAGTCTGGGTCCTCCTTACCTCTTCTTTTCATTACCAGAAAGAAAATAGGGCCAATTCCACCACCCGCCCTTTAGTGATACCTACTGTTTCCACTAATCAGATGAATGTGATTCAGTAACATCTCCCAACCTTCTCCTATGTGGGAACCCCTGTGTTGGTGTCATGGAGACAGCTATGGAGGTGAGTAGGGCAGACTTTCTCAGAGTCTGCAGTCTAAACATGGTATGAGAAGCACTATTGAAGAGGTACAAACTGTCAGGAAAGTAAGAGGTGAGGCAGTTAGGGAGATAAGCAAGGAGCCCTGGGCATTTAGCATGGAATGTTCACCGTTATCACTCAGAACAATTACTGGGGTGTCCTGCCTGCAGTCACCATGTACTTACTTCATCAGTGATGTTTACTGTGTAGTTACTGAAAAACAACAGTAGGGCAAATTTTTGTTGCCATTTCCCCAAACCCACAGCCTTTTTAAAGCTTTCCTTGATACCAGGTTGGGACAAAAAGGTAGTTATGCTTCTGTGTCCTGGATCCATCCTGAGAGCTCCTTGACCCACATGAGACAGGAGTGTGAAGCAAAAGAGAAGGGTCTGGTCTTTATGGAGTTGCTAGGTCCCATTCCTCCTCTTGGGAGGTGGAGGTATCTGTGTTCATCTTCTGCTTTCTGTTTCCTAACTAACTCTTCCCCTCTCTTGAATGCAGTGGTGGGCAGAGTCTGAGCCTGTGCCCCATTCAGGGTTATTGCTGGTGGAAGTGATGTAAGAAATCATTCTGCTTCTCTTCCTGCTCATTCAGACTCTGAGCGTTGGGCAGAAATAGAGTCGTCCAAAGGCGAAATCGAATGGTTGGAGCCAAGGAGAGGAGTGAAGGTAGCAGAATCTATTTCCAACATTTTGGGGGATTATGTTATTATTCATGGATTAGTTCCTTTAGCTATTGAATGAGGATCTATAGGTCAGGCCTTACTTCTATGATTAACAAAAACTTTGAGGATAATAAGGGAAATATGGAAATAGGTTTAGGTTTCTCAAAGAAGAAGAGGCACTTTATAAATCCAAGGCAGTTACATACAGCCTCTTGGGTTCAAAATTCCAATGGGCTCACGTTGGCCAAACTTATGTGTGCCATTGCCCGATAATTTTCCCTCTTACACATTTAGGCTTCCAGATCGTTAGGCTGAGAGAAGCAAGGACTTCCCTTGAGGAAATACAGAACTGTTTTTCCACTATTCCCTCCACCCCACCATTGACTCGGTGAATCTCTGAGAATCTCTGGAAGAGACTTCAGAAGTCATTTAGCCCAGCTGCCAATATATTCCCTTGATAAGCAGACAAGTGGGAATAGAAAGTAAAAGTGCAGTCAATTCTCAAGTGTTTGGATGTAGATCGTCCACAGACAGAGAGTGAGAGATTTGTGTGTTTGGAGACAGTGCTTGGGGTCTCTCCTTATCTGTTCCTTCTCCGAGCTAAATAATCACAGATCATTTCACTGGTCCTTAGAGAACTGTTTGCAAACTTCTGAAATCACATAAATTGAAGCCATCTTATTCTAACTAGGTTGATGCTGTCTTCATTTTAATTCCAGAAACTTTTGGCTATTCCCCATTCAGAAGGGATTGACTGCATTTGAAATAGGATGACAGAGGAATTACTCTCACTGAGATTACCCTTCAGCTACATCCCAGAACTGAGAGACTCTGCTAACTATGCTATTGCCATAATGACTAGCAATCACGGCACAATCATGGAAATGAATTAAATTATTAATTTCAATAACACCCCATGGTGCATTTATAAATCCCGACATCTGGGGAACATAAATATGGAGGTCCACATTTTAAACTTGGAGGCATGGTGCTCGGTGCCAAGGGCTGTATCTTTGAAGGCAGTAAAGATTTTTCAAGATACTATATGTGGAGGAGCAAGCTGTGCATTTGAGGGAAGGATCTGTCCCTGGGTCTCTGTTAGCTTTATTATTTATTTAAGGCTCTATTCTCCCTTATTTTTTAACTGGTTCTTATCGATAGACCCAATGTATAAAAATTTTGGTTTATGAAGATTAGGGGATGGGAAATAAAATCAAACTCTGACTTGAACTGTTTAGTTATTCATTCCCTTTTCTCTTCATTTCCTTTCATCCTCCCTAAGTCTCTTCTCTTATTGACTAGTTTCACTCATGTAAATTTCTGTGTTAATAAGTTCTTCTACTGAGATAGCTATTCTTGGGTTTTTTGTTTGTTTGTTTGTCTGTTTGTTTTGCGGTACACGAACCTCACCGCCGTGGCCTCTTCCCTTGCGGAGCGCAGGCTCCGGACGCGCAGGCTCAGCAGCCATGGCTCACGGGCCTAGCCGCTCTGCGGCATGTGGGATCCTCCCAGACCGGGGCATGAACCCGCGTCCCCTGCATCGGCAGGCGGACTCTCAACCACTGCGCCACCAGGGAAGCCCTATTCTTGGGTTTTGAATGGGTTCAAAATCTGTCTGAAACTTTAAGATCATTGTTCCTGAAGCAGAGAGAATGGAGGTCCTAGAGGAGTGTGTAACCTACTCTAATCAAAGAGATTTAACTCTCTTTCCTTACGTGGAACCATTTGACCAGATGTTGGGGTTCCGTAAGCCTTCCCTGTTTGCCATCTGTGATGTCCCCAAGGGCTGGTGAGAGAGGGGCACTTCTAAAGAGCATATGTAAATGACTTCCACGGAGCCCTGCAGGGACTCCCTAGGCTACCTTCTTCCCACTATGGGTCACCAACTCAAAGCCAAGCAACAGCCCAGGTCTCTGCCACTGTACCACTATTTCCTAATATCAACAACAACTAGATTTCTAGCCGATGAGTTCACTTAAGATACACCAGAAAACTGCATAGCTTCCTGCAGGATAGATGATTCTAAAACATCTGGGGTGTTGTGTAGCTCTTGTTCTCTGTGTATCCAGGGCTTTAATGCAATTTGTGTGTTGGCTGGCTGATGAGGAAGATGACTGTTTAACACTCCTTTTGGTGCCTCTACGTGTGCACATCTAGTCATACACAGCTTAGTCGGTCCTGTAAATTAATGTAGGCCTGCAAGCCAATATGATTTCTAATTAAGACTGAGGGCAAACTCTAAAGGTCTCCCCATCCCCCATACTGCCACCAACAATTATTGATGTTCACAGCCATTCAATGAAACATAGCTTTCATATGTAAGTTTGAAATATTTGGGGATGAGCTATTTTTAGCAGCTGTCTTTTAGGTTGATTCCTTTCAATTCCCTATAGAGCCAAAAGTCAGGGTAACTTGAGATCTGGTGATCTGTAGCTTTGGGAAGAGGCGGTATGTGCCTGATTAGAGTTTCATTTCTTCATTGTTTTAGATGCCATTCTCATAACTTAGCCAGATCAGCTTCTCATTAGCCATTTTACAGCAAGAGAATAAACAGAACCTGCAATCATGATAGACTTAAATGAAACTTCTGATCTTCATGGCAAGGTCCTTGCCAACAGCTTCCATTTCTGTCCCTGGAGTGTAAACATAAATGTTCATCAAATTGGAGGAGCTGGACCTCTAGGGACTCCTGTGTCCTGAGTTTATTAATGACAATGAAGGACCCCAAATCAGTGATTCATGTAATTTAGCCATGGATATCCCCAACCTCTGTGGGAGTTCGTAGACTGGAATAACTACAAACTAAATAGTGATGATAAGGAGGAAATGTACTGGAGTTGGAGTTAGTGGGCTGAGAAAACAAATGTTTCCAGTCTCAGGAGACTCTGTTTGTTGTTATAAAGGAGAAAAAGTAGAAGCAAAGAGACCTTGTCCTGATCTCTGTATGAGTTTAGTAGCTGGGAACGACCATATAAAGTTATCATAAAAAACAAGAGGTGATAAACACAAAAGACCCTTCAGCATCCTGCCCCCTGCTCGGCCTGCCACCCAGCAGCGGGAAGACAAACAGTTGGCACTGGTTTGAGATGAAAATCTGGAACGGTCACTGCTTTTCTCCCGGAGCCAATGCTGGTGAGACTGGAGGAACCAGTGTAACTTTGCCTGTATTTGCTTCTGACTCAAACACCAAAAAAACTCTCACACAGAGAAGTGAGAAACGTTCTATTCTGAGTTGGGGAGTTCCATGTGAGCCTGTCACAGCAGAAGCTCTTGGTAATTGCAAGGCTTCTTTTCTCTTTGGGTGTCACAGTAGCTCCCCTTAAGCCACCACCAGCTCTACATTGGTGACTGAATCCCTCTGAGGCCCAGGTCAAGTGGCCTGCCCAAGGCCACGATAGAGGGTCCAAGTAGACCACAAACTCAGCAAGCGTGGCTTTCTGACAGAAACAACACCTCTCCCCTACAGTCTCCTTGAACCTCACTCCCTGGATAGATGCACTGTATGACACTGCCCTGCAGCAAATAAACGGAAAGTAAAAAACCAGCACTTCTTTCTAAGATGAAAGCATATGTACCATCAAGGCGGGGTGGGTGGGAAGAAGGATGCCTGGGAAGATTCAAAAGTATGTTGGATACCTCAAGGGCAACTACTATGAGAGAAGAAGATGTTTTCTCATTTCTTGAGCAATATCGAAACAGCCCTTCACCCCGGGAAGGGAGAATACCTGCCTGGGTGAGGACCAGCTCTAAACTGACCCAGCACTTCTGTTCAAGGATGTTTACCCGGGTGACGCCCTTTCAGGTGAATTTTTCTTCATAGTAAGATCTGATGGCCGATTTAATTGGCCACAGAATAGAGAAACAACACAGCTCTATGGAGGATTATTTAGGGAAATCTAAATAAAGTCCAGAGAACTCACACATTGATCCCTTCTAATATGGCCACCACGATGTATGCGTTAAGTTGGCAAACGTCAAAACAAGATCTTTCTAGGACCCACCTGGCTTCCCATATCTTTCATTCTTCTACTCAGATGCTTGTTGAGTTTTTCATGACGGAAGCAACATCAGATCTTGCTTCTTTAGAAAACCCTAGTGAGGAGGTCTGGAAGAGGCTGATTTCTGCTGGAGGCTCTCTCTGGCTGCCCCAGGCCCCGCCCAGCTGCCCTGCAGGCTCCGAGAGCAGAATCCCCACACACACCTGTAACCCATTCATGGAACCTGGGTGTGTGGTGACACACCTGTGAGTAAGCGTGGCTCTCCTCTACCCAGATGTGCTTGTGGGGTGGCTCTCTGAAAGGAGAGGGACACTGCTTTACTCATATCTCTGAATGTCTGACTGCAAGCCTGTCTCTGATGCTCTTTTAGGGCTGTCTCCAAAGCGCCCAAGAAATTAACCACAAGAATCTTCTACTCTAGGGAAATTTAGTTACATACGGATTCCTTGGGGACTTGCCTGACATTATTAGCTATTACTGGGTATCACTGGACATCACTGGGAATCACTGGATAACCTATGTGATTATCATGTGAGTAGGTCAGGCCCATCCATATTTCAAGGCCATCTCTGCTCTGGAGCAGGGGACCCCTCCCTGTCTCTGGGAACCATGACTTCTAGACCCAGAGAGCCTAAAGTTGTGGGGATGGAAAACTCAGATTTCTCAAGTGGGCCACTGGGAGTGATGGTGAGCAGGGCCACTCCTCCTTCCACTTCTTGGTCCCCATCCTCATTAACTCCCCCTATCAGGGCACAGTACCATATGTTGGTTGTTGATTAAAGATGTATGTCTTATCCTGGAGGATGGTACCCAGTTCTTGCAGATAGCATCTCTAAGCTAGCACTTCAGCTGTGCCCTCAAAAAACCATTTCATTGCTTTAGCAGGTCTACAGATTCTGTGTGTTGTGATACTTAATAGAACCAATGGATCCTCTGGTTGTGTGCCCACTGCCACACCTCCTTTTCTATAAAGTGGGTCCCTTAGTCAGAGGTGACATTAAGTGGAATATTAAGTGGATAGTAAGTGACATATTAAGTGGATGTCAGTAGATTAAACGTCTGTAGTCAAGCAGGCCACAGGCTTGCAAACAGGATATATGTTGATTTCGATTAAGAAGAATTGCTGCCCCATCCAGGGTGAAAAGAATCTCCTTTGATCGATTTACCACCAAGTGGGTGGTTGATCTCAAGGGATGGGCTCAACACTAGTCTTTGTGTGTCAAATGAGACACTTGGTGGTGACAACAACTAAGTTGGCTTTGATAAGTGGGAGCCTGTACTTTAGGGCCCAGGCATGCCCTCTATCCCTGTCACAATGGCTATCTTATTCAGCAACCCATCACACCAGGATTAGGGTGACTAATGACAGAGGCTGGATGACATCAACTGGCTTAGTTATTATGTGTAGTTGGATATTTAGTTGACTATTTATTCCATGGTGTTTACTCTCTGATGGTCATTAACATAATATAAAAAGATTTTCATGTTTCACACCCATTCTTATAGATCCATCAACATGCTTCTTTCTCAGATTTTCTTGTGTCTGATCTTCCAAACATCTTGCTTCCAGGTCCCTGCCCAGCCAAGCCACTCACCGCTACTCATGAGTCTAGGGAAATTCTTACCTTGGCTGACTCCTCTTTCCATACACAGTGTATGATCAGATATACCACCTAAAGCTTTGCCTTTGGGGAGGATTTCCCCTCATTGCTGCAGGCCACCACTTAACGGGGCGGCAGTTCACCAGGAGTCCATTTTCAGCTTGTGCCCACACGCTGAGCCATCCATAAACCAAATGTGGCCTTTTCCCACCTTCATCAGGTGGTCATAAGGGGCCTCCTATGTGGTCATAGATGTTTGCTAAGGGCAAGTGCATCAATGGTGGATGACAAGGGCTTCTGCAGTTTTCACCCTCTGGCCCTGCTCATGCCTGATCCTGGATGTCCTACTTCCATCTTACAATTGATGGCTTTTATGCCTGACCAACCTTATGACTTGGTGGGTCTGATAAACCCCCCACAATGGGTAGCTCTGGCTGCATGGTCGCTTGGTGTCTTATGGTCAGATGTTCCATCTCTACCAGGACCCAGTAGCATGCAAGGAACCCTCTTTTGAATGGTGTTCAGTTCTCTGCTATAGATGGCATACCCTTGCTCCAGAAGCTTAGAGTTCTAAATTCTGATTCTCCTGTGGGGTTTGCCATACACTCTGCACAACATCTTTTTGTATCATAAGATCCAATGAGTTGACTAGATCAAGTGGCAGGCTGCTCCTACCACACTCTGAACCTGTTGCCCGGTCCTTTCTTTCTGAGCCCCACTCAGAGCTGGCAGCCCTACATGTCACTTGTGTATTCTCAAGTCAGGAATGTACTGTCTCTCAAGAACCCAAAGAGGACTACCAAGCAAGCATGGTGCTTTCTTCTTAGTTGTGAGAGGTATAAGATACAATAATATCTTCAGGGGGGTGGGATGTCCTGGAATGCTGCAGATTATTTGATATTGACATAAAGTTTGTATTCCACACTCTCCATCTCTCTCATTAGCTAGTATCTCTCTCTCTCTCTCTCTCTCTCTCTCTCTTCCTCTCTCTGTCTCTGGCTAGCATTCTCTCTCTCTCCCTTTAGCTAGTACTCTCACCCTTGCCCTTTATCTCTCTATCTCTACTTATTGATAGATGGAACTTTTTTCCCACAAAGTCTCCAATGCCCTTGCCAGTTCTTGGTCATCCAGGTGGATTAGCAAGATAGTGTGGATATAGTGAACATATATGTTCACTATACATGTAGACTGCCCAGAAGGTCCTGGTCTCTTCAGACTCTACTGAGACAGAGGATGGTGAGTTCACGTCACCTTGGGGAAAGACCATAAATGTATACCATTGTCAGTTTCATTTGCATTGTTTCTAATTCTCCTTGCTGATAGAGATGGAAAAGAGTTAACTCGTTACGTAGGTCAATGCCCTTATACCATGTAACTGAAGCTGTGTTAACCTCCTGTAGAAAGATGTGACTTCTAGTGTGACAGTTCCAACTGGGGCTATGATTTGGTTGAGTTTTGGGGAGATCACATCATCCAACATGATCCCTCTGTTTTTCGTAGGGGCCATACTGGAGACTTAAATGGGGATGTGATGGGGACCACCACCTCATACATGCTTTAGATTTTAGGGGTGGCTTTAGTCTTTGCCATTCCCACATAGGAAACCATATTATCTTTTATTTACTATCTTGGCCTGAGGCAAGAACAGTTTTAGAGCCTTTTGCATGGCTTTCCCCACTGCAATAACTCTTACTTCATAGGCCAAGGAGCCTGTCTGGGGGTTCTTTCAACTACCAAGTGTGTCCCTTCCAATTATACAGCCAGCAGTCAAGAAAATGACCACAGGGTGGATCCATTGACCCAGTGGACCCACTGTGAGCTGGGCCCGACAGGGGCTTCATTTATTCCCTGGCCCCCATCTGCTCCCATTCTAACAGGGATCATGATGACACTTTGGGCCCCCAACTATCAACATCACCCAGGCTGTCTGTCTGACAGTCCTTAAATAGCTGGATATTCCCCTTTCTCTAGTGTATGGCTACCTGAATCAATGACCTTAGAGGTACCTTTAGGGAAGGGCTGGGGGAATAATTATTGTCAGCATTTGCCATGGTGTTTCAGGATCCTTCTCATAGGGCCTGGTCTCTCCTTCAGACCATGGGCTCAGATGTAGAAACTGGGCAAGGAATCATGCCTTTTATTGAGGAAACCGTGCTCAATCTCTTGACTGTTCATCCTTGATTCTTTTGGTTGTATAAACTCAGCAGTACCCTGCTGGCTGCTCATACAGTATGGGAAGCCTGGGAACACTGTGTTCTACTAGTCGTCTCACAGTTGTCTGTCCCTGGCTGCCTTACTGACCTGCAGGCTCATTATTATAATTGGACTCACCTGGCTTCTGATCATTACGTATGACCACCTGACTTCTATGCTACAGCCAGGCTATCATCCCCATTGTTAACAGGGAGCCCAGTTTTATAACAGTAATTCCTATTATCTCTCTCCTCTGGTCAACAGAGGACAGCCAGTACTGGGTTCCCCAGTGACACTGGTGCCGCTCTCACTAATGTATTCCTCATTGTTTCTGTGAATGGAGTCTGCTCTAGGTCTCCCATTAACTAGACGTTTTACACTTACCTAGTATCAGAAGTTGGGATCCTCAGGAAGCAGACCCTGAGATGGAATTTAGTGCCTAGGAAGTTTATTCAAGATGCTCCTGGGATCAGCAAATGGGAGAGAGAAATTGGCCTCTGACGCAGTTTCCAAACAGACCCAGCTGTCTCCTCATGTGGTGCTGAGGTAGGGCCTGCCCTTCTGAGTTGTCCTGAGTTGGAGCAAGTGGGCCAGACATTTATACTCCTACCTCAGTCACTGTGTGCAGACTGCTCCTGGGAAGGAAGGGGCCACGGCCCTGGGAAAGTCAGCTCTGTTCCTCTGTGGGCAATTCCAGAAAAAGTAGATGGCTGGGGGCAGTCAGCTGCTAGTACACTCCACGCAGCTGGGGAATAAGCCCTTCATGCCTGAAGAGGGATGCGGGAGGTGCATCGCAGCATCCGTGATACCTAGGAAAGCCACTCTAACATTCCCAGCTCTCTGAGCCTTTTGGTCCCTTTGTCCACCATCTGCCACCAGAGTCTGGGATTTCTACTTCACAAATTTGCAGGAAAATTTAGATTTAAATCATTTCTAAAAATGTTCAGATATTTGAAAATTGGTAAAGACTAATTAGCCAAGTGATTGCTTGATTTTTCCACTTTACCTTTTAAACTGAATTACATGATGTCTAGCATGTAAAGCGTTTGTGAATTCTGGAACTTAGATTTGTATGTTTTAGAGACCACAGACTTCAATCAACAAACCAAAGAACTTCACAACAAATTGAGGAAGATTCCCTCTTGGAAAGTCCCCAGGGCCCAGTGTAACTCTGGCCATACAGGCTGGCATGGATCTCTTCTGCCTACTCTCTGAAAACAGGAAGCAAGAGGAGGACCTGGGTTGCCCTGGGGCTCCAAACAAGGGTGGAAAGGTGAATTTTGTAGGTGCCCAGGAATAGGGGCGCAGAGTTAATGAGGTGAGAATGAGTTTCTGACTTGTCACAGCCTCCATATCAGGACACAGTCACTCTGCTCAGTCTAGGGAGTGGTGTCAGAGTTCAGGTGACAGGAGTTGCCTAGGGACACATGGCTGGTGAGGTTATGCAGAGGCTAGAGAGGGCTAGGCAAGAATGGAAAGAGCATGGGTTTGAATGCTTAAAACCCAGGCCTGTTCTCAGTCCTAGGAAGAGTGGCCTCTGGAATCGCTGAGCATCTTCGTGAGGCTGTTGTCTGAGTTGAGAGTGGACCTTCAACAGATGTTTATTTCATAGCACCGTGTAAGTCACTCACAGTCACAGAGGCACAGGATGTCGAGAGCCAGAACACCCCTTGGAGCAGCGTGGTTACTTGCCCAAGGTCTCCCTTGACTGTGATCTAGGTACCTTATTTCACATCCGTTTCCTTTCCTTTTGTTACTTTTCTGTCTTCTGTGTGAATTGTACTAGGGATTTTCAATTTCTACCCCAGCAAGTGTAAACTTCTCTGCTTGCTACCTGCCAAGTTTTGCTACATTCTAGACAACCTCCCCGCCAACCTCAAATTATTTTCACTGCTCAGCACCCCTATTCTCTCACTGGCTGCCTTCCTGCTGTCTAACGTGACTCCCTTCCCCTTCTTACTTCAAGGCTTTTGCTCATTTCTTTCTCTTGTCAGATTTATTCTTTCCTTAGCTCTATCCAATTTCCACCCTTACTTTAAGTTCCACATAAAATTTTACCTTCTGTGTGAAAATCGTTTGACTTTTCCCAGTGATTCATCTTTCGATTCTCTGCAATCCTTTGGTAGCCAGAGGCATATCAATGCAAGCTGACAATAAAGTACCTATTGTTTAATAAAGTTTGCATAGTGTTTCATGTGCATGAACTGTTTTTGCCCTAAAAAATAAGGGATTCTTAATGAAGGAGTCCTAATCTTCCTACACTTTTTTTTTTTTTTTTTTTTTTTTGCCGTACACAGGCCTCTCACTGTTGTGGCCTCTCCCGTTGCGGAGCACAGGCTCCGGACGCGCAGGCTCAGCGGCCATGGCTCACGGGCCCAGCCGCTCCACGGCATGTGGGATCTTCCTGGACCGGGGCACCACCGCGCCACCAGGGAAGCCCTTTCCTACACTTTTGATAGGCACACACAGTTGTTGTTGAACACTAGCTGATGGAGCTATCCTTTCCTTATCCCTCAGCCAAAATCACCTAAGCTAGTAGTACAACGCCACACATACTCTGAGGGATAAATCAAAGTCCACACTTATCACCCCTTCCGCCCAATCCAGAAAAGTTCTATGCATCGAAAGACATATCAACCCTTATGTAAGACCACGAGTTGTCAGTTGTCCCATCAATTTGGAAATCTTGACTTCCTGCTTTGCACAGTGGTTTGACCATGCTGCCAGCGTACTTCACTAACGACGTCTGTCAGATCCTGCTTGGTTCTCAGCCTCTTTGTCTCGTATCAAGCGTCCTTAACCCCTCTTATAGGCACATCCATCTCCCAAACTCCAAGAAAAAGCATACGTTTTCCCATGACACATTTAAGGAATGACAGCAGTCCTTTGTGATTCCAATCCTCCAGACCTTGGGCTGGAAAGTCGAATAGTTGACCCTGGCCTTACTTTGGAGACTTGAGCTCCACATTTGCTCTAGGTCTGAGATCTGGATCCTGTCTTATTCTCTGTCTCAGAAATGCAACCAGTATTCCAGCATCTGTCTTTTAGAGGGTTTATACTGCCTTGCACATGTCCCTGTTTCTGCCTGCCTCTCTGGCCTCCTGGTATTGACCTCAACTGGCTTCCCTTTTAAAATCATATTAAATGTCTTGACACTAGTCTGTTGCCTAATTCCCACCTAAGTCCACACTCTATCTGTTGGAGTCAACTTCTTTCAGGCCTGTGGTAGAATCTGGACTCTGCCTGCTTTAGCATACAAGTGGGATTTATTCTGAGCTCCATCCTTCTCAGGTTGTCCTGGGCTCTTATATGTAACTTAACCATATGCTGGGAAATAATAAGAGCAAGTGTCATCAAAACTCAAGTAAGGTTCAGCATGAGGTACATTGACAACTTGACAACCAAGACGTGAAGTGAAGGACAGGTGGGGAAAGGAGTCTGTGGGTGAACCCTGGGAGAGCAGTGCAGTGAAGACGTAACGGGGAGCTTGGTAACCAGGAGAGGTTCAGATGGGCTCTGAGCTCAAACCAAGTGGGAGGGGCTGCTGTCACAGTCCAGGTGGAGGCAGGAGATACCTACAGCTACATGAATCATGATGTTATGGAGGGCCCAAGAGAGCTAGGCCACAGTAGAGTCAGGTCCCTACTCAGAGGGGAAACTGAGGCATGAACCCAGTAACATAGACAAGGCCAGTATTGTAGGAAGTGCCTCGGTGAGCCCTTCGGATCCTGGAACTCTTGGCAAAACTTCAGATACCCAGTCCCCAAGTCGGAAAGGCCGAGGTGCTGAAATACTTTCTTCTCTAGTGAGGCAGTCAGGATAGACTGGGGAAAGAAACAACCTCAAACTGTCAGTGGTTTAAAACATCACAGGTTGATTTCTTGCTTTCCTACCATCTAGAGGTGGTGGTGTAGGGTCAGGGGCAGCTCTGCTTCACAGAGACGTCACTCAGGCTCACAGGCTGACGAGGTGGCATCACTTCTGGCGCTGATATATCACCAGGAGGTTCAGGTTTGCCTCTGGGTTCGCTGCCATGAAGTCTGGAGAGTTGAGTTTAAGCAGTTAAATGTTCTGGACTCTTCTGCTCACCTTTCATTGACCCAAACTACTCACGTGGACACACCTAACTTCAAAGAGTAGGGCTACGTAATCTTCTTTGTGCCTGGAAGGAGAGGAGAATGAGATGTTGGAATACTAGCAATGCCTATCAGAGTCAGAACTGACTCATAAACTAGGTTTTCTATGGCTATCCAGGCAGACCTCACTTTATGCGCTTCACTTTATTACGCTTCACAGATTGTGTTTTTTACAAGTGAAGGTCTGTGGCAACCCTGCACTGAGCAAGTCTATCTGTACCATTTTTCTAACAGCATTGGCTCACTTCTTGTCTCTGTGTAACAGTTATGTAATTAACGTAATATTTCAAACTTTTTTTATTATTTTAGATTTGTCATGGTGCTCTGTGATCAGTGATCTATGATGTTACTATTGTAATTGTTTGGGGGCACCATTAAGCTCACATATGACAACTAACTTAATTGATAATTGTTGTGTATGTTCTGCTGCTCCACCAACCAGCCATTCCCCCATCTCTCTCCCTCTCCTCAGGCCTCCCTAGTCCCTGAGACACAACAGTATTGAAATTAGGCCAATTATTATTATTATTTTTTAAAACATCTTTATTGGAGTATAATTGCTTTACAATGGTGTGTTAGTTTCTGCTTTATAACAAAGTGAATCAGCTATACGTATACATACATCCCCATATCTCCTCCCTCTTGCATCTCCCTCCCACCCTCCCTAGCCAACCCCTCTAGGTGGTCGCAAAGCACCGTAATAACCCTGCAATGGCCTCTAAGTGTTCAAGTGAAAGGAAGTGTCGCACATCTCTCACTTTAAACCAAAAGCTAGGAATGATTAAGCTTAGTGAGGAAGGCACGTCAAAAGCCAAGACAGGCTGAAAGTGAGGCCTCTTGGCCAAACAGTTAGCCAAGTTGTGAATGCAAAGGAAAAGCTCTTGAAGGAAATTTAAAGTGCTACTTACTTCAGTGAACACAAAGGAAAGCAAAACAGCCTTATTGCTGATATGGAGGAAGTTTTAGTGGTCTGGATAGAAGATCAAACCAGACACAACATTCTCTTAAACCAAAGCTTAATCCAGAGCAAGGATTAATTCTCTTCAATTCAAAAGGTTGAGAGAGGTTAGGAAGCTGCAGAAGGAAAGTTTGAAGCTGGCAGAGGTTGGTTCATGAGGTTTCAGGGAATAAGTTGTCTCCATACCATAAAAGTGCAAGGTGAAGCAGGAAATTCTGCTGTAGAAGCTGCAGCAAGTTATCCAGGAGATGTAGCTAAGATAATTAAGGAAGGTGGCTACAGATATTCAGTGTAGATGAAACAGCTTCTGTTGGAAGAAGATACCATCTAGGACTTTCATAGCTAGAGAGGAAAAGTCAATGCCTGGCTTCAAAGCTTCAAAGAGCCCCCCAGCACTCTTGTTAGGGACTAATACAGCTGGTGACTTGAAGTTGAAGCCAATGTTTATTTACCATTCTGAAAGTCCTAGGGCCCTTAAGAAGTAGGCTAAGTCTACTCTGCCTGGGCTCTATAAATGGAACAACAAAGCGTGGATGACAGCACATCTGTTTACGGCATGGTTTACTGAATATTTTAAGCCCACTCTTGAGACCTACTGCTCAGAAAAACAGATTCCTTTCAAAATATTACTGCTCATTGAAAATGCACCTGGTCATCCAAAAGCTCTGATGGAATGTACAATGAGATTAATGTTGTTTTCATGCCTGGACACAATGTCCATTCTGCTGCCCATGGATCAAAGAGTAATTTTGACTTTCAAGTCTTACTATTTAAGTAATAAATTTCATAGGGCTATAGCTGCCGTAGATAGTGATTCTTCCAACTGCTCTGGGTAAAGTCAGTTGAAAACCTTCTGGAAAGGATCCAACATTCTAGATTCTATGAAGAACATTCATAATTCATGGGAAGAGGTCACAATATCAACATTAACAGGAGTTTAGAAGAAGTTGATTCCAACACTCTATATGACTTGGAGGGGTTCAAGACTTCAGTGGAGGAAGTAATGACAAATATAGTCAAATGCCAAGAGAACTAGAATTAGAAGTGGAGCCTGAAGATATGACTGAGTTGCTGCAATCTCATGGTAAAACTTGAATAGATGAGGAGTTGCTTCTTATGGATGAGCAAAGAAAGTGATTTCTTGAGATGCAATCTACTCCTGGTGAAGACGCTGTGAAGATTGTTGAAATGACAACAAAGGATTTAGAATATTACATACACTTGGATGATAAAGCAGCAGCATCAGGGTTTGAGAGGACCAACCCCAATTCTGAAAGCAGTGTTACTGTGGGTAAATGCTATCCAATCCCACTGGACACTACAGAGAGATCGTTCATGAAAAGGAAGAGTCAACTGATGCAGCAAACCTCATTGTCATCTTATCTTAAGAAATTGCCACAATCTTCCCAACCTTCAGCAACTACCACCCTGATTAGTCAGCAGCCATCAACGCTGAGGCAAGACCCACCACCAGCAAAAAATTATGACTCACTACAGGCTCAGATGATGGTTAGAAATAAAATATTTTGAATTAAGATATGTGCACTGTTTTTTTAGACATAATGCTATTGCATAATTAATAGACCACAGTATAGTATAAATGTAACTTTTATACACACTGGGAAATCAAAATATTGGTGTGACTTGCTTTATTGCATTATTCCCTTTACTGTGGTGGCCTGGAACTGAGCCCACAAATTCTCCGAGGTATGCCTGTAAATTATATGCATAGGCTTGGTGGGAAATGGGGGGGAAGTTCATTGTTGTCTGGTGCTGGGAAGAGTAGAGTAGAGTAGAGTAGAAGGAAGAGTTAGCAGCCAAATCTTTAGTGTCAAAAATCTTCTATAAAGTAAAATATATTCTGAAACATAACCGCAATTTGGAGTCTAGAACAAGAATTCACCTTTGCATGGGCCAACTCTAGCTTCTGGGCATATGTCTTCTAATTCATTAAGTAGTGCTGCCCTTAGTATATGAGAACAGTATAAAGCTAAACCACTGCCATCAGAATTGGCTGTATTTTTTTTCCAGTAGGGAAGGTGTTTCTGCAATGAACTGTCCATGCTCTCTCTCTACTTGTTCTCATTACATAAATCACACCATGTATGAGCTGGTTGGCTCTGCCTAGAGCTGTGGTCCACGCCTACTAAAAAGCCCTGTAACTGGTCTGGGAATTGAGTCATCTTTGGTTTTATCAGCATCATGCCTTGACTGACCTATTCAGTCATTGCCTCCCAGGAGCTTATTGAAATAACTTAAGTTTTCAAAAAATGGAATACAACTAATTAGATGTAACTCAACTTATATTCTAAAAAAATTCCTAAACAACTATATATATGCATATACTCATGCACACAGAGACACAAATTGTACAAATTCTCTACCTTTCAGAACAAGGAAGTTGTAATTAGCAGTTTAAGAACCACTTTGAAGAATCTATATAATGCCATAGAGTAATGAGTCATTTCAATTGTAAAACCCACTGTGGAACTAGCTCTGCCACAGATCCCTCAGTGGACAGTCAAAAGAAATAGGCAGAGCTTCCAGTGTGAAGACTAAGAGTGTGGAACAAACAAGGAGCTACCGTATAGCACAGGGAACACTACTCAATGTTATGTGGCAGCCTGGATGGGAGGGGAGTCTGGGGGAGAATGGATACATGTATATGTATGGCTGAGTCACTTTGCTGTGCACCTGAAACTATCACAACAATGTTAATGGACTATACTCCAATATAAAATAAAAAGTTAAAAAAAAAAGACAGTGTGGAAGGGTTTCAAAGAGGGGACTAAGATTGGGGGATTACAACTGCAGAAGATTCAAGTTGGCTCACTCTTGAGAGTCTTTTTAAGAAGGTACACCCAGCATACTCCATCACATCCATCGTAGGGTGATGCTCCCAAAGCCTTCGTCACCTCCCAGACTGGAAACCACGTTGACAGCAATTCTTGTTATACTGAGCCATGCAAGGATAGAAGATGCTTAGAAATTGCTTGTGGATGTTCATACTGTGGTTATTTGACTGGAGAAGCATTCCCTTCTTAAAAACCAGCTGTCGTAGGCTTTTCTTGGCTTCGGGTGAAGAGGTGACTTCCCTCTTTGATTCAGTGTTCGTAATTGGGCTCTCTGTTAGCAGAGGTGGTGAGAAAACAATGCTAATGAGGTCAGGGGTTCAGTGCCCACGTGGGTCTGTTATCTTTCTTTTGTTCTCTGGCCAAAAGTCTATATCCTTTAACTGTGTCCAGCTACTATGATGAGAATAGAGACGACAATTGGGAGAGAGTAAGGGAATGTGGATGAGTCTATAATCCTATTCTTCCTACGGTGGAAAACAACTCCAAGTTCATGTCCTTTTGCGGCAAAGTCATCTTCAGGGTTGAAGGACTGCCCATTAAGAAGCAGTAAGGAAAATGAAAGGTATCGTTCCACAGTGGTGGTAAGGAGGCTGAAGCTACAGGATCAATGCTCACAGCTAGAGCATCGCTTGGTCATTTATGCTAATAAGAAGATAGCAGTTGCACAGATGATTATTATACAGCCAATTTTCAATTTCTTATTAGCCAAAGTTTCAACATTTCTAGACATCTGTGTAAGGAGTAAAGTGAATTGGTTTGAGATTTTTTTTTTTTCTCAGCCACTATCTATTGAAGATTCTAATGAACAATGAAATGCCCATAGTTACCCAGAAATAGAAGGCCTGAGTATTCCCACAAGTAGGGCTCAGCCCTGGAGTGATTTAGACCTGGCTTTTTAATCGCAATTCATAATTCCTCATGCTATGCACTGTTTTCTCAGAATTACTATATCTTCTGGAATGTTATGTAGCAATATAAATCAAAGTAGGCACTGACCAAGCATGATGGAAAAACTATGGGCTTCTAAGTTGATCTTATCACCCAGTTATGTGTGTGTGTGTGTGTGTGTGTGTGTGTGTGTGTGTGTGTGCACGTGCGCGCACGCGCACACGCACATACTTGGGGAAGCTACTTAACTGCTTTGAGCCTCAGTTTCCTTGCTTGTAAAGTGGGGGTATTGATGTTTATCTCATAGGGCTGTTGGAAGAATCAGATGATAGAATAAGGAGAAGTCTGGCAAGTCTAACGTGGTACCTGGCATATTGTAAGTATTTTCCCAGATGACTAGAGTTCTTATTATCAACATTGCATATATTTATTTTAATCATCTGACAAATTTCCCCCACTTGATTGCAAAACCAAATGTATAGAGCATCTATTACTAATACCTCATTAGCAGATGCTGTCGATTGCCTTCCCTTACTCCTCAGCCCACCAGAATTCACAGGCAGCTGCAATAGGCAGGTGACATCTTCCCACCTCAGGGACCTAGGTCTTTCCTCTTCTTTGCCTAAGGGCATTCGAAGGCACTTACACAACCTAGAAGCATAAGAGTTTATGCTTCAAGGGCAACTTCAGCCCCAACCAAATGAAAGATGCCTATAGGTGGAGCAATTCTGAGACATACTCCACATGGTTTCTCAGAAGATTCTCAATGTTATTGAGCTGAAGCCACCCACCATGGAGACCCACTCACTAATGCAACATTTTTTTACTTTTCTCCCTTCTCTGTCTCACTTTCCCCATTTCTTCACTTATGATTCCTGGACTCACTATGCAAATAAATTCCTATTCCCTAATTTCTTATCTCAGGGTTTGTTTTGGGGGAACCCAAACTAAGACATCTACCTCATAGGGTTTTTAAAAACATTTTATGCAGTAAAATTGACTTTATTTTTGGTGTGTAGTTCTACGAGTCTTGATGCATACATTTATATACCCACAACCACAACCAGGATACAGAACAGTTTCCTCCCCCTAAAAATTCCCTTTGTAGTCAAACGATCCCCCAGCTCTTAACCCATGACAACTGTTCCTATAAGATTTCCTTTTTCAGAATGTCATAGAGTGTGTACCCTTTCTTCAACTTAATGCCTTTGACATTCATCCATGTTGGTTGTGTATACTAATTCATTCCTTTTCATGGCCGAGCAGCATTCCATTGCACAGATGTGACACGGTTTGCCAATTCATTTCCTGAAGGACATTTGTATTGTTTCTAGTTTTCAAAGATTATGAATACTCCTGCTCTAAATATTCACAGAGGTTTTCATTTCTCTAAGATAAATACCTAGAAGTGGATTTGCTGGATCATATGGTAAGTGTATGTTTAACTTTATAAGAAACTGCCACAATTTTCCAGAGTGACTGTACAATCTTGCACTCCCATCAGCAATGTGTAGGAGTTCCGGTTGCTCCACATCTTTGATAGCACTTGGTATTGTCATGATTTTTTATTATTTTAGCCATTCTACTAGGAATGTAATGGTATTTTTTGTAGTTTTAATTTGCATTTCCCTAATGGCGGTAAGCATTTTTTCATGTGCTTAATTAGCATTATATTTTTTCTTTGTAGAAGTGTCTGTCAAATCTTTTGCTCAGCTACTTAATTGGGTGATTTATTTTCTCACTGTTGAGTTTTGAGTGTTCTTTATATATTCTGGATATAAGTCCTTTATTAGACATGTGATTTGCAAATATTTTCTCCCACTCTGTAGCTTGTCTTTTCCTTTCTCTTAATCATAGGGCTTTAATAAGGACTAATGTGTTTATACACTAAGTTCTTTAAAAACTAAATAGACATGCTGTTTTTCTGTCAGTTGGGGGAAGGCAATATGGAGAAAAGTTTGATTCGGGACTCAGGCAAACCTGGGTTTGAATCCTGGTTCAGTCACCCACAAACTGCTTTGCCATGGACTATTCTGTTAGTTTTCTCATCTGTAAAGTATAGACCACAGTACTTAGCACACAGTGCTTCTGTGAGGATTAAATGAGATAATATGTGTGAAGGACTTAGCCTAGTGCCAGGATGTTGTAAGTGTTCAATAAATGTAAAGATTATATTCTTATTATACAATATTCTCATTTCCAAGCCTTTGCATAATCTGCTCCCTCTGCTTAGATTGTCCTGCTGTACGTCTTATCCCTCTCTCCCTTATTTTCTACTTACCTAAGATGATTCCAATTTAGGGGGCTTTGCTGGACATCACCAGTTTGGGCCAGATGCCCTTCTTGGGGCTCCATAGTACCCTTTAATCACCTTGCATCACTCTGTATTTTAAGCATCATAAGCTGTGGGCAACTCGGGGCAGAGCTAATGTCTTTATCATCTAAAATTATTCTAGGTCGCGTTTGATGAATGAATGAATGAATAAATAAATGAATGAGTTCATCTCATGAATTGTCGGGGATTCCAATTAGACGTCCCTCTGAATATTGCCGAATTCAGTCCCTTTATGGCAGCCTTAAACATCCCAAATAGATATCTGTGACTTACACCAGGACCCGGCTTGCAATCAGCCAGTCACTGCATCTTTGACAAGCTGGATGCCGAATGGAGAAACTTGAATGCTTTGCATTTATTTACTTTTACCACGTGCCATAAAAATTAAAAATACATTGTACCACAAGTGCAGTATTTAGTGTCTCACTTTAATTACATTCAAGTGTGTTGCTAAATAGTCTTGAGAAAACCTTAATGACCAGCTGTTCTACCCTTTTCCCATATGTCAGAAATGGTTTCTGAAATCACATTCCGGTACAGTAGGGTTGTATAATTAGACAGTGTATAGTTAACACTTCTAGATTTTCCGCTTAAACTGTGGACCCTTTACACTAACATATTGTGTGATTCTGCTGGTTTGGTGCAATGCAATTAAATGACATGCCAAATAGCAACGGAGATATGCAAACTCCATCAGACTTGTTATCACTGCATCATTATTTGCTCATATCTTTTTCATCGTCAGGATGGCATGCTTTTGTGTGTGTGCTATGCAATATTCAGCATGTTTGGCTGACAAATAAACTTAGTAAAAAGGGCTGTAAATTTTTAATATTCCCTTCATAATGCCATTTATCTCACTAGAATTAGATGTGAGAGTGGCTTTTGCATCCTTTTGAACAAAGAGCTATCACTCGAATACACAGCAACCATTTAAGGAAGCAAAACTAAACGAAACTAAAATTCCCCAAGGTTGTAATAGAAGCCAATATTTTACACTCCTTCTGGTGGGGAAATGGGGATTTTAGCTATCCCCAAACTGGATTAGGGAGATAAAAGAAGTTGAATTTGACAATTGATTATTGTGAAAATAAATCATTAGTTACTTGCCATTGCTTGACTCTGAGCTTAATGAGTTGTTTTGAAACCATAGTAATATCTTATTTGCTTAAATTTGGTTAATTCTTTGATTTTTGAGTATAGACAAGAGACTGAAACAGAAATATAAAATAAGGAAATGGGAAAATTCTACGAACTAATAATATTCTTGGGCTCTTCCTTCCCTTCTCCTCCAAAGAAAATGTCCTTGACATTGTCCCAAATTTCAAGTCAAAACATAACTTTGATTTCTGATTGAGAATTGCCCAGATAAATATATTAAGACCAAGTCACAGGTGAAGCTTTCTCGAGTCCTAAACAGCAAATTCATTTTTGAAAAAGCTAAGAGAGAGCTTCACTGTTCTAAGACCGATTTACACCATTTTTTTCTTCTAAGCTTGAATTTCCAATGACTTATTTAGATGTAAGCACTGACAGCTGTAATCATGTTTTAAATCTTGCTTTGTATCCTTAGTTATAATGTTGTTCAATTAATATTCAGAATAATGGAAGTGATGCGCTCTTTTGAAAAAGACTTGAATACAGTCCAGTGCTTTGGGAAACTGACTCTCGAGAGGATTAATCAGCATTTAAAACTTGCATTAACAAAAATCTGATCTTCCGCCATGCGGCATGCATAATACTTTTCATTTTTAGACATTTTAGCTTAATACTACGGCAGCCTTTGTCCTGATTTTTTTAAAATGATTTTAAAATTGAGCTCCTTCAGATCAATTTTGCCTTGACCCTTGTGCATAATTGGACACTTGCAATTGAAAAATATAAGGATGCTCTTTTGCATGGTGCACTAAACTGTATTTCCATTATTAAACATAAGGGCAATAGTGGACTACAACTTAGTACTTAACATCTCAGGTTTTTCCCCTCAATTTATATCCAAAAAGTTTTCAATCTTTTTTCAAAGCTCAATTATCCAAACCCAGTCCTTGAGAGAAAAAGAGCTAAAAATGATGTTTTAATAACAAAAAATGATCAAGGGTAAAACAATTGATGATTAGTGGTCTCTTCTTATTCGTTTTTAAATAAGTGTAAATCACAGAGTTATTTACATGTAAACAAGAATTTGGGTTCTAAAGCTGAAATAAAATGACATGATGGAAAATAAACTGGGAGACAGTGGACGGAGGGCTCTTTTTGGCTCATAGCTAAATGGGAATGAAATCAATTTTAGAAACAGGGAAGAAAGATGACTGTGAAAGCAGAATAGAAAAAACTTGCTGTTTTATCCTAGTAAAGTGATCGGCTGTTTTATGACCAGAAATAAAGTCAAGTGAGCACATACTTCTGTGGGTTTTGTCTCTCCTTAGCCCAGCGGCTTGCTCTCTGGCCCAGGACCCGTTGTTTTTCCTCTGCTGAGACCACGCTGCTGACCCTGGTGCTAAATGTGGCCTGGAAGGATTTTATTCTTCCCTTTGCATGTTTTTAGAAACACCTCTTGGCTTCAGTGATAAGCAGTGGACACTGCAGAGTGGATTCTTATTGCTGCTGGCCTTACTAGGATTTTTTAACAGGCACAGCAAATGGTCGATAAATGCTCATTGGAAGAATCTCTTTAAAAGCCCTAATTAAGTGCCTGCCTGCCAGGGTTGTGCAGGTTTCCACTCAGAACTTTGCTCACCTGGCCCTCCTTCTCAGCAGAGGGGTCCCTGCTTTGGCAGCCTCTTTGAGTCCCACGACTCCTCTGAGATGGAGAGTGAAGGACATACAGAGAGGGATGGAGGCTCTCGGGAAGGTGCGGGGCAGCCGCCCGCTGAAGGAGCTAAAGGTGCTGCATGCAGAAGGGAAATGGGAAGCCATCGGCTTCTGACTCGGGGGCTAAACACGGGCGGGATAGATAGTCAAGAGAACAAAAGTATTTATTTAAGTGGTGTTTAAACACTGTTTATTTAAACACCACTGGACAGTGGAGTGTTTGCATCACACCTACAGCTAAGGGCATGTTATGTTAATGAGGGTGTTAAAAACATAAAGGTTGAAAAACAGGGAAGCCTGTGCCTGACAGAAGCATTGGTGGCGAATGCATTTTTATCCACAAACTGCCTACATTTGTGGAGGTGAGTGGGCTTGAATGTAGAGAGAGCAAGGACCACAGCTTCTGTCTTTCTAACAGGAAAGAGTCTTGTATTTAAAAAGTCTCTTTCTCAGAGTACTGAAGAGGTTTTTTTTTTTTGGTTGGTTTACTTGTTTTCCTTGCTTTGTAACATTTTTCTCCATGGGTGGCTATCAGTGAGGTAGGCAACAGAGCTGAGCCCTGGGCCCAAGTGGGTACCCTGCCCTCTCCTAGAGCGAGTGGGGGCATAAGGGCCTACTCCCTGGATACATTTCCCTAGGATCCTGGCATTTGGGGAATTTGTTTAACTTCCTGGGGAAAGATTCCACCACCCCTGTTTTGGGGGAAAATTATGAACATTTTGACAGGCTCAAGGCCCACTCTGCTCTTAGCCCAGTATAACCTTTCTAAAACTCAAATAAGATTAGGACAGTTCCTTGCTTCAAAATGTAACAAATGGTTTCCCCTGGCCTATTAAAAGAAATCCCAAAACTTTAGCATTATCAACCGTGCCTTCACTCTCTGAACCCAGACCACCCCCCAGGCTGTGTTTTTTCCTTTTCATCCATCATCTCCAGACACCTTGGACTCAAGTCAGAGTAGCCTAGACATCACTCCTTAAACAGAAGTGCTTTTCCTTTCACTGTGTCCTTGCTCAAAGAACACTCCCTCCTTTGCCCTTTGCCTGCATGGAGAGCTCCTACTTATCCTTCAGTGCCCAACTCAAATGCCTCTTCATCTCTATGGCTTTTCCTGAACACCCCTGGTGCTCTCTCCTCCTTCCACATCCTCCACCCTATTCCCACTCAAGAAGAACTATTCACCCCTATAGCTGTGATCCCCCTACTATAGCAACTATCACTCACACTATAGGTATTTTTGTTGTTGTTTCTCCCACAAAATTGTGTATTATGCAAGAGTTGGAATACTAGCTCCAAAGCTGTAATTTCATAAATATTTGTTGAAGTGAATTTGCCCTTTAATAAACACTAAGAGTATTTCAAGATCTTAGAACTGAAAGAACATCAAAGAGTTTATATTCAAAAGTTTGTTTGTTTTCCTTGTCTATCAAATATAAAAATGTATAAATTAAGAGCTTAGACCTATTCTTTAAATTTAAGAACTTTCTTCCAGGGGATATATATTTTTTCCTATTCCAGACCATAAGATGCAGTGATACATCTAATAATTACAAAAATATCTAATTTTTTTCTGATCTTAGAAAAACTTAGAATGTAAGTAGATTGATTTCTTGGTTTAAACTGTGTATCTAGTAAAACTCCCTACTTCCAACGAGAATGGCACTTAAGTATAGATCTCTGAAAAGTGTCTGATCAGATTCAATGTAAGCCTACAAAGACTGCATCGAAGGAATGCTAAAAATATAGTTTTCTGTACTGTGACGTAGATGGGAAAAGCAGCATTACTCCATTTCATATCTATGGCAGTGCCTGTGATACACCTTCCAAAGTCATAATATTTTCTAGACAAGCAGATCTTAAGGCTATTGCCCATAAGAATCATCTAGAACGGGAGGTGGAAAACTATAGCCCACAGGCTAAATCCAGCATGCTGCCTGTTTTTGTAATAATAAAGTTCTACTGGAACACAGCCACACCCTTGTATTCTCAAATTGTCTATAGCTGCTTCCAGGCTGCAATGGCAGGGGTGAAGAGTTGCAACTATATGACCCACAAGACTGAAAATTATACTATTTGGTTCTTTGCAGAAAATGTTTGCTGACTTTTGACCTAAAAGTTTCATTTTTGTTTCATTTTTTAAAATAAAACAGATGCCCAAGTCCTACCTTAGATAGATTAGTAATTGGAAGAGTAAAACCTGGTCATTTGTGTATATAAGAAGCTCCACATGTGATTCTGAGTACAGGCTCTTAATTTTTATTTTTCAAGAAGTTATCCATAAATCTTGCCAAGCAAATTCTCATAGCACAAGGAATGTCCCTCTAAGGCAAGCACCATATTTTACTTACCTTTGCATCCATAATGCCTAACACTGCTCTAAACATAATTAGATGCAAATAATGCTTTTGTCAAGTGAATGAGTGAGTGGGCAAGGTGAGGAATCTTAGATTGCAGATGTAACTAGACCCTCTAAAAATCGCAGTACATGGCAAGTACCTTCTCAGGCCCTGGACATTTGCCCTTTTACTTTCCAGTGAGATTTCTTTCTTCCAACTTCAACCTTACCTAGAAAAACACAAATGCTACTAATTCTCTGTGGATCTGAAATTTTAAAAAAATTTCCAAGAGTGTCAAATGAGGCATGCCTTGGTCTGCATTAGGATGGTCATCTTCTCACTGCTTGGGACATGCAGGGAAAAAAAATTAATCTCATCATGAGAAATGGTGCAGATGGTATATTTGGCATCACCAGCCTGCGTCGATCAGAGATGCATTTATTTACATGACTTTGTTTGCATTGTGACTATTTACCTGGGCCCTTGCTCACATTTAACCTTTCGAAGGGCCAGCAGAGAGTGAGCCATTTTGTCCTTGGGATTGGATGGAGCAAGCTCCCATAGGGATGATGTTTATATTTCTTCCTACCTGCAAAACACTCATTTCTTACGACCCCAGAAAACATTTGGTTATGTTATCTCTTGGGTCCAGGAGGAGTGTGGACTGTGCCAAGTTTAAGAGCCATTGCCAAATACCATGGTTTGCATTATGTAGACAGCACGCCAGTGTAACTGGCGCTACTAGTTGTAGATTTGAGCTCTCGCCTCAGAGGCAAAGGATCCCTTAGTCATTTCCAACTGGGATCATGCCCTTTGCTTTGGTTATGAGATATCTTTGTGTGTGTGCACAGACCATGGCCTGCAGGCACAACTGATGGACCACTGTGACTGACTTCTTCTAGGCTGGGACAGTGAGCCCCCAAAGTGGCACCAAAGTGGTCTCAGACCCCATGGGTGACTTGGAGACGCTGAGAAACAGCATGGTGCCTTAGAAAGGGCCTTGGGGAGCCTGGTTCTGGGTCTGTAAAATGGACAAGTCACTTACTTTCTCTGAGCTTTGGTTTCCTCATCTTTTGACAGGAATAATCAGAGCTCTTGTTATGACAACTGAGCTAATCCATATAAAACATTTGGTACAGTAACTGGCACCAAGGAAGCTCTCAATAAAAGTTTTTATTATTAATATTATTATTATCATTATTATTGATAAATATATCTTACTTAAGACACATGGTGGTTGTGAAGATGAAATAACTGATATTGAAGTGCTCTGTGAATCTTCAGAACTCAGCATATGTGAGGAATGCTTGTTTCAGTGGGAAGGAAGGGTAATTGCATACAGAGGCTCTGTCAAAACATGTTTCAACATGATTCTCTGACCAAGAGTCCCCAATATTTTTGAAATAAGAAGGTACTGAGTCATACAGAGAAAGACAAATATTGTATGACATCACTTATATGTGGAATCTAAAAAACACAACAAACTAGTGAATAAAACAAAAAAAGAAGCTAACTCACAGATAGAGAGAACAAACTAGTGATTACCAGAGGGGAGGGAAGAGGGGAGGGACTATAGGGGTAGGGGCAAAAGAAGGGTTGTTATGGGATTATATGAAATCGATGGGAAACTTTTGAAAATTGTGAAGAATTATAGAATTTGAAGAATCTTTCATTCAAAAAAATTATAAAAACACTAGGTAATAATATAAAGTAACTGGTTTGTAATCATAAAAATAATTAAAACGTGGAGAATTTAATTTTAATTCAAAAAGAAGAAGAAGAAGCTATTATTCATTTTTCCAAACCCTTGAGAGACCAATGGCCTGTTGGTAAGCAGTCGTTCTGATGAGCTGATTCCAGTGAGGAGGTAGCAGGTGTGCTGGTGGGACTGTTTCTGAGCAGAATCAAGGTTGGGCCTGGATGCTGCCTGGACTGTACTTCTTGCTGTGTATTGAGGCAGCCACTGAGGGAATGCAAGAGGATTTCTACCAGAGAAGGCAGCAAGCATGTGAGCCATCTACCTGGGGGAGTGATGGGACAGAGAAGCAATTTTCTGGTGTGTTTGAAAATGTGTTACCTCAGTTGGCCTGGGAGCCTAATGGTTTCATTCAACAGGCATTTGTTGCTTTCCCACTTCCCTAGACCAGTGCACAAGGGGTACACTTTGAGCAGGCTGGGTGAAGTGATCTTCCCCCTGGCCATAAGTTGAAAAGATGGAAGGAATCAAGGCTGTCCTTGAAAATAATGGGAAGGTGTGGATATATTCAAGTCCATTAGTCTTTATATGTACATCTAAGTGTTGCTTCATGAGGAAGATTATTGCACAGTGGTCTCTAAGGTTTTCATAAGGAATCAAATGTAATCAGAAGAAATCACAGATGATCAAGATGACAGCTACTAGTCATGACAATGGCATCTCAAACTCTGGTGTCACATGCCTCACAGTTGGGATACACAATGGGTGCCCTGCAAGGCCTTGTTCATAGGGCTCTGAAACATCTACCTGGTCAATCAATTCAGTAAGAAAGGTCATTCAACAATAATTAGATTTTTCCCACACCTCACCTGCCTAGCAAAGTTCTAGGCACATAATAAGTATTCAATAAAACCTTAAGACTAATTTAATGATAATATATAATATTTGTTAAACACTTGAGAGATGTCAGGTCCTTTTATAACTGCTTTATATGTGTTGATTAATATTATCCTCACAATAGCTTAATGAGATAGCATTATTATCACCATTTTCAGAGGTGAAGAAATAATAGCCTTTTGTTCAGGGTCATAGAGTTAGAAGTGGTGGAGCTGAATTCCACCCAGGCTGAAAGAGTCAGAGCCCATTAAAACACATGCAGGCACTAGACTCAATTTAAAAGTAACGTGTGGCTTCCTTTGCTGTGCAAAATCTTTTAAGTTTCATTAGGTCCCATTTGTTTATTTTTGTTTTTATTTCCATTTCTCTAGGAGGTGGGTCAAAAAGGATCTTGCTGTGATTTATGTGAGTATTCTGCCTATGTTTTCCTCTAAGAGTTTGATAGTGTCTGGTCTTACATTTAGGTCTTTGATCCATTTTGAGTTTATTTTTGTGTATGGTGTTAGGGAGTGTTCTAATTTCATTCTTTTACATGTTGCTGTCTATTTTTACCAGCACCACTTATTGAAGAGGTTATCTTTTCTCCATTATATATTCTTGCCTCTGTTGTCAAAGATAAGGTGATCATATGTGCATGGGTTTATCTCTGGGCTTTCTATCCTGTTCCATTGATCTATATTTCTGTTTTTGTGCCAGTACCATACTGTCTTGATTACTGTAGCTTTGTAGTATAGTCTGAAGTCCAGGAGCCTGATTCCTACAGCTCTGTTTTTCTTTCTCAAGATTGCTTTGGCTATTCAGGGTCTTTTGTGTTTCCATACAAATTATAAAATTTTTTGCTCTAGTTCTGTGAAAAATGCAATTAGTAATTTGATAGGGATTGCATTGACTCTGTAGATTGCTTTGGGTACTATAGTCATTTTCACAATGTTGATTCTTCCAATCCAAACAAGATGAAAAGACAACCCTCAGAATGAGAGAAAATAATCCTGAAAAGGATTAGTCTCCAAAATATACAAGCAGCTCATGCAGCTCAATATCACAAAAACAAACAACCCAATCCAAAAATGGGCAGAAGACCTAAATAGACACTTCTCCAAAGTAGACATACAGATGGCCAACAAACACATGAAAAGATGCTCAACATCACTAATCATTAGAGAAATGCAAATCAAAACCACAATGAGGTATCACCTCACACCAGTCAGAATGGCCATCATGAAAAACTCTACAAACAATAAATGCTGGAGATGGTGTGGAAAGAAGAGAACCCTCCTGCACTGTTGGAGGGAATGTAAATTGATACAGCCACTATGTAAATTGATACAGCCACTATGGAGAACAGTATGGAGGTTCCTTTAAAAACTAAAAATAGAATTACCGTATGACCCAGAAATCCCACTACTAGACATATACCCTGAGAAAACCATAACTCAAAAATATACATGTACCACAATGTTTATTGTAGCGCTATTTAAAATAGCCAGGACATGGAAGCAACCTAAATGTCCATCAACAGACAAATGGATAAAGAAGATGTGACATATATATACAATGGAATATTACTCAGCCATAAAAGGCAACGAAATTGTTATTTGTAATGAGGTGGATGGACCTAGAGTCTGTCATACAGAGTGAAGTAAGTCAGAAAGAGAAAAACAAATACCAGATGCTAATGCACACATATGGAATCTAAAAAAACGGTACTGATGGACCTAGTGACAGGGCAGGGATAAAGACGCAGATGTAGAAAATGGACTTGAGGTCATGGGGGGGGGGAAGGGGAAGCTGGGACGAAGTGTGAGAATAGCACTGACATATATACACTACCAAATGTAAAATGGATGGCTAGTGGGAAGCTGCTGCATAGCACAGGGAGATCAGCTTGATGGTTTGTGACGACTTAGAAGGGGTGGGATAGGGAGGGTGGGAGGGAGGCTCCAGAGGGAGGGGATATGGAGATATATGTATATATATAGCTGATTCATTTTGTTGTACAGCAGAAACTAACACATCATTGTAAAGCAATTATACTCCAATAAAGATATAAAAAGATAAAAGTAACGGGTGGTTTTGAAAAGAAAGAAAACATTGAATTCGGGGAATGTCCACTTACGGTGCTTCTTTAACTGATTGCCTTTTAATTCTTGGCTCAACACTTGGCATCAACCATTTTTGTATGGGTGCAATTTTAGTAAAAATTATGCAAAGCAAGTAGATTATATCATGTAGAGCAAGAACTTGGTGATTGGTCTGAGGCCATAGAAGGAAGGAAAGGAGGAAGGAAAGGAGGGAGGAAAGAAGGAAATAAGAAAGGAAGGAATGAGAGAGAGGGAAGGAGGGCAAGAAGGAGGGAGAGAAGAGAAGGGGGAGGAAAGGAAGAAAGAAGGAAAGATATGAGACTAATTTGATGGTGGAGATAGAAACTGTTGAGTGTGTATGTGTGTGTTTGTATAGAAGCAGTAAGAAGAATGAAAGGATCTTTCCATTATAAGTTCTCATATTTCTTCATGCTTCCTGCTCCTTTATAGTGTGCACTTTTCAGAGAAAGGTCTAGTAGTGACCCAACACATTCTAACTACTCATAAACCTATATGAGTATAGATTTATATCCCCCAATGTGGGGGAGAAGAAGGTCCACAGAATTACAGTGAAAGAGGACTGATGACAGTGTTGGTTCTGTGAGCAACCCCATTCAAGACACCAAAGGAAAAGCCCCAACAGGAAGTTCCCTTTAGCCTGGAAGAAGGAGTGAAAGACAGCCAGACTCTCTCATCATCCAATCACATCTCAGGGCTTCAGATTTTCTCAGGTCCCTGGAGGCTTCTGCCCTTGCAGACCGGAGGATTATAGAAGATGGGGAGTTTGCAGGCATCCAGTGGCACTGCCTGTAACCACACCAGGCACTGCCACTCTGCAGTGATCACACCAAGATGGAGAACTCCTCCTAAACCCAAGCCTATTACAGCTCTACCTGCGAGGCAGCCCACACAGAGGGTGGCAAAGCTGCCACCATGCCTGCCAGAGGAGGCTGGTGGCCAATATGTTACACAGAGCTGAGAGGCCACGGAGCAGTGGTTGTAGTGGACCAGGTAGCCAGTTCTTGGTTAGCACTTTGCAGAGGGATCAGATGGCCTCCAACATCGAGAACCGTTGCAGGAAAGATGAAAGGGGAAACTTCAGCCTGGGAGAAAGAAACATGGCACACTCTGGCCCCCAGAGAAGAGAGAGAAAATGGCAGGCACCCAAGGACAGATCTTGTCTCATGAAGAGGTTTTTAGCTGTTCCAATGGAGAGGGAAGTGTGCCTTGTGGGTAGAAGGAGCATATCTAGCCTATTCTGAAGTTCCCAGGCAGTGTCAGGTGCCAAGGTTGTAGAGTTAGACTTGACATAGCAAAAGAATTCTCCTAAAGTGCTTTGAAACACAAGAGAAATTGTTTTCAACCTACTGAGTGGCAGAAGGAGTAGTGGTGGATGATATAACTTGCTAATTCTTTTTCATAGTGAATTTATGCCACTGGGTAATTGACTTAAAGAAATGGACATCTGTTGTGAGATTTTGTCCACTTTAACTTTATAATGTTTTGGGGGGATGCTATAGACAGAATCGTGTCCCCCCAAAGTCATATGTTGAAGGCGTGATCCCCAGTGTGCCTATAATTGGAATAAGGAAGTAATTAAGGTTAAGTCAGGTCATAAAGGTGGATGGAGCCCTGATCCATCCAAGAGGATTAGTGTCCTAATAAGAAGCAATACCAGAGAGCTCATTCTCTCTTCTCCACCTGAGAACACAGCACGAAGGCAGCCATCTACAAGCCAGGAGAGAGCTCTCAGCAGGAACCGGAACCTTGATTTTCGACTACCCTGTCTCCAAAACTCTGAGAAAATAAACTCCTGTTGTTTAAGTCACACAGTCTGTGGTATTTTGTTACAGCAGCCCCAGTAGACGAAGACAGGGATGGGGGTGTGGGGGCATGAGATGCTTTAAGTATCTGCAAGCTCAATTTCCTGTAATGTGCTCAGATAAGACTGTAAAGCCAGAGGCTGTTTGTAAAACTTTGGCTTTCTGTATGGTGCTGAGGAGTTAACCCCAAATGATCCATCTGAGTCCCAGGGTTTGTATTTGTGGGGAGGGGGGCACAGCATTTATCTTGAAAAGTCTGTAAACTTTTTTAAAGATGAAAAATGTTATATGGAAAGTAGCACTATAAAAGCAGAGTGTGAAAAAAATACGAGAGGGAGAACTCAAGAACAAAAAAATAATGCTTATATTGGCCTACAGAGAGTAGAACACTTAGACCAACTTTAGTACTGAATATTTCCTTTTTAAAAAAAATCATGTCTCCTAAAACCAACTCCAAATGGAGTCATATCAATCCAAACACTAGAATCAGGGGAATTTTCCAGTGAGGGAGAACATTTTGGTAATATTAGTAATTTAGTTTTCTTGTAAGGAAATTAATTCAGTGATTTGTTCAGAATAGTTACAAAAATGTACAGTCTCAGAGATTAGTGAGGAATCCAGTTCCTGCTGGAGACAGCAATTCTCTGGTCTCCTAGAGGAGATAAATTATAATATTTTATTTGTGTCACAGCAGGGGAAAGGAAGGGGAAGTTCTCTGGCTTCTGTCCCTTTGTCCTGGAAGACTTACAGACTTACATGGAACATATCTCCTGCTTTCTTGCCTTATTATTATTGTTTTCTTTTTTTCCTTGTTCATATTTGCTTGAATATTTTACCATTTTTATTGTGATATAACTGACATATAATGTGTAAGTTTAAGGTGTACATTTGTGATGATTTGATTTGATATATGTGTATATTTCAAAATGATTATACCAATAAGGTTGGTTAACACATCCATCACCCCACACAGTTACCTTGTGTGTGTGTGTGTGTGTGTGTGTGTGTGTGTGTGTAAAACTTTAAAGATTGACTCTTAGAAACTTTCAGGTATACAATACAGTACTGTTTTGTCATCCTGCTGTACATTAGATCTCCAGAAATCATTCATTTCAAAACTGCAAATTTGTATCCTTTGACCACCTTCATCCAACCCATCCCACCTCCCTCAATCCCTGCCAACCACCAATCTCTGTTTTTATGAGTTTGGTTCTTTTTTAAGACTCTACATATAAGTGAGCTCATATAGTATTTATCTTTTTCCGACTTATTTCAGAGCATATTACCCTCAATTTTCATCCATGTTGTTGCAAATGGCATGATTTCCTTCTTTTTTATGGCTGAATAATATTCCATTATATATATCTGTATCTATCTGTCTATCTATATTACATTTTTTTTCCCATTCATCCATTGACAGACACTTATGTTGCTTCCATACCTTGGCTATTGTGAATAACATTGCTTTGAACATGGAGTATAGATATCTCTCTGAGATAGTGATTTCATTTCCTTTGGACATGTACCCGAAAGTGGAATTTCTGGATCATATGATAGTTCTATTTTTAATTTTTTGAGGAAACTTTCTACTCTCCCATACTACACCAGTTTACACTCCCACCAACAGTGCACAGGGGATCCCTTTTGTCCACATCTTTGCCAATACTTGTTATCTCTTGTCTTTTTGATGATAGCCATTCTAACAGGTGTGAGGTGATATCTCACTGTGGATTTGATTTGCATTTCCCTGATGATTAATGATGTTGAGCACCTTTCCATGTACCTGTTGGCCATTTGTATATCTTCTTTGGGAAAATGTCTATTCAGGTCCTTTGACTATATTTAATTGGGTTATTTGGGGTTTTAGTTTTGGTTTGGGGTTTATTTTGCTAATCAGTTGTATGAACTTCTACTATATTTTGGATATTAACCCCTTATCAGATATATGGTTTGCAAATATTTCTCCCATTCTGTAGGTTGCCTTTTCATATTATTAATTATTTCTTTTGCTGTGCAGAGGCTTTTTAGTTTGATATAGTCCCACTTGTTTATTTTTGCTTTTGTTGCTTGTGCTTTAGGTGTCAAACCCAAGAAAATTATTGTCAAGACCAATGTCAAAGAGCTTACCTCCATGTTTTCTTCTAGGACTTCTGTAGTTTCAGATATTACATTTAAGTCTTAATCCATTTCAAGTTAATTTGTGTGAGTAGTGTAAGGTAGGGGTGTAGTTTCATTATTGAAGAGACTATCTTATCCTGTGAGTATTCTTAGCTCCCTTGACAAATACTGGTTGACATAAATGCATGAGTTTATTTTTGGGTTCTCAATTCTGTTCCACTGGTCTGTGTGTCTTCTTTTAATGCCAGTACCATACTGTTTTGATTACTATAGCCTTGTAGTATAGTTTGAAACCTATAAGTGTTTATAAGTGTGCATCCTGCTTTTGTTCTTCTTTCTCAAGATTGCTTTGGTTATTCAGGGTCTCTCATGTGGTTCCACACAAATTTCAGGATTTCTTTTTCTATTTCTGTTTTAAAATGTCATTAAAATCTTGGTAGGGATTGCATTAAATCTGTAGATTGCTTTCAGTAGTATGGACATTTTAACAATATTAATTCTTCCAGTCCATGAACATAGAATATCTTTTTATTTGTTTGTGTCTTCAATATCTTACATCAATGTTTTATACTTTTCAGTATACAGACCTTTCACCTCTTTGGTTAAGTTTATTCCTACGTATTTTTATTCTTTTTGATGCTATTAAATGGGATTGTTTTCTTTATTTCTTTTTCAGATAGTTTGTTGTTAGTATATAGAAATGCAACCAATTTTTGCATATTGATTAAGAAAAGAAATGAGAGTTGCTGACAGGCAAATATGGAACATTCAAAGAGAAGCAGAAAAACTAAAACTATCTCTGAAAGATGCTGCTAAGAAGGGCCAGAAGGATATCTGTGTAGTTCTGGCCAAAGAGGAGATCAGGTCAAGGAAGTCTGTGAGCAAGCTTTATGCATCCAAAGCTCACATGAATTCTTTGTTCACAGGGATGAAGAGTCCTTTGAAGATTACATAAATCCAGTTCAAATAAATAGATTATAGAATGCAGATAAAATGAATAGATTAATAAATGCAGGCATTGTCCAAAGAGATGAAGAAAGCTGGGAACATGGAGAAATGTTAGAGAACACTTTTGAAATCATAGATGATCAAGAAGAAATGGAAAAAGCAGCAGAAATGGAAATTGAAAAAATTCTGTTTGAAATTACAACAGGGGCCTTGGACAAAGCACCTAGTAAAGTGACCAATGCTGTTATGGAACCTGAATCTCCAGGAGTGACGGCCACCTCAGAAGTTGAAGGGGAGGAAGAGGCCCTGGAGGCCATGCATCCCAGCTGGCCATGCTTTGTGGCTAGGGGCTACCCTGCTGGGCCTCAGGCTTTTCTCATGGCTCACTTACTGTGTGTACATACACTCCTCTGATGCAGCTACTATTTTATGTATCTCCTGCACTACACCTCTGTGATGAGGCATTGCATTCTGGAGAAGATTCTCTCTGAATATCTCTTCACTGTGCAGAAGTTTTGTGATCTCAGCCAGACTGTTCTTATGAGAAGTGGTGTAATAAATGCACCATTTTTAGGAGTATAAACAGAAGTATCTTTTTAGGGGGGAAGCAAAGAAATCTGTCTTCTCACAAAGCACTTTTGAGAATAGAGTTGACTGCCTGAATGTTGAGGACTCTATATTCTTTTTGTATGTAAAACACTATATAAATAGATTTTAATAAATTTCTGCTTTAACACTTAGAAAAAATTTTAAAGTTTTCTATGTATAAGATCATGTCATCTGCAAACAGAGAAAATTTTACTTCCTCCTTTCTGATTTGGATGCTTTTTATTTCTTTTTCTTGCCTGACTAGTCTGGGTAGGACTTCCAGTACTATATTGGATAGAAGTACTAAGGGAGGGTGCCTATGTCTTGTTCCTGACCTTAGAGAAAACCCTTTCAACCTTTCATCATTGAGTATGATGTTTGTTAGCTGTGGGCTTGTCATATATGGCCTTTATTATGTTGAGGTATGTTCCTTCTATACTCAAATTGAGAGTTTTTATTATGAAAGGATGTTGAATTTTGTCAAATGCTTTATCCACATCTATTGAGATGATCATATGATTTTTATCTTTCATTCTATTAATGTGATGTATTGCATTTAATAATTTTTAAATATTGAGCCATTGCTTGAATTCCACTTGATCATGTAATGTGATCTTTTTATTGTGCTGTTCAATTCAGTTTGCTAGTATTTTGTTGAGAATTTTTACGTCTACATTTGTCAGGGATATTGGCCTGTAGTTTTTTTCATATAGTGTCCTTATCTGACTTTGGTATTAGATAATGCTAACATTGTATCATGAGTTTGGAAGTGTTCCCTCCTTTTCATTTTTTGGGGGAGAGTTTGAAAAAATGCATTAATTCTTTAAATTAATTCAAAATTCATTAATTCTTCAAATGTTTGGTAGGATTCACTAGTGAAATGATCTGGTCCTGGACTTTTCTTTGTTGGGAGGTTCTTTATTCAATCTCCTCACTCATTATTGGTCTGTTCAAATTTTCTGTTTCTTTATCATTTGGTCTCAGTAGGTTGTGAGTGTCTGGCAATTTACCTATTTCTTCCAGGTTGTCTAATTTGTTGGTGTATAATTGTTCTTTGTAGTCTCTTATGATCCTTCATATTTCTGTGATATCAGTTGTAATGTCTCCTCTTCTGTTTATAATTTTTTTGAGTCCCCTCTCTTTTTTTCTTGGTTAGTCTAACTAAAAATTTGTCAATTATGTCTTTTCAAAGAACCAACTTCTAGTTTTGTTAATTTTTCTCTTGCTTTCCTATTTTTTATTTTATTTATTTCTCCTCTAATCTTTATTATTTCATTCTTTCTTCTAACTGATCTTTTTCTTTTTTCCTAGTTCCTTGAGGTATGTTAGGTTGTTTATTTGAGATCTTTCTTTTTTTCTTAATATATGTATTTATAGTTATAAACTCTTCTCTTAGAACTGCTTTTGCTGCATCCCATAAGTTTTTGTGTGTTGTGTTTCCATCTTCATTTGTTTCAAGATCTTTTTTATTCCCTTTGGATTTTTTTTGACCCATTCATTGTTCAAAAATGTGTTTTCAATTTCCACACAGTTGTGAATTTTCTAGCTTTCCTCTTGTTTTGATTGCTACTTTCATACCATTGTGGTCAGAAAAGATGCTTGATAATTTCTACCTTCTTGAATTTGTTTTGTGGCTTAACATATACAATAAGTCCCCTACATATGAACCTTCAAGTTGTGAACTTTCAAAGATGTGAACGTGTGTTTACATGTCCAATCATATAAGTTATTTCACATGTCTGGTGTACAGTGTTACATGCATGCATCCTCTACAAATAGTTGTGCTTTTGTGTATTTTAATGTACAGTACTGTATAGAATACAGCAGTACAGTATCTTTATTTCAAGCCCAGGATGTCTGGAAGCAAACATAAAAGCAGTGATGATGTAGCTGGTACTACTGTACTTTTCAAGGTATTATACTGTAAGATTAAAAATGTTTACTTTATTTTTTGTGTTTGTTTTTTATGTATTATTTGTGTGAAAAGTATTATAAACCTATTATAGTTCAGTACTATATATAGCTGATTGTGTTAGTTCAGTACCTAGGCTAACTTTATTGGACTCAAACCAGTTGGACTTACGAATTTGCTCTCAGAATGAAACTCATTCATATGTAGAGGACTGACTGTAATCTATCCTAGAAAATGTTCCACATACACTTGAGAAGAATGTTGTATTCTTCTGCTGTAGGATGGAATGTTCTGTATATATCTGTTAGTTCAATTTGGTCTAGAGTGTTCAAATCTGCTATTTCCTTAGTGATTCTATGCCTGAATGATCTACCCCTATTGAGATTGGGGTATTAAAGTCCTCAACTATTATTATATTGCTGTTTATTTCTTTTAGTTCTGTTAGTACTTTCTTTATATATTTAGGTGTTCCAGTGTTGGGAGCATAAATATTTATAATTGTTTTATCATCTGGATTAGTTTATCCCTTTATCACTATAAAATGAACGTCTGTCTCTTTTGACCATTTTTAGATTAAAGTCTATTTTGTGTCACATAAGTGTAGCTATCCCTGCTTTCTTTTGGTTAACATTGCTTGAAATATCTTTTTCCATCCCTTCATTCTTTGTCTATGTATAGCTTTAAAACTAAATTTCTTGTATGCAGCATATCATTGGATCTTATTTTTTAATCCATTCAGCTATTCTGTATCTTTTGATTGAAAGATTTAATCCATTTACATTTAAAGTAATTATTGATAGGTAAGGACTCACTATTGCCATTTTGCTAATTATTTTCTGACTCTTATAGATCCTTTGTTCCTTGCTTTCTCTTTTGCTGTCTTCCTTTGTGGCTTGATGAATTTTTGTGGTGGTATGCTTTGGCTCCTTTATCATAATCATGTGTATCTACTACAAGTTTTTCCTTTGTGGTTACCATGATGCTTACATAAAGAATCTTATAGTTATTACACCCTTTGTAAGCTGGTAATAACTTACTTTTGATAACTTACAGAAACTATAATTTTAGTTCTCCCCCACTTACATTTTAGGTTATTGATGTTATACTTTACATCTTTTTAATACTATGTATCCTGTAACAAATTTCAGTGGGGAACTTCAGCCTTACCCCCAGGTTCTGGGATTTTCACAATGGTGTGTTATCTATGCATGGTTTTTATTTGGTCTTGTGAGGGGAACTGAAGTTTTGAATGATGTATGTCATCATCTTGATGACATTACCTCTGGATATTTTGTTTTCATTTTCTCCCTTCTTCTACTTTACTGTCTTTCTTTGCTCATTGCCTCCTCTTACAAAATGAGAGGTGAATCATTTTTAATAAAGGGCCACAGGAAGAAAGCATTTCAGTCCCCTTTTTCTCAGTGCTAGTGATATATTTGAACTAGCCAGGGTCATTTGTGGTGAGTAAAAAAGAAATATAGTGAAAGGCTGAGTATAATCACAAGTAAAGCATGTGGATTCACCTAGGTAAGGTAATATGTGGTGCTGGGATTGGAATTTAGATCAACAGGAATGAATCTGGCTCTATGCCAGCTCCAGACAAGCTAGAGTGGTCAATCCAATCTAAATCTCCTTCTAGGCTGGATAGTAAGATCACAAAGGACTGTAAGTAATGGTGGGTATTTATGGCCACATTGAATTCAATATTTATTGAATGTTTCTTGAAGAGAAGATACATGCTAAGCCAAAAGAGGTAGAAGAGGTCATAGTCAACATTAAGGGAAAATGAAACAGAGTGAAATCAAAACAAAACAAAAGAAAACAAAACAAAAAAGTCCCACAAACCCATAAAAGGGAACCATTTTCTCTTTTAGCACAGAATAAGCTCTCAGTTAAAGGAAGGTTATGATTATTGTGTGGTAAATACCAAGTGTTGCATTTTAGATCACTTTATTCTGGATAGTAGCTTTAAGAAAGTTATTATTCTTATTTTATAGATGTAGCATTTGGAGCTCAGAGAGGTTGAGGGTTGTGTCAGTGTCCTACCTTGTAAGTGGTGAAGCCGAGATTCAGATATAGATCTCTTTGATTATAAGTTACTCAGATGCACACAGATTAGAAAAGATCATCTTGGCTCCATTGGGTTTGGATAGTTTGTCAGATTCTGAGTGGGATGGAAGGGGGATGTAGTTAACCTATTGGACTCCAACATGAAACCAAAGGCCGTGGTTTGATTAGCTATTTCTTACCACACGTCTCCTGGCTGCAATATCAAGCAAGGGATTTGAGTTCTGGGTTGAAGTGGAGGATGACAGGAACTTCTGTAAACTTACCTGCAGACCACAGATAAGCTGTTATACACTTTGGCAATTGCCTTGAACCCCTCAGCCCCCCAGAAGGGATGGTCCAGATGCAAAATTGAATGACTATGAAGGTAACAGTTATAGGGAAAATGAACTGAGTCAATGGGAAGCTTCCTTTGGGTCATTCCATGGTCTGACTGCCCACTCCTCTTCTCCTTCCCAACAAATCAGGATGCACCCAATAAGCTGTACACATTTACTGAGGTATCATGTCAGGCACAGTATGAGGTGCTAGCAATACTAAGTGAATTAGATGGTCTTTCTCTGTGCAGCTGAGATAAATAGATGATGGTTATCACTATCATGGTACCTGCTACATTATATTTGTGTGCTTGTCTCTGCGTTCACTCTATGTGTGCTCCTTTGGAGCAGAGAGTCAATGTTATCTAACTTTGTGTTCCCAATGCTTACCACAGTGCTTAAAAATAGTTTCTGGATAAATAAATACATTTTTTGGATAAAGTAATAAGGGAAAGACTATAACAAGTTTATATATTATTACACAGAGACAAATAGACTTGAAAACAAATATGCCCATTAAAGGTGCTGTGATTAAAGTCCACAAAGGAGTGTGAGAAAGAAAGGTAATTAGTTCTAAGAAGTAGGTGGTGACACAAAGAAGATTTAAAAAGTAGGTGATTTTTGAGATAATTTTAAAAAGATAAATAAATGTTGGTTTGCTAGACAGGGATAGGGGAGAGGATATTAGAAAAAAAAAAGTTGAGCAAAGGTATGGATCATGGTGATGTAGAATAACATTGTGAATGATAGAGATGGGAGGTGTGAGATGTTTCCTGTGATGAGAACATAAGCTGTGAGCAGAAGTTTGTTGAGAGAAAGTTTCTAGAGAAGAGAATATATATGCCAATTAAGGGGTTTGAACTTTATCTCAAGGGCAGTGGAAGTCTGTTAGAGGGTTTTAAGCACAAAAGAGATTTAAATAAAACTACTTTTTGCGTTGTTGTTAAGGAAGATCTCAGTTAATGATTGTATTCAGGAATTTTTCACGAGGTCAAGATCAGAGTAGACTGTGTTTTAAGGAGAGGGAACAGCTGGAAGAATGTTGGAAAGCTAGAGATCAGAAAAAGCATGGTTCATGAAAAAAATGTTCAGAGCAGAGCGACAATACCCGGAGTTCCAAAGAGAAACGATTAGAGTCAAGCTGCAGCAGGGGGCACAGAAGGGAGAAGTGACACTGGAGAACTTAAAAAGAAAAGACAGAGTGTAGGCATTAACTGGATATGTGGGCGAGTGCGGGGGTCAGGTGACTCCCAGTTCAGCCTGGGTGACTGGGTGGACAGTTATGCCACTCATGACAGTAAAAGAGGTGGTAGAAGGAGCAGATTTGGGGAGGCGAATATGATTGGTTAAGTTTTGTGCATATTGTTTGGAAATGTGTGTGGAACACCAGGTTGAGATGGTTCAGTAAGCAGAATGCAGCTTAAGAATGAGGTTTGATATAGAAATGACAACACTGGCCTCAGCAACATAGAGACCAGTAGAAGTTCAGGGAGTAAAAGAGATTACCTGGAAGAAATCTCATTCAATGTATTGTGAAATAAAAACAGTACGAAAAATAAAATCTTGGGATAGAGGGAGCGTGTCAACATTAAGTAACAGGCAGGGGAAGAAGAACCAGAGAAGGAACTGCTGGGATTCTACAGTTTTGACTGGGCAGGAAAAAGATAAAGAAGTAAGGAACTAGAGAGATTCAAAGACAAAGTGAAGAATTAAATTTAAAATTTACAAATCAACAAAGAGGGAGAGGTGGAAAGTCCAGCAGAGGTAAATACTGTATCTGAAGAGAAGTGATGGAATTGGATGAAGAATAGTTGAAGGGGTTGAGCTCATACTGAACGGCAGATGGTGCATCCCATGAAACTGGAGGAAAGGGGGCAAATTGTCGACCAGGCAAGGAAGACTCCAGAATTAGTTATAGATTCAATGATGGGAATTCCCACCTGTTAACCTTGGTTTTCTCAGTAAAGTAAGAGGCAAATTCATTTGCTGAAAGAGGAGGGTTTATGGTGACAAAGGAGTAAGAAAATGGATAAAGGGGTGAAATAGCAAATCTGGGAATTGGGAGAAGGCTTGACCAGGTATAAGCATAATAGAGAAATGGAAGGATTTCATGGAATCCCACGTCCCTCCTAACTTCTTGAGGGGAATTTGTTTCTGACTGTCAGAAAAAGAATAAAAATTTCCTAAGGACATGCAATCAGCTAAATAAATTGTGAAACAGAGATCATATTCTATTTTAATGAAGTATGAAAACCCACAGTTTTTATATCAAAATAAAAGCCAAGCAACTAAGCATTAGGATATATTGGGACTGGAATCACTAGTGTCCAAATGTCAAAGACGAGGGAAAGAATAGCATTGTCCATGGATAAAAATCAATGTATTGTGCCCCCCTAATTAACAAACAAATAATAAAATACTCCAAGCCCAAGTGTAGATTGTACTGCTATGCTTGTAGCAAGATAGGTTTTCAGACCATAAATTTGAGGTGACATAAATTTAAACAGCTGTGAGAATGCTTAGCAGCTCAGCCATTAGAGCAGTGTCAGATGGTAGATGGCCATTCTGACCCAAAACGGAGGGTTTTTGTGTCCTGTGTATCAGAAGGACAGAGCAGAGGGTCCTTCCCTGGAGAAACATCTGAGTCCTAAATGGAAGGCCAGTGTCCAATTAAGAAGAACATTGGATCAAAAGCTCCAACCTCCTTTTCCCAGTAAAACAGACAATGTTCTGGCCAGCCTAATCAAGAGAAAAGATAGAAATTAAACATCAGTCATCAATTTAAAAAGCTTTTAGTAACCTCGTTATAAAAATGTACTAACTTGATATGATTTAAAATCTCTCGCAACCTAAGTGTCCATCAACAGATGAACGGATAAAGAAGATGTGGCACATATATACAATGGAATATTACTCAGCCATAAAAAGAAACAAAATTGAGTTATTTGTAGTGAGGTGGATGGACCTAGAGTCTGTCATACAGAGTGAAGTAAGTCAGAAAGAGAAAAACAAATACCATATGCTAACATATATATATGGAATTTAAGAAGAAAAAAAAGGTCACGAAGAACCTAGGAGTAAGACAGGAATAAAGACACAGACCTACTAGAGAATGGACTTGAGGATATGGGGAGGGGGAAGGGTAAGCTGTGACAAAGTGAGAGAGTGGCATGGACATATATACACTACCAAATGTAAAACAGATAGCTAGTGGGAAGCAGCCGCATAGCGCAGGGAGATCAGCTCGGTGCTTTGTGACCGCTTAGAGGGGTGGGATAGGGAGGGTGGGAGGGAGGGAGATGCAAGAGGAGAGATATGGGAACATATGTATATGTATAGCTGATTCACTTTGTTATAAAGCAGAAACTAACACCATGGTAAAGCAATTATGCTCCAATAAAGATGTTAAAATAAATAAATAAATAAATAAAATAAAATTTCTCTCTGAAACCAACAGCCAATACTTACAATACTTAAAAGTAAAATAGCAGAAACATTCTTATTAAAGGTAAGACTAAGATAAGGATGACATCATAATTATTCATTTTATGCTATTCTGAAGTTATAGCCAATGGAAAAGGGCAGAAAAGAGAAATAAGAAAAATAATTATTGGAGAAGAAAGAAAAATTATTATTTACAGACTATATGTCTATCTAGAAAACTCATGAGAATAAATTTGAAAATTATTTGAACTAGTTAGAGGGTTTAAAAAGATGATCAGTTACAAAATTAATATAGAAAAATTTACTAGATTCCAGAAATTATCAATTAAAAAGCACAGTGAAAACAGTTCTGCCCACCAGAGTAACAAAAATTACAAAAAGTTATAATATCTAGGAAAAAATTTAATAAAAGCTCTGTTAGAGCTACATGAAAAACAACTGGAAAATTTTACTGAGAGACATTAAAAAAACTTTAAAAAGTTGATGCTGCTGCTGTTTTCATGAATGGTGAGATAGAAGAGTATAAATATATTGATTGTCCCCAAACAGACGTATTTATACACAAATCCCCAATTGTTTTATAAAACTAGTTAAAATTATAACTTTACCTACATACATGAGCTTATTCATGTATGAAAAGCCAAGAAAAAACACTGAAAAAAATGAGAGGGAATTTGTACCATCAGAAAGCTATAAGTTATTATAAATGTACATTTGTATATCCATAGATTGTTTAGAACCAGAAAGAAACCCTAGTACAATTAACTTAGAACTTAGAATAAGGTAAAGTTGAAATTTAAATTTGTGAGAAAATGGTGGAGTACCCACTAGATGAAGCAGAATAAATGGCTGACTATAAGTTATAGCCTCTACTAGACCAGTGTAAGTGCCTGCCTGGATTTGCCGGCCTCTGCCTCCTCCTGAGCTGCCATCCCTCATCTCCTAACAGCCCTGCTTCCCCAGGCTCCAGGCACTGCCTCCATTGCTCTTTCTGTCACACAGAAGACATAGCAGGTCCAGCAGCCACGTAAGATTCAACTGAGTCGATGGAGCCCAGACTTCCCAGCAGCTGCCTGGAATGTTTAGGTAATGCAACTCAGAAGCACAAACCTTGGCCATCAAAAGAAAGGAGACAGAGTGGACAGATCAGTTCCTCTCTCCTCATCCCCCTCTGCTCCACTGGACTCATGCATTGGCTGTGTCAGCTTCTCCCTCTGTTGAAATACTGCATCTGGGCAATGGCTGTGTTTTCCTGTGAAACTGTAGCTAGCCTTGTAACAATGCACCACGTTTGATTTTCTTTCCTCCTTCTCTTCCTTACTTCCTCATTTTCCTTTTCTCACTCTTGATGCCCTGGGATTCCTTTCTGCCCAAACCTCTAATATGTAAGCTTTTCCTCAGGCTCTGCTTTACAAGGAACTGGGGCTCATTCACATTCCTTCTTCACACTTCATACTAAAATACATCATAGATGGATTAGAGCATTACAATGTAAAAACAGTGCATAAAAGATGAAAAAGAAAATATTAGTGTATCTATCTATAAAGATGTATGATACAGAGGTTCAGAAAATCTTTTTAATCCAAAATTTGATAGATTTGGCTTTATACAATCTTAAACATTTGCAGAAGTATCATAAGCAAAATTAAATAACAAATATCAAAGAAAATATTTGAAATGCCTTACACAGAAATAGGTTAACATACATTAATGGATTGGTATAAGTTAATATATAAGAAGCACTTAATAAATACATTTAAAAAATCTTAATAGAAAAAAATAGACTAAGAATTTGAACAAGTAATTCACAAAAAAGAAACACAAAGGATTGAAAAACATGAAAAAAAATTCAGGCTTACTAAAATCAAGGAAACACAAATGAAAGCAACAATAATTTATTATTTTCTTCTAAAAGATTTTTTAAGGTTAAAACAAAAGGCAATGCCCCAAATCGGGGAGGGTGCAAATGTGCTTTCACAGACTACTGGGAGTTCTGTAATTTGGTATATTCTTTCTGGAAATATATACCAAAAGCTTTAATTTTTTTCTTATCCTTTAAACTAATAAATCCACATATAAAAATTTATCCTAAGGACATGATCAGAGATCTAAGACTTATGTTGAAAGATATTTAAAACAATATGGTCTCTTATTCTTGTTGTAAACAGCTGGAAACAAGACAAATACCAAAGAAAGGGACTGGCTAAATAGACTTTTGTATATTAATAAGATGGGATTTTCTGCACCTATTTCATATTTTCATATATGAAAAGTTGTGGGAAAATGTCCTTAACATATGCTGGAATATAAAAAACTGCTTAAAAAATTATGTAAAATAAAAATTTAAATAGAAAAACCCAAAGGATTTACATAGTATATGCAACTCTCTTCTCTCCTTTAACATCTTCTCCAAGACAAAACTAAACTAAACTCAACATGAACTTTGGAATGTTTGGAAGCACGAACATTAATAAAAAATTAATGATGAGTCACTAGTGTGTTTTTTCTAGAATAACTTTTTTTAATTTCTTAATCATAAAATATTATTTTTAAATGATTTTGAGCCATAGACCTAAATGTGAAAGATGAAACTATAAAAATTCTAGAATAAAATATAGGATAAAATCTTTAGGACCTTGAGGCAGTTGCAGATTTCAAAGCTCAAACTATTTTATGATTTTAGAAAAAAGAAGTGACAATTGGTCTTTATTAAGATTTAAAAATTTTGCTCCTCAAAAGATAATTTAAAGAAATTAGAAGGCAAGCCACAAAATGAAAGAAAATATTTTCAATGCATGTTTTTAACTGCTTTTATCTAGAATAGATGAAGAATCCTTATAATTCAATGAGAAGACAACCCAATTCTGAAAATAGGCAAAATATTTGAATACACAGTTCACAAACGAAGATATACAATGGCCTCACCACATGAAAATATGGTCAAAATCATTAGTTATCATGGAAATGCAAATTAAACTACAAAGAGATACCATTATGTACCCACTAGAATGGTTGAAATTAAAGGCTGATAATACTAAATGTTGGCAAGGATGTGGAACAAGCAGAACTCACATGTGTTGTTGTGTGAATGTAAAATGGTGCCACCACTTTGAAAAACTGTCTGTTTCTTAAAAAGTTAAACATATACCTACCATACCACCAGCCTTTCTACCCCTAGGTATTTACCCAAAAGGAAGAAAAATATATGCCCACACAAAATATTGTGTGTAATGTTCCTGGCAGTTTATTTGAAATAGCCCCAAACTGGAAATAATCCAATGTCCATCAATTGGTGAATAAATAATCAAATAGTGGTATATCTATACAATCGAATATTTTTCAGCAATAAGAAAGAATGAATTCCTGATATATACACCAATATGAATGAATTTCAATGTGATTTTGCTAAGTAAAAGAAGGCAGGTACAAAAGATTTCATGCTGTATGATTAGTTTTCATTCTCTATAGCATTTTATATAAATGTAATCTATCCAGAAAACTAATCTAATCAAAACCAGATCAATAGTTGCCTATGGCCAGGAGTAGAGGGAGGGATGGTTGGTCAAAGGACACAAGGTAATTTTAGAGAATTATGAAAATTTTCTGTATCTTGATAGTGGTGACAGTTTCATGGATACATATATTTGTCAAAACTCATTGAATTGTATACTTTAAATGGATGTATTGATAGTTAATAATATACAAATTATACATCAATAAAGTTATCTAAGGATTATTTTCTTCCTGTTTTCCTTGCTGGCTGAAATCTACTCAATCTTGATTACTCCTTTGCTTATTGCCTGTTCTCCTACTTATTATTGTTTTGCTATAGTAGATTTAGGGATACAATTATAATTGCTTGTGTGTGTGTGTGTGTGTGTGTGTGTGTGTGTGTAAGAGAGAGAGAGAGAGAGAGAGAGAGAGAACTGAGAAAGAAGAGATTGAAGATTCCAAAATGCTAGGGGATTTTTGGTGAAGAGAAAGTTCCAGAGGCTTGGAATCCAGAGTACAGGTGGATGTATGGGACTTGAAGAGTGATGACAGGATATTGGGAAATTTGAGGTGGACTCATGAGAATCTGAAGTAGCCATGTCTGATAACCTCAAATGTTCCACAAACGAAAAATACCGTCTTCTGAGAGATGGTCCCGGATGGGCTGGTAGTTGAGGAGACTACAATGCACTATAGAAGTCAACAAGAAATGAATAAAGGGTTAAATTGAAACAGGTGAGGGTCAAGGGATGAGCAGGAAACTCCAGAACAAGGTGAACCCTCTTCGTGCTCTCAGTGGTTTTTCAGGCCCTTCTCCTCCTATGATGTCCATGGGGGAATAGCACATTGCTGACCATTGATTATCATCCCACCTTACTTTCTCATATCTGAACTTCACAAATATTTTGCAACTGTCTAGAGGTTCAATGTGGAGAAATTAGGAAATGGAGGTTCTTCTACCCTGGTTATTGATAGGTCTTTGTTTGATTTTCTTAAGAATCACCAGATCTGGTCTCTCTCCAGCTGATGGAGGAATAATACTCATGACGTAGATCCATCTCCAGTAAGCAACATTCCCGGTCTTCCCTTGCTAAAAGGAATATATTATTTTGCATGCAGTATGTCCATTGAAGATCCTTTGCTTTCTACCAGCATGGTGAAAATGTAGTCCTGCTTAGGAGGGTCCTACATGCCTACTAACTGGGTTGTGAGGTTGGAACTATGGCTGAGAGGATCTGTGCCAGATAAATGTATTATAATGACTTTAGTCTGTATCATCAGTCTTAGATAATTGTACAGCAGCAGACATGACTTTCTTCCAGAGGCAGACTGTTAGAATGCATGACATAATAGTGCCATGATTAATCTGAGCTAGCCCTCATGGGAGGGTCAAGAGGTACAAATTCACAGGCTCCTATAACTACTGTAAAATGGTACATCAACACGGCATTTGGGGGTGAAGCATCAATCATAAAATATATTGTTAAAAATAACACTTGGTGAAAATAAATACTTGGCTGGTTAGACCCCAATAAAGAGGACAATTAACATTATAAAAAAGGTATACTTCTGATATTTTAATTTGGGTTTTTAGAATTTAAACTTAGATTGCTGATACTCATCATTGCATCATTATTGAGAATACAGAAAGATTCCCCTCCCACCTTGCTTCTATTTTTCAAAACTTGGTAGAAAATTTATGTATGATATTGCTGAAACATACTTTCCAAATATTAGTAACTGATCTCTATGTGATCAGTTGTGTACTTGATTAACCTTAATTGCCAAGATAGCAGAGAAAAGGGTACTCTTACTATTTTCTGATGTTTTGTTTCTGATCATAGTTGTAGAAGAACTAAAATAAATGGTTTTAGGAGAGAATAATTAGGAGGCTAATTAATTAAGATCTGTTTATAGTTGTATTTTCAAGACATTTATTGGTCTTAACTAAAAGATTCTATTTTCATTCAAGATATTAGGGCCCACTAAAGGTAGTGAGGTAATCAAGTACCGGCACAATGTGTTATCTGGGAGAACAGGGAGTATGGGGTCCTGCAGAGCTGACTGTACTGTATCCTTTTTTTTTGTTTGTTTTTAAAGCTAAGAATGAGATTGAAAATTCCAAAATACTAGGGATTAATAGGTGGAGAGAAATATCCCAGGGGCCCCTAGAGGCACAAGATCTAGATACACAGGGAGGAATAGGGCCCTCTGTTCTGAGGGTTTTACATGCATTACATTTAATCCTCACAACTCTATGAGATAGTAGTATTATTGTCTCTATTTTTCAGGTAAGAAATCTGAGGCACAGAGAGATAATTTGTGCATATTCACAAAGCTAGTAAGTGGAGGAACAAAGATTTTCATCTCTACAATCTGGGCCGAAATTCTCGTAGATGTATTATGATTAGTAGGTAATATGTTTTATCAAAAGTAGCTAGCATGGTGTTCTTCACATAATAGATGCTTGAGGTGCCAAAAATATCAAATGGCATTAATTGATTTGGATTTCATAGTAAGACAAAATCAGCTGGTGTCTATAGATCTTAGAGTCTCAACCCAATAACAAATTGTAATCCTTAAACACAGTGTAAGGGGGAAATAACACACATACTCTGTTCTTCCTGTTATATGCAGTCAGTGTGGTCGATATAGGACCCTACTCTGCAAACCAAAGTACACAGTGTGTGTGGTGGAGAAGCCAGGTTGGTGAGGGGGCTGAGGAAGAGGAGACTGCTCCCATCAATCACGTAGAGTTCTTTGATTTGCCCTCACTGTTAAAACGACCAGTTAAATCAATAACTTTGGAGTGGAAGTGGGAAGATTCAAACTTGTTAGGCAACACATGGAAAAAATAATCAGATCAGTTGGCTGATAGCCCCCAATCAGTGCTTGCAAAATTAAGAAAGGAACTCCAACTGGTTACTTATTTCTTGCAGACCCTAAATTCCCAGCTATTTTATTGAAGGAGTTTAACGTAAGGACAGATGCTAACACTTGACCCATTAATTGTTCTGTTTTAGCAGAAGAGTGGGGTGTGGAGGAGGTGTGGGGTGTGGAGGTGGGTAAGTGCACACTTGACCTCATACTTTTTGCCTTTTTCAAGGTGAATCTTGCTGGGTTAATCTCCAAAGAACCATACTTAGTGGTGTATTTGCTTAAGGAATGCTAGCAAATGTATATCCTTTCTCCATTCACATAATATTAAGAGATTTTCAGTATTCTCCTCGTTGAATTTGATATCTTATACACCACAAAGAAGTTCCACGATAGAAGATTTTTATTTTAATTAAAAAAAATTATTTTGCTTTTTAACATTTCTGTCTCTTGCTTGGAACTTTGGAAAGAACATATGAGGCCTTCCATAGTTAACAAAAGCAAACTAAAGCAAATAATCACCTTCTGGTACTTCTTTCCACATATTCTAATTTTTTAATGGAGAAAATGCATTCTTAAATTAAATATGCATAATAAGGAATGCTAATAATAAGAATAAAGTGGAATATGTGAGAATGAATCTCGTGTTGTAAGCAAAATGCATTTGAGTTGCAAAGGATAAAAGCTGGCTTGAATTAGTAAGAATCAGTGCAAAAAAGAAAAGCCTCATAATGTTCATAAATTGTTCATAATTGTATGGATTTTAAATATAAAAGTTGGCAGTGGCAAAAGCTAAAAGCCATTAGGAGAGATACCATTGTGCAATGTACTAGGAGCAGCAAGTCACAATCTTATGAAATAAAATCCCTGCTAGATTTTTCTAAAATTTTGATAACCATACTTGAGACTTATCTTGATGTTTACTACAATGCGTGCATTGTTCAGCATGGCATGGTCTAATGCATATATGAATCATATTTGAAAAGAGCTACTAATTAACATGAATACTCTTCTTCCATGAAGGTCGTTTATTGCAAAGTTCTTTTTTTTTTTTTTTCCAGGCTGAATATAGCTAAAGGAATCCTTAACAACAGCCATTAGTTTAAGAGACTAGTCTGTTTTCTCCCTGACATTGGGTCATAGTTTTAAAGAGTCTTTTCCTCCTACCAAGAAGCCATAAAAAACAATATTTAAGAGAGGTAGAGAAGAAAAAACTATCTTTCTCTTATTGAGCAGTACTCCACTCATTGTTCTATTGTCATCAACTTTACTCTCTCATCAACTTCTTGTTTTAGTATTGAAGAATTATTTAGCTAAACTGTTAGACTTTATTTCAGATTAAATCAGTAAGCTGTTCTTTGAAAACTGGGTTGCCAGTACTTTTCTAGGATTCATTGGGATGGTCCCTAAAATGTTTTCCAAATAAGCAAAAGCATTTTGGGGCTTTGTTCTACTGCACTGGAGGAACTTTCAGAACATTTCACTATTTCAGTTTTGGGTCCAGTAGATTTTTTAGCTTAGATGTTTCAAGAAAGTTAGCCAAGTTGAAGGGATTCCCAAGGATTGTTGGGAAACAATATTACCCAGAGCCAAAAATGTCTCTAAGCTCAGTACCTTTAGTTGGAGCTTTGTCTCCATTTCTGATGGTTAATTTTATTTGTCAACTTGGCTAGGTTATGGTACCCAGTTGTTTGGTCAAACTCCAGTCTAAAGGTAGCCATGAAGATGTTTTTTTTAGATGTGACTGATATTTAAATCAGTAGAATTTGAGTAAAGCAGATTATCCTTAAAAATGAGGATGAGCCTCATCCAATCAGAACAAAGACTGAGGCTTCCCCAAGAAAGAAATTCTGCCTCAAGACTGCAACATGGAAACTCTGCCTGATTTTCAAGCTTGCAAATTCTGGGCTCAAGACTACAATACCAGCTCCTCCCTGAATTTCCCACCTGATGGCCTGTTCTACAGACTTGCCAACCCCCACAATCATGTGAGCCAATTCCTTAAATTTACCTATCTATCTCCATCTTATTGGTCCTCTTTCTTTGGAGAACGCTAACTAATCCACTACACCATTTAAGTAAAATGAGTGGTAAGTTTATGGTACAAAACATGTTCTCTTAACTGCTTGGCCTGTAAAATAGAACTGGATTTTAGGCCAGGTTTTCATGATATAACAAACCGATTAAAGAGCCAATCACATTGTGATTTTGTCTACATGATACCAGATATCCTATTTGATAAATACATACATTCTTTTTACTCATCAATCTGGTTTGAATAAGTCCCTAAGAATTTGTCCATTGTGTGCAGTTTTTGATGTCTGAAGACTGTGGAAGCGTTGCGCGGCTTTTATTGGAATGGACTGAACCGTCCCAGTGAAGATTGGCTTTTGAAAATGACAAAGAAGCAGTTCTTACACTGTGTTTGTAATGCATTCCTTTTTATATTACTTTACATTTTGAACCATGTGTTTTAAAAGTCGAAATTAGATAAAAACATGGAAAAAAACCTTTAACCTTCACCCCATTCCCCCAAATATCTCACACTACCAGTTAGCCAGTGAAAGGGGTACAAATGTGGTCAATAGATGGGATGAAACCCCTCAGATATCACCTTTACCATCTTCCTGATATCCCTGTTCATGGAGTCAGTGTTCAAACTCATTATGCTTATTGATGGTTCATCATGTACAAATGAATGTCTTACTCAGCTCAACAACAGATATGTATTTTCTCACAGCTCAGAGACTGAGAAGTTCAAGAGCAAGGTCCAGCGGGGTTTGGTTTCCTTTGAGAGCTTTCTTGCTGGCTTGCACACAGCCACTTTTTGCTATGTTCTCACATGGTCTTTCTTCAGTGCATGTGGAAAGAAAGACCCCACCCTTATGATCTCATTCAACCTTAATTACCTCCTAAAGGCCTTGTCTCCAAACACAGTCGTATTGGGGGTTAAGACTTCAACACATGAATTTGGTGCAGGGGATACAATCAGTCCACAGCAACGAGGCACTCTGTTTTGTACTCAAAATATTTCTTTATCGGATACTCTCCTGGAGACTGCAATGGTGTAGGGGGGAATGAGCAAGTGAACAAACGTCTACAACATGAGTCAGAATGTGATATATGCTAAAAGCAAGGGTCTACAGCACTGTACGGGATGGAGTGGTCACATCCAGCTGCATGATCAAGAGAGGGTCCTGAAGAAGGAGCCCTTGCATTAGGCACTGAAGGGAGGTAGGGTTTCGGTCAGTGACAAGGTGGAGAGAGGATTTGCATTGTAAATATTGGCATAAGAAAAGCAGTCAGGGAAGACCATGAGAATGAAAACGGTCAGGGAAGACAGGCTGGTCCACGTTTTCTGGAGCTCACTGAAGTATAGCAGGGATTATAGTAAAAATGATAGACCAGAGGCCAGAGAATGAGGCCAGAGAACAGAGGGGCGGAAATTTCAAGGGACTTGCTGGGAAGGCATTGGTGAGTCACTGAAAACTTATGTCTTGGGCAGTGCTGGTTATTTTACAAACCACTTTTCACTGCTACTGAATACACTGACTCAAACATCTTTACTAGAGAAGTCTGATTTTATCATTAAGAAACTGATTCCTTCAACATTGGACCAATCCCTCTCCAGATGGAATCTTGCCCTTGTGCAGAAACATGTCTGTGAGGGATGAACCTGACGGGGATTGGGAAGGCAGTCGGGGAAGGAAGTGAAGAGGCTCTGAATGGAGTAGTTTCTTCAAATGAATAGCAGCAAGGATGCTGCAGTGTGTTTTCCTGTTTCGGAAGTTTAATTCTTCACAGTTTGCTTGGCTGTCAGAATGCTTCACGTTTTTATTTGTGAACATACATGGTGATCATCCTTAAGACAAAAAAATCTGATAGCAGGTCCCTTGATGCCCTTGTTCAGAGCAGATGTTGCAATCAGAGCTGGGCTTTCAATTCTCACCTCTGAGATGTTGTAAATTGCATTAAAAAGCATCTCTCCTATGCTCTTCATGTTTCACATACAACTTACTAAGGTAATGTTGGAGGAAAAAAGTTGAAATAGATGAACTTAACAGTTTCGTAGATCACTGAGACAGAGCTATTATCTGCATTGAAGCAATTACTCACAGCTCATGTTACAATCAAAATGTACAGATTCAACAGGAAAATCAAAACGAAAGAGATACACACCCTTAGTTCATCAATATGGAACAGCTCTGTGGACCTATCAGTTTTAGAAAATTTTTAAACATTACTTTTTGTGTTGGGGGACCAGAGAGGGGTAATGGAGGCAGAGAAAAGTGGTCCAAAGACAGTGTCTTCACATAGAAAATAGTAGGAATCAAAGGATTATGGAATTATATTAGAAATTTTGTAATAACCTATAAAGGAAAATAATCTGAAAAAAAAATATGACTGAACCACTTTGCTGTATACCCAAAACTGGCACAACATTGTAAATCAACTGCATACATCAATAAAAAAGAAAAAAAGGATTATGGATCCAGAGCTGAGAAAAGAAGTTTTCTCTTTGTGGGAAATGACTTTCTCTTGTCCCACTTCTCATGAAGGGGAGATCTTCTCTCCAGCACTCCTCATGTATGGCCATCTCACCTCTCCTTGACCTCTTCCACAGGCTGAAGTCCGTACACTCCAGCTTGTTGTTTGGGCTCTGTTGGACATAACCTAAGTCTGGATGGCAGGGTGCAAATTGGATAAACAGCCACACTAACTCCAGGGATATTTTTTTTATGTGAACGTCTGTTTCTTGAATTTGGCCATGGTAAGGTCTAGGGGAAGGGGGAATTTCAACTGATGAAATAAGATCAAGAAGATGTTGCCTCATTCAACATCTACGTCTCCCCCGGCATCACAGAGGGAGGAAACTCTTTCCAAGTTTCCTCTGTTACTGGGTTTATGCCCAATTCTAGTTTAGGTGAGATCAACTGAATGCTTTTTGTGGTACTTTGCTGTCCTACAGGTAGAGCCTGCTTTGAAAGGAACTCCATGCATACATATAAAAATATGGACTTAAAGATAAGTAGAGCAATCAACAAATTTTTATTAAGTGTGTCCCATGTTCCCAGCATTGGGTGATATACCAAAGTGTATTAAGAAACATGGAGGAATGAACCCTTGCACATAGGAAGCTTAAAGTTTTAATAGGAAATTGAAGTGATAAAGAGCAAAAAAGACAACCTATGATTTGGTACTAAATTGCAAGGTACCAATACGAATAGCTGTGGATATTTGTAATAGGAGAAGACAAGGTGGACTTCTGAACCTGGAGAAGGCTTCACACAGGAAGTTTGAATCATGCAGGATCTAAGGTGCTGAGAAGCTCTGAGCAGGCAGAGCCTAGGGGAGAAGCATTTCCAATGGGGGAAACTGTGAGCCACCAACAAAGGTTAGTAAGTCAACTGATTGTCCTTCCACTTGCTAAGAGCTAATTGTATGTGGCATTGTTATCCCCATTTACCAATGGGGAGATGAAACTTGCGAGCAGGTAAGTAACAACAACAGCAATAATAGCTAACACTCATTTAGCACTTAACAAGTTCCAGGAAGTGTTTTAGGCACTTTGCATATTTTAAATTTAAGCCTCATAACCACCCTCACAGGTAGGTACTCTTCTTATACATACCGCATTTAGGCATGAGGAGATTGAAACACAGAGCCGTTCAGCGATTAGCCAAGGCCACACAGGCAGGAAATGGCTGATCTGGGATGAGACCCAAGCCTCTCTAGTTCTAAAGCCCCCACTCTATGACACTGAATGTCTGAGGAGGTTTCAATGTGCAGGAGGGTGTGTTTGTGAGAGGTGCGGAGAGGTGGGTGGGCACTATTCTCATTCTTAAACAATTCTTGGTTTTAACTTGTGAAAGGCCATAATGAATTTAAACTTCCAGTCTGAACACCAAAATTCAGGGTACGAAGACCATTTCAGGACACCAACATTACATAAAATAGGCATCGAGCCCTGTTGGTACAGAAGGAAACTCATGAGAATGTTGGTCTCAAGACTTCGCAACAAAGCAGCCTTCCTCCCTGGACCAGGGTCACTGGGGACTCTAGAGAGATACAAAAGCAGAGAAATGCCTCCCCACCTCTGTGCAGCTTCTGCTCTTACAAAGCACCTGTTATGAATTTAGAAACATTCCTGAGGTCTCTGTATTTACCTCTTACTCAGGCTTGGATCCCTGAATTCTGTGACAATATAGGATTATGTGGGTCCTCTTTGCATCTCTTGGTAGAAGAACCAATCAACCTAATTGGAAAAAATATATGACGTCAGCCTGGTACTCAGAACAGGCCATATGCAGGGAAGAGAGAGAGAGAGGTAATCAGAGAGGATCCAGGCTAGTTTTTCGTTATCAAAATCCCTTCCTCTTATAGACACCATATTGCTAAAATCCCATTAGTAATGATTCATTTCTTTAGGCTTTTTTCCATGATAAAGCCAACAAATCTTCTGATCCAAGTGTATCTAATCCAGTGGTTTTAAACATAGAGTCTTAAACAGAATAATTTATTTTTCTCAAATGAATTCTTAATTATAACCTCAGTATATAAGATAAAAGGTGAGCTAGTCTGGGGAAATTGGATACCAGTAAAAGGAGAGTTTCTCTGCTGGCTTAGCCTTTGCTGTATTCTCCACCTTAGCCCCTGAGGCACCCCCAACAGAGTCGCTGGGCTGTGGAACTTACTATGAGATCTTTCATGTACCTCAGTTAGGATGCAAGTAACAGAATATCTGACTAATCAATGGCTTAAACAAATAAGGTTTTTTCATTTTTCTCATAAAAATAGAAGTCTGAAGGGAGTGGGCTGCCAGTGTTGGTTCAGTGGCTCAGAGATCTCAGAGCTAATGTCTTTGTGATTTTCTTGCTTTTTGCCTCATGATCTGAAGAAGGTTGCTTCAGCTCCAGACATCACATTTTTGCTCAGGGCAAAAAGAAGATGGAAAGGCAGTGCCAGCCATTTCTGTTCCCTAAAAATCAAGAAAATAAAGGCTTCCCTGAAGACTTCCAGTAGACTTCCGTTTAGGGCTTGTTGGCCTGAAATATGTCACATTGTCACTCTAAGATGCAAAGAATTCTGGGAAAATAAATATTTAATTAGCCATATTGCCACTTCAAAGAATATTGGGGTTCTATTCTCAAGAAAGAATATTGGTATGTATACTGAATAGATAACTAACAATACAAGATATAGCCTGATTTTCTCTTTATGTACTTCAAGGAAGGAAAACATTACATTTTGAAGTTTTCATGATAGAAACCGCGTATAAAATTTTACTAGGAAACCGGTGATTTCTCTTTGGATGGCAGCAAGGGAGTAGAGGTTCCTGTAGGATGTTGATGGGGAAAGGATGCTGAAAGGGGACAGAGGTGAAAAGAAAATGATAGAAAAGCATTAAAGATGAATTACTGGCAATTCATAGGGGACTCTGTGCAATTTTGATTGAGTGTACATAATTTGTCTAGCAATTTGTCTAGTAGGATATCAGGTATTCTGGAACAATGAGCCTAATATGATACAGCTTCTTAAGAAATAGTATGTTGTCTTAAGTGTAAGCAGTGTGGCTTGTTCAATCAAATACATTTGTCTGATTATCCATAAAACTGATTTGTTGAGGCAAAACTGAACTTCTTAGATATACGACAGAATAGAGGTAAGAGTTGGTAAAGCGTGTTTAAAAATACACACACACACACACACACACACACACACACACACACACACATGCTCCCATGTCTCTCCCTTTCCTTTAAACTGATAGTCAGGGGACAGTTTATCCTACCTGTTTTGGGGTATAGTTATGAAACATTTTCAGTGGAGAGCATGAATGAGCAGGGACTTGTCCTGAAAAACAGAACACAAATAAATTATTAATCATGTTTCTCTTTGTATATTTACTTGTTTTGCTTCTGAAGGGAGTATTAGTCTACTAAGAGATGAATAATTTGAAGATATTGCAGATGGGTAATCAGTGTGATTTAAAATTTTTATGGCACGAGAACAGAGTTGTCGCTTGGACCTTGTTTTTAGAAGGCACTTTAGATCTGTGCAGTTAAAAACAAATATTTTGCAGTAGAAGGTTACTGTCTTCCATGAAATAATGTTGAATATGTTCTTAAATCCTCCTTCTGTTTTTTAAAAACTGATGGAATAGAAGAGCTGAATGGGTCTACCAAATGGACAGGAAAAGCTATCACGCAGAGACGGGAGCCTCGGCTCCCGGCAAGCAACGACTGGGAGCTTTATTTAATCACCATCATCACTATATAAAAAAACAAACCACAAATTCCACTTCCCTTCCTTTGTTTCCCAATCAATTGAGACAGACTTGTTCTCTCCATTCTCAGGCCAGAAGGAAATCTAAAGGAAGCACTTTCTGAATTTCTTATTTAAGCAAAGTGAGTGAGACTTCAGCCAAAGGGGTTGCTGCTCGGCCAGTAAGATGGGTTTGGTGATGAGATCACCTTAGAGGACCAGGAAGCAGGACAGATGTCCCAAGGGCAGTGCTTTTAAAAACTGTACATCCTGACACATTAGGGAACCATGAACTCAATTAAGAGGGCTCTGACCGTGTATTATTTCTTATAGAGTTCCACAGAATAGAATAAAATAAAATAAAATAAGTCACATGTAGTCAGAGTATTATTTATAAAATTTTTGTTTCAATAATATATGTGTGTCCTTATGTAAATCATATTCCTTTACATGGGTCATGGTCAAAAAAGTTTCAAAATATTGCTGCAGGGCTAAGTGTGAAAGGACAGTCGCTCTTTTCTTACAACCTCGATTGGAAGGAGAAGGAGAGGTGGAGAAAGGGGGGAATGTAGAGTCCCTGGGCTCCTTTGTCCCTGTTAGCACACGCCGTGGCTGCTAGCACGTGTAACTGTGGGTGTGTACATCTTCAATATTTGCACATAGATATTCTTCCACACGACTTGGAGGAGATTTTTGCCGAGTTACTCATCCAGAAACACCATTTGGATTAATTGGGATTGCATTACATTTATAAAATAATTTGAGGGAGAATCGCCATCTTAGTTGAATCTGCCAATCCAAGTGTATGGGGTGTGTCTACACTTATTCTAGTCATTTTCTAGATTCCTTAGGTCTGTTTATGCTATCTTTTTAAAAAGCTTTTCTTTTTTTACTTGTTGACACCTATGTGTTTGGCCCGTTTTGGTTCTAGTTGTTTGTTTGACAGCTTTTTCTCCAGACGTACTGAACTCTCAGGCTCATAGAACTTGCAGATGTCTTCCATGTGTTCCTTCCTCTGTTCAAGCTGTTCCTCTGTGCAGAAAGCCTTTTCCTGCATTTCTTGAGGATGTTAGAGCAGTTGTTACCACGGCTCGGCTGCCCCCCGGGTGGAGCTGTCTCCCAGGGGTCCTGCAGCAGTAGCCCCCTAACTAGTCACTCTGTTTCTTCTCTTACCCATCCACCATTCTCCACATAGCCATTGGGATGATCTTGAAAAACAAAAATCAGATCACAACAACAGAAGTCACTTCCCTCCCTAAGACTTCTAATGGCTTCTACTGCCTTTGTAAAAATCCAGACATGTTTCAAGACCCACAGTGCTCCCCGTGATTTGGTTCCTGCCCATTTCTCCAAACTTGTCTCCTGAACTTTTCCTCATCGTTCATGATGCTTCAGCCACACTGGCCTTCCTTCAAGCCCTCAATTCAAAGCTTGTCCATCCTCTGACACATTGGCTGTTGCCTCTTCCTGTGATCCTGGGATGCACCTGCTCTAGACGTTGATCACGTGGCTAGCTCCTTCTTGTCGTGTGGACACCAAACAAATGTTTTATTTAATTTTGATTTTGAGAGGCCTGTTCTGAACCCTAATATAAAGTGGTACTCTCCATACATCTAGTCACTATCCATTATCTTTTTTTAAGACTTTATAATATCTGCTATTTTCTTATTTGCTTCTTTATTATCTATTTCCCACTCCCCCACCTCCCCACCACACACTAAAATGCAATCCCCATGAGAGTAGAAACTTTGTCAGTGACTGATATCTCCCCAGCCCTACAAAGGCACTAGATAAATGTTTGATGAATTAATATGTAGTCCCATAAACTAGGAACTATACCAAATACAGAGTACAGAAAACACTCAGTCCTTATCTTCAGACACTCTATACTGTGAGGGCAGTGATGCTGTGAAAATCACCTGCTCTGTTTTAGGAAATCATTTTAGTGTTTGTGTGTGTACAAGCAGGGCTATGTGAAAGGGAGCCCGTTAGAAATTAACTACTGAGAATATATTTTAAATGTTAAAGATACATTTTAACTATTAAGAATATGTTCATTGTTAAGAATAGATATTAATTTGATTTTACAATGTGTTTTGAAGACTTTGCTATAGCTAAACACAGAACTTCTGGAGAGATACTCAGATGAATAAACAGTTTCCATCCTTGAAGGAGGATGCTTTTAGTGAGATAAAGGAACTTGTAACAACACAGTAAGGCAATGGACTTGAACAGCAGTGGAAAGGATGCCCTTGTGAGGGCAGTTATGGGACACTGGGGCTCAGGTTGGTCCAGTATTGTGAAGAACATTCTTTCCTTTTTCATAGTAAACCATTACCAACCAATCACAGTTGAATTTAAACCCATCTGGGTGAACTTAACATTCTCCCCCTAAAAGAAGTCATGGTAATTTGATCTACAATTCAGAAGCAGACCCAGAGAATGAATGAACCTTTCTGAGGAAAATCCTGTGGTATGTTCTAAAAATGAATATTGCATGAATGAGATTAAAAGCTTTCAACCCAGTCAGTAGCGGGCCGCCTGGCTCGTCCCTCCTGTGGCTGGGATAGAATTGGAATCTGTGGCTCAGCACCTGCACGCGTGTTGCCTCCTCCCACTTAACTCCAGTGCTTGAGGAGTCTGTTAGCTTAGAATTGGATGATGCTTCTGTGCAGAGTAGTGCCAGGGTGTGCAGGGGCCAGGCGCATCTCTCTTTGGATCTTAGGTTGTTTAGCAAGCTTCCATGTGAATTTTTACATTTCTACCGGCCACAGAATCTCCTCTGAAAGAGATCCTGTGTTGGATGAGTGTGGAAATCTCAGAGCCAAGAACTGGAGGATGGGCCATAGAATAGACACAAAGAGAAGCCCTTCCAGATTCCAGGCAGCATGGCGGAGCCATTACTGCAGGACCTCATCAGCAGTTGAGGTCTATCAGAAGTCTTAAATGTCAGTCTAACATGTGAATTAATGATCCCAGATTTGAATAGAAATCTTCTGAAATGAATTTCTTTTTCCTAGAGGGAGAATGAAGGTATAACACCTGGATTCCTGGAGACTGTATAAGAACCTGGTGCTCTGGGTGTCAGCGGGGTGCAGTCTTCTGACCTCAGCTCACACTATCACTTCTTGAAGTTCAAGACCATCACCATGAAGATGGGATTACATAATGAGTGTCTCAAGTTGCCAGTTAAGTACCAAGTATGTAGTGGGGCAGTGGTAGCCTGCCGTGTCTCCATCACAGAGGGAAAAAAGGTGGTTTTCCATTCTGCGTTCTGTGACTCTAGCACACAGCTGTGGACTGTGTCATTTAGTCTTCCCTCTTCTTCTCAGCCCTCCCTAGAGCTTGTCTGGAGAAGGCTGGGGAGCTATTCCCCACCCCTCCGCCAACTCTAACACTTCTCATTACCATTCTGTCAAGCAGTGGCCAAGTTCAGAGTTCACAGGAAGGCAAGGTCTATGAGAAGCCCTGAGTCGGTGGCCATCTGTACCTTGTCACTGCAGGCCACGTCTCTGGGCATACTTTTCCACTAGTCTGAGTCTATTCTTCTGTAGACCTAACTCCAAAAGTATCGCTAGAAAAGTGACTTGAATGCAAATTAGAATAACATGGGACCCTTGATCCTTATCTAGGCTGGGGGTTTTCAAGTGTTTCCTTTGTGTGGTGGTGCCAGTGTCCCCCATAAATTCTTAATAGGTATTTATCATAGAACCTTGACTTTATACCAGCCAACTGTGTCAAGATGGCTCAGAAGATCCTTTCCTCTGAAATATACTGCTCTTATAGGGCAGGCAACCCACCCCATGAGAAAGAGTAGAACTTTATGCAAACTGTGATGCAGGGAAACTTGATTGAATATCCACTATCCTGGAATCTCCATTCTTCCTTGACCCGCTGCCCTTAACCCCAATGACCATAGGCCCTCCATGATGACATGCCAGTTAAACTTATCTTGTGATATAGATCATTCCACTCACTGTCTACTTAACCCTAATTGTGTTGTGTACTCTCATACCAGATTTATCAAAATAGCTGATATACTAAACAACTCACACTAAGGTACAAATACATATCTGGTTAAAAATTTGTGTGGTACCTCTTCTATATGGCGTACCTGAAATTTTATTAAGCCCTCCAACCCTTAATTAAGGAGAGTATTAAATGATGGGAATTCCAGCTGCTAAGAGAGGGTACTATAAGTGTTTCCGAGATCACGCTGTTTTGGACATTGCTTAGCTGCACTTGTGTACACAGATCTTATCATTTTTATCTGTAAACTATCGAAACCACTAAGAAGAGTTTAAAATTGAACTGTATAAGGTGTTCATGGACTGTCTTTTGCAAAGCTTCTGAATGGTGATTAGAGAAATTTTTGTGCAAAATCAGTGAAGATAGACCTAAAGGGAACTTTGCTAATGAGACACCCTCTGTGGACAGCTGTGTACTTATCAGCACACACACCTGGGCCACTCTCGCATGGCACCCAAGTAGAGAAGGATTATAATTCTTATTGGCTTTCAACAGCTAACAGCAGTCAATTCTGCAATAGGAGTTTTGTATTAATGGGCAGCAAAGCCAGAAACAGAGGATCTCTAAGTCTGAAAGTGTTACACTAATTATGTAACTTTTGTCAATTTCAGTTTTTACTTTCTCTATAGGAATTTTGAATCTGACCTGCTACCATGTTTCAGGAAAAGAGGAGCATCCACAGGGTTAGTTTCACTGGTAAATTTTCAACATATTCAACTAATGGTGTCCTGTTCTACTCTTCAGTGAACAACATTATATTAAGTTGAACCGTATGAACTGTTGTTTCTGTAAGTCAAAAACAGTTGAATATCAGCAATTTCATATGGTTAACCTATGGGAATAATGGAGAGCGTCCCACCAAGCATGAACCCCTTTGAGCCAGGAGAAGCTATGCCGTAGCAATTCATGCCACATTTCCATTATAAAATAGAATAGCGTTAAAGAAATTAATATTATGCTTGCCTTAAGTATTGCTTTTTAATAAATCTCTCTAGTGAAGTGAATTTCTGAGTTAGTGTTAAGGCCATGGCCCAAGTTTTTATTTCACCTTTCTCTTTAATAATTAGAACTCAAAGCCACCATTACAGTATGCTGATGGCAACATAGAACATGAGGAGAGGAATATCCAGAATGAGAACTTGCTGATCTGAGGGAAATCCACTATTGAGGTAGGTATGGAGAGGTTAATTCAGTGGTCCAGGAACATTGATGGGGTAAGAGAACCTCGGTCCTAATTCTGAAAAATGTTGGCCCCAAGATATCTTATCAGTTGCTTGGAGTATAACAGCAAGGCATTCAGAGGTGGGTCAAATGCTATGAATTGAGCTGGCTTTTTGTTTTCACCCAGGAATCTTTCCAAGGGTGGCTGATGTATATGGTTAAATCTGGAGGTAGAGGGGAAGGATATAAGTCCAGAAAAGAAATGGATAAGAGTAAGGTGGGGTCTTATGCCTTAGCTGGGTTGAGGGTTTGGCTTCTGGTCCTAGAACAGGAGTCCTCAGCAGAGCAAGCAAACAGAATTAAGGTTTCTTCCTCTTAAGGCTGAATTACTTAGGCAGATACCCGTTCTAAGTTGAAGCCAACACAGTAGGGATGTTCAGCTAGAACTTCAGAGCTACTCAAGCATCAGAATCGTCCTCAGCAGATTCAGGGCCCAGATAATTTTTGGTTAATAAAGAGACCTGGAGGGAGACCTGAGACCGGATAGATGGGTCTGGGTCACAGGACCCAGAGCCTGAGAGAGTAGGTCAGGTACAAGTCTACTGGACAAGAGACTATTGTTTCCAGCCTTTCAGAAACAAATAGGCTGGAACCTGCATGTGGAAACCATCAATAGATCCAGTTGTGAGGAAACCAGGAAGGGGCTGACATCCTTGGTTCATATTCACACAAAGTCTCAGTTTTGAGATGCACTTGGTCAATTTTTTATTGAGTTATCTACCATGTTCCACATATCAAATTAGTTTCTTTAATTCCTTTAATTCTCATAACAACTTCATGAGGATAGTTTGATTTCAATCTTAGAGAAGACAGAGAATATAAGACAAGATAAATTATTGGGATAATTATTTTTATTGGAATAATAATTGTTGGAACTCAAACCCAAATTTTTTTTTTTTTTTTTTTTTTGCAGTACGCGGGCCTCTCACTGTTGTGGCCTCTTGCGTTGCAGAGCACAGGCTCTGGACACGCAGGCTCAGCGGCCATGGCTCACGGGCCCAGCTGCTCTGCGGCATGTGGGATCCTCCCAGACTGGGGCACGAACCCGTGTCCCCTGCATCGGCAGGCGGACTCTCAACCACTGCACCACCAGGGAAGCCAGTCAAACCCAAATCTTTATGTTTCCACAGAAGAAGGTGTATTTGTTTCCTATTGCTGCTGTAACAAATCACCACAAATTTAGTGGCTTAAAACAACACACGTTTACTCTCTTACAGTTTTGGAGGTCCAAAGTCTACAATCAAAGTGTTAGCAGGGCTGGTTCCTTCTGGCAACTTAGGGGAGGGTTAGTTGCCTGGCCTTTTTTAGCTTCTAGAGGCCTCCTGCATTCCTTAGCTTGCGGCCCCCTCCTTGCATCACTCCAACCCCTTGCCTCCGTCTTCACATCTCCTCCCCCTGATTCTAATCCTCCTGCCTCCCTCTTATAAGGACTCTTGTGATTAAATTGGGCCCACCCAGCTAATCTCCTCATCTCAAGATCATTAACTTATCACATCTGCAAATTCCCTTTTACCATGTAAGGTAGATAATATATTCTCAGGTTCTAGGAATTAGGAGGTAGACTTGGGCATGGGGCAGCCTTATTCTACCTACCACGGGAGGGAATGGAGGGAAGTGCTTTGAGCTGGTGAGGTAAAGGTGGCCAGACAGAACGGAGAGTTTCAACATTCTCTGAGGCTGATGCAGGACAGGAACAGGGAACAGAGACAGGAGTCCCTCAGCATACAGGAACTTCAGGGGGGGATGGCTGTAGGACACTTGCTCTCAGTGGGGAGGGACCTCCGGCATAGTGATCTCCGAGCTGCCCAGAGCAGCAGGGACCACAGACAGATGGCAGGACCAGATCTCAGCAGCAGTCTCTTATAGCGAAGGAAGGGCCGCAAAGGTGATGACCATCATGCAGAAATGCCCACCTACTCCTCTGCCATTCTAGAAACATATAAGCCAGGATTCTCGTGTGACCTCATAGAGCAGGGGAAAGGGTCCCCCAAATGATTGAGATTGACTATCTGGTTGGGTTGACCAGTGGGGACTGAGACAAGATTAAATATCATTTTAAGAGTTTTTAAGGGAATGTGACATTGAATCTTCGTACTGGTTTAAAGTCATAACTTTTGGAGTTACAAACTTTTGCCATTGCCACAGATAGTGGACGGGCAGGTAAAGGCAGACAGCAAAGAGTTTCCTGCCAGTGTGCTCCAAGCGACCTTTATAGCCAGGAGGAAAGATGAGGGACATCTCACTTCCAAATGCTCCTTACTCAGGGTCTAAACCTAAACCAGACACCCTGCTAGTTAGTCAGCCTCCTTCGATGGCAGATATTATCTGAATAACAATAACCATATTAATAAGCATATCCACCAGGGGGGATGAAAAGGTGGCAGGGTATTCCCAAGAGGAAAATTAATTTCTTTTTATAATCCGCTGTAGTTTATTTCACATATTTATGACCCGCCCAGTATGTTTTTTCTTTATGACGAGCCATAAAAATGACAAAATACATTAGCCAAGTTCTTCATTTCTGCTAAAATGACCATATTCAAAAATAATAACAGAGACTTGTATCAGCGATGCAAAAGATGCATGAAGTAATTGGGGCTTAATTTGTACACAAACTGTCAAGGCAGTTTTCCTCACGGCCTGCATCTTCTGAATTCATTAGTCTCTAATTACGGCCAGTGGGGACCAGCAGTTAGAAGGTTAAAGAGGTTCTGACAGGCCTAATCATTGCTCAGGAAGCTGAAAATGTATGCAAAGTCTCAGCAGATGGGGTGAGAGCAGCTTCTGCCAAGTGATAACTGTTATTCCTTTGCACCTCCAGAGCTGTCATCCTAACAGGCACATTTTAAATTTATTAATGCTCTGGTTACAATGCATACACAGTCTCTAATGGTATGTCACTCTGAGTATATAAACTGAGCAATTAACACATATTACCTGGTAATGGTAAAATTATTTGTTGCCTGTTTGATTTTTTTTTTTTTTTTTTTTTTTGGTTGTCTCCTATTCCAGTAAGAATTGTCCCAGGAAAAGCTTCCCTTTGTTAAACTGGAAGCAAAGCTACATTGTAGATGAATTTCTCTTTTTGATATTATAAGCAACCTGAATGCCTATGGCCATGCTTTACTCAACCTGTCCCATCCATCACCAGATTCAGGCCTCTCACATCAGAATCTAGTAGTTAAAAACAATTCGGGTGAGAGGCTTGGTCAGACTTTTGGGAAGAGGCAGAGAAAGTCAATCTTTGATAAAATGACCCTTTAAAGTGAGAAGAAACCCAGGGTCGTATTTCTCATCTGTGACTCGATACTAACTCCTAGAAGGAGAGATGATGTGCACATTGCAATTTCCAATTCAAAAGTCATCAATATCTTATCCTTCTTTGGTGGTCTCCCTGACTTTAATCCTGATTGTTTTAAAGCTAACTAATCACCAGTAAGACGTGTGTGTGTGTGTGTGTGTGTGTGTGTGTGTGTGTGTGTGTGTTTTAAATAAACGAGGTCTCTTGTCTTTCCTGTGACTATACCCATGACATGGGAAGGGCCTTTAATTAAATGCAGCACTTAGCTCACAATTGTTTGCATGTAGGAGGCTGCTGAAATGGAGACAGCTGGAATGGATAGTCCCTAAATTGTAGGCTTTATCAGGACTACAAGATTCATCAGCGGTCCTAATAGCATGAGAAGGTGTTAATCTCAGCCACAGAGCAATTATCCGTCCAGGGACTGACCGCCACTCTCTGCATCCACCAGTCTATTTCGCCTAATTGATTTGCACTGTATAGAAGTAATATAACAAAAAAAAATGTTGCAGAGACTTTATGTTAATTAAAAAGTGTGATTACATTTCCCTACTAGGTGATCCATTTAAGATTTTTATACCATACAGAAAAGACATCAAACTATTAGATAATAAGTTTTCTTTGCCTGAGACCAAATAACCCATCCATTGTGGTTCCTTCACTGGCTGGAAGGATAGCCCTGGTTGATTAACACACCTGAGCTGTGTGACCTCGGGCAAGCATCCTCATTTCTCTTAGCCTCAGTTTCCTCATCCCCAAAGTGAGAAGTTGGGCTAGACAATCTCTGACCTCTGCAATCTTTTCCAGTCCTGAAAGTCCACAATTCTATCAAAGTCTACAGGGCTGTGTAGCCAGGAGAGGATTCTACCATTGAACCAGAGCACGAGTCAGGAGTAGGTCTGGTCTTTCATCTTCCACTTCCCGTTTTCAACTTGGAAGTTTAATCTGGTTTCTGACTATCCTGTTTATTTATAACTTTTTAAAACATGTGCACAGTGGATTTTTCCAGGCTCTTTGCTGTATTTTTGCTATATGATATATCCATTTATTTCTGGAGATTTAAAAAAAATTGTTTCAGCATCTCTTTAATGGGAAATCCAGTGAAGAGAGTCTAGACATGCTTGCAGGGTCAGCTTACTTGTGTGATGTGGCACCGCAGAGAGAAGGGACTTCCTGGGGGCTCTGTGAACTGTGCATCTGTGCGGTCTGCTCACGTGGCCACACCCATGCCTATAAGAGTGGCCTCAGTCTGTGTCACTAGTCAGCCAACTGGCCTCCTTGGGCATCGTTTCCCTGCCTATAGAGTGATAGTGCTGGATGGACTTTTCCCAAAGTTCTGTTTCAGCATTTGATGACTCTCATTCATTCTGAGAAAAAGGAATTTCCTTGAAATTAGAGCCTTAGAAGCTAAATGGTATTTAGAGGAACCAGCAGGTAGAGGGAGAAAGACGGGTCCTGAAAGCCATTTACATGAGAAAAGTTTACCTGAGAAAGCCTCATCATTTTGTGGATGGCAAGTCATGCTGTGGGGCATGACATTCTCCAGGAAAAAGAAAAATATTGGTTAATATTATTAGCCAAAGTAAAAAAGACAAAAAAAAAAAAAAATGAGCCTTGGCATTTATCATCCGCTTGCGAGCCTCAGGGCGGCATTTCCTCCTTCTTTCGGTGTGTTATCTGACTTGCTTAAACTCTCCTAGGAGTGGCACTGCCGCTCACTCTGCTGTTAAGATGAAGGAAGCGTGGTTGGGAGTGATCGCTAACCCTTCTCTGGGAACATTCCCATCATTTTGTAGATGATGTTTCCCAAAGAATGAACCACCTACATCAGAATTCTTGAAGGGTTTGTTAAAACGTCAGATTCCTGGGCTCTACCCCAGACCCATGTACCCAGAACCCCAAAGGGATAGACCATGGGAAACTCCATTAAAAAAAACAAAAAGCTGCTCAGGTAATTCTTATCATAGCTGAAGTTGGAGAATCACAGTTCTAGAAGGCGGAAGGCCAGGCTGTTTAGTTCTTCCCTCTAGGAATAGTGCTCTTTGTTTCACACTCGTTGTGACGGACTTATAGCCTCATAGAGAAGATAGAGTCCCCAGCAGCGAGGTTCTTCCCGGGGGCGAGGTCACAACCATAAGCTGGAGGTCAAGGTTGTTACGGAAAAGCCCTGTTCTGCCCAGAGACCCCATCCTTTCAGCATAAGACTCTCTTCCGTAATCAGAGCCTGGTGGCCTTTCTTGATCTGAATCACTTTTACCCAGAGCCTTAGTTGTCAAGCTTCAGCAGGCTTCAGTTGTAGGCTTTCAACAGCATGTGAGGGTCCAAGAAAAATGGTCCCCAGCCCCTTGCCCTGACACTTACACTGCTTTGCCCACATACATCCAGTGACACACATGCAAAAGTCACTGCAAGTCCTGGAAAGGTAACAACCTCAGAGTCACATACAAATGACCAAAAAAACATATGAAGAGTTATTTAACCTCACAGTCTGAGAAACAAATAAAAATAACAATATGTTATTTTCAGACCCCCAAATTCTTCCCAAAAGAAATAAAAATATACTCACACACAAAAATAAATAAATAAAAATAAAGTCTATGTGTTGATACTAAAATGACCAACCTTAGCATTACCTTATCAAGAAAGGCTAGATTTTCCTAGAGATTATCATACTGAGTGAAGTAAGTCAGAAAGAGAAAGACAAATATCATATGATATCACTTATATGTGGAATCTAAAAAAAAAAAAGATACAAATGAACTTATTTACCAAACAGAAACAGACTCACAGACTTGGAAAACAAACTTATGATTACCAAAGGGGAAAGGTTTTTTGGGGAGGAATAAATTAGGAGCTTGGGATTAACACATATACACTACTACGTGTAAAATAGATAATCAACAAGGACCTACTGTATAGCACAGGGAACTCTACTCAATATTCTGTAGTGATCTAAATGGGAAAAGAATCCGAAAAAGAATAGATATGTGTATACATATAACTGAATCACTTTGCTATACACCTGAAACTACTACAACATTGTAAATCAACTATACTCCAATATAAAATAAAAATTAAAGAAATAAAAAAAAGAAAGGTCAGATTTTGCCTAAAGAGAATTTGATAACTGGGCTAAGGTAAATATTTTATGCACATTTACATGGAACCAGTGATTACTTGTCTTTAGGGATGTAATTTTTATTTGTGCTTCAAAGGTTTAACATTAGCTGGACTTCTATAGCTGGTCAACTTTAAACTGAACAGTAGTCAGATCTTAAGGTTTAAAAATTATAGTGTGATTCTCAATTTCTTGTTTAATTAATTTGTATTAATTTCTACGTCTTAAAAATAGATTTTTAATTTTCTTTCTCCTAAAGATGGAGATATAATATATTAATAGTTTTCTGCCTTCTCCAAAGAGCCCATCATAGTCCTGGGCATTAGTTATTGGTCAATAAGTAATTTTAAATATGACCAGTAAGGTGATCACACACCTCATGAGAGATGGTGAACATATCTGGGTAACAATGAAGTTACTATACAATCAACCCCTTCCCCCATCACATATTGTGATGAGTTTTTCAGTTCATGAGCTTTGATTAAAATGTAAGAGCCAGGTTATATAGGGGACACTACTGCTTATTTTTGTTGAGATTGCTGGCAACCATTCCATGAAGAGCAAAGGATTTTTCCTGATAATATTCCACTATAGGCTCTTATTAAATTCCAGAATATGGGCGCTACATTGGATCTCAGAAATCATGTTCTCCGTGCCTCATTTTGCAGTTGAGGAGATTTCTGAAAGGTACACAGTCCCTTGGTGCTTAGCAAAGGGTTCACCAATGTCCTGGGTCATTGGACAGAGTGATGGGGCAGAGTCTGGGGTACAGACAACTTACTCCAACCTGGACAATCCAGTGAAAATAGGCTGGGGCTGGTACTGACTACCTCACAAGGCAGAGACAAGAGCATCTCAGCCCTGGCTCAGCTTCCATCCAGCCTGGGGAGCTCAGTGGGGCAGAGGCTTGCGATTTCTTAAGCTAATGTTTTCTCTCTCTCATGTCTTCTATTTATCCACATGTTCTCTGGGAGACCTGCACTGCCAGTCTGCCTTCAAACCTTTCTGTGTCCACATCCAGACCAGCAGCTTTGGCACATAATATTGAGTACTGGTAGTCTTTGTTTCTAGTGCTGTGAAAGGTGAGTCCTATCTAGCTGTGAGGAGGAGACCCCAGCGTCGCCCCTGAGAGCCTTTGGTGAGTCCAAGAGAAGAGTGACATGGACGTGAAACTTATTACTGATGCTTCAGAGGTTTAACTGTAACCCAGGAGTCTTGCTTCCCCAGATGCCCTACAACTCCTTTTGAAATCAGTTCCGTTTATCTCTTCACTTGCTCTCTTACTCGGAGAGGCAGCCTTCCCTAGCCCCTATCCTTTTTCTCTGGTCTGGCCCTGCAGGGGAGGGGACAGGGGCCTGCTGGGGGCCGGGCCCCAGTGTCTCGTGTCCGTCGTTCCTCAGAGAGAAGCAGCGGGTCTCCAAGCAGCCCGTCCGTACCACTGGCAGGAAGGCGGGAGGTGTACCTCCACACGCAGGCCTGGGGGTGCCCCATTTCTTGGCAGTGCAGACGCTGTGATGTTTTCAGAAGGCCTTCTTCTTTAGGTGCTACCTGTCAGGCGAGGGGGTTGAGAACCTGAGGCCTCAGGACTCCAGTTTACCAGATGGAGCTGAGCTGACGCAGAAGGCTGGGGGTGAATTCATTGCTACATGGCTTCTGGTTGTTCACTTGAGGGTGTGAGGTAAACACACGTCCTTCAACTGGGCTGGGGACGAGGGTCAGCAGAGAGGGATGCAGGGTGCCCTCACAGCAACCTGAGGGAACAGATTCTCATCATGTCACTGACTCGCTTACATTTTTGGTGGAATCACATCCCCTCAGGAAGCACAGGATCTAGAGTCTTTCTCACTGGTTGTCCTTACTGTTTGTTGCCCTCGACTTTATGGGATTCTTACATCTAGACAGGTGTGAGTGAGATTTTCTATGGGTAGTACTCATAAGAGACCTTTCCCAGAACTAAACATCTCAGAGACATTTGGCCTTTTCTCTTACTGGCTGTGTGAACTTGAAAAGTTACTTCATCTCTTTTTTACCTCGGTGTGTTCATCCGAGTTGGGGATCAGATGTGTACTTGCTTCGTAGGGCTGTTCAGTCATCTAAACGAGATAAGGTACGTAAACAGTTTAGAATAGTGCTTGGGACATATACGATCTTGATAAAATTCCGATTGTTTCTATCATTACTGGTGCGTGATTTGTGTGTGGGTGTGATGTGTACGGTACGATGTGTGATGTGGTTGTGACTTGTGTATGGTTGTGATGGCCAGCACCAAAGGTGTCACAGTCCCTGCATGAAAAGCCAAGTCTTCGTGTTTTGGTGAATTCCACATCATTATTCAACTGTTGGCCCAGGTTGCCAATTATCGAACATATCTTGAGCTCTCATAAGCTAGAGAGCTGGGGGCCTTGCACGTTCATTCACCAATTCATTCATCCATTTAACAAATACTTGAGTGTCTACAATATGCCAAAAAATAGGACAGTGCACTGACCAAGCCAACAAAAATCCTTGAGAATACAGATTCTAGTTGGGAGATAGACACATAAACACATAATTATAAAATATACTATCCGGTGGTAAATATATGACATAAAGCAGCGACAAGGGATAAGTATTACCTGAGGATGAGGTGACCTGGGAAAGCCTTTCCAGAGGAAGTGATGTCTGAAAAGAGGCTTGAATGAGTGGAGTGAGGGTGTTAGAGGCAGAGGGAATAGGAGGTACAAAGACCTTGACTGACAGCTGAGTGAAGAAGCCAAAGGAGATGGAGGTTAGAGAGACAGGCAGGGGCCGGAAAATAGACATGGTAGGGAGTTTAGATTTTATTCGGAGTGTGATGGGAAGATATTGGAGGATTTGGGGTGGGGAGGGTGGGGAGAATTTCATGATATGACTTATGCTTTGGGAAGATCATGGTGATGACTGCTGAACACAGAGTAGATTATAGGGGGTCCAAGAGTCAACGCAGAAACCAGTTAGGATGCTGTTACACAAATCCAGGCAACAACTCCAGGATGATAGGAGTGGAGATGTGAGAAGTGAGGTTAGAGCTAGTAGAATTTAATTCTGGAGCATGTGAGAGAAAGAGAGGAAGTGAGGATGCCTGCTTGGTTTTTGATCTGAGCAATTGGAAAGTGACTTGTTCTTAGCTGAGGTGGGAAAAACTGGGAGAGGACCAAATACGGCAGGGAAGCCTAGATTCCTGCTCTGAACTGCTTTGGTGAGTGTGGAGATGCCTATTAGACATTTAAGAGGAGGCGTCAAGTAAGCAGTTGGATAAGTGAATCTGGAGCTCAAGGGGACAGATATGGACTTGGCAGTTATCATAGACTTAGCATTAGGTGGGACCAGTGACATTTCCATTTTCGTAGGTGAAGAAGATTGAATATCAGATGTTTCTTATGATGCAACCTGGTATTTAACTCCATGAGTGAGAGAGATGACAAGGGAAAGTAGAATAAAAGAGAAAAAGTCCAAGGACTGAGCCCAAGTTACTCCAAATACTAGGAATTAGGTAGAGGAGAAAGACCCAGCAAAGGAGTGTCCTGGGATGTAGGGAGAAAACCAGGAGTCCCTGGGAACCAAATAAAGAAAGCACTTCGAGAGGGAAAGATGGAGTGTATAGTGTAAAATTTTGCTGAGTAGTCAGAGGAAGGCACACAGGGGATTGTGAGACATTGGCCCCAGGGTCACCCAGTGAAAGTTCCTAACCATGAGGAGCTGTCAGACCAACAGGGGCACTTCCTGCTGCACCCAGCAGTTTTTTAGTGCCGGAATGCAACCTTGATGTTTTCATTTTGGAGGATGGCAACTCGTCAAGAGCATGACAAACCTATCGTGAAGAGGCTCCTTCTTGAGGGCGATTAAGAGAAGTATTATCTTACATTCCTGGAATGATAATATTAAAGCAAATAAAATTCCCCACTGAGGGCAGCCTCTCCCCAGCTCCTTGCTTTGCATGAAGCAGGTAACCTCCATCCCTGCCCTCCCCTCTCATGTCTGAAGCCATATTTCCCCAGCAGTATCACATGTGCATTTCCTGTTCTTGATAATTTCACCTCCTAGGGCATGAATCATAAAAAAACAAAAATGATATCTGAGTGGCTCAGGCACCGTGGCCTCACTAACCTGCTGCCCTGCAGGGGCTAGCTTGGGAAGGAGTGATGGGGAAGGAAACAGGCAAGGGACAAGGTGTATTGCAGGGTATCAAGGTGACAGTTGTTGGTTAAGTTGTTTGGACCTGTGAGAGAAGTGGATTATAGAAATGGATACCAGAAGAGGGAGAGAAAATAAGGACTGAAACATAGAGGCAGTCTTGACTCTTTTCATATAAAAGGCAGCGGATTTCCAGGCAAATATGTGCTTTTCCCACATTTACTGCCACCAGTTAGCACAAGCAAAGAACGTTACTGTGGAGCTGGACTTTCGGTAAAACATTAACAGTCTTTTGTTTGCAGCGCCTGTTTCCTTCTGGGCTTCCAGGGGGGAAAAGGAGGCCAGGAATAGGTGTGCTGCTCCCCTCCCCCTGAATGGTTCCCCCGAGCTCCTCTGCATTGTTCATTCATCCGTGAGCCCACTGTGTGCCAAGCACTGAGCTGGCATCACACAGGATTCAGAGATGAAAAATGCCACAGGGATCAGGTGGCAGACAAGTGAAGGTCTTAAAGGATAGCAGACTAAGAAGGGAAGATAAAAAGGGGGTAGCAATCTAGAGAAAAACTTAGAATGAGACTGACTTGAGTCTCCTATTTCTGTAGGGTTTACCCTCTGCAGGACCCCTTCTGCTCCTGGGTCATCTCAGGGGCTTGGATCCAAGAGGAAGGTTAGAGACTGACTATGTTGGGCCAGAAAAAGACCATTTGGAGACAGAAATACTTGCCCTTGTGGGACGGGTTTCTTGGGGGCAGGATTTCCAGGGACTCTCAATTCCCACTCTGCAGTTAGCTGCCTGCCTAGCTTAAATATAAGGCAACTCTCTACAGTAATTCGCTCTCACCCAAAAATGTCCTGTGAGATTCAGGTTCACAAAGGGAGGGCGGAGGCTGATGCCTCTCGCTCAGCGGTGATGGACACCTGCCCCCATCCTACTGGGTCGTGCAAATGCTAAGGTTCCTCTCTTGGGACATATTCCCCAAGATGCCAAAATCCACTGGCGTAGGTCTCTGGACCTTCTCTAATCAGAAATTTGGTTTCATGTGTTGGCCACAATAAAATGTGGGAGGGAGGGGGCCCAGAAAAAATGATAGATTTCTAGGAGGCTCTCTGACAAAGTTCAGGCTCCCAGACCCTGGTGAGGGAGCCTTGTACTCCTTGCTGACAAAGCCACTTCACACCTAAGGGGAGCAAGACAGATGGGAAGAGACAGACAGAGGTTGCACTGCAGACTGTCTGTAGGCCATCTCTTAGCTCCATTTATTTTGCTTTCTTCTGCTATTTCTTCTTCTTTCCTCCAGTGGAGAGCAGTCCTAGGGCAGTCTTAGATGAAGCTTTTTCCGGGAGGAAGGCAGAGTCCTCCTCTGCTCCAACATCAGACCCGTTTGAAGACACCTGAGGTCCCCAGATGCACTTGCTAAGGTCCCAGGAGAATGAGGGATAATTAGGAGGAATCTGGCATGACGAGGGATGGGTGCCAACGTTCTTGCCCACACCAGTGCTGTCTGCTGTTGACTGAATGTACCAAGCACATCGATTTAAATCCAGTTCTCAAGTAGCCCTTCTTGGGCTTCCCTGGTGGCGCAGTGGTTGAGAGTCTGCCTGCCGATGCAGGGGACACGGGTTCGTGCCCCGGTCTGGGAAGATCCCGCGTGCCGCGGAGCGGCTGGGCCCGTGAGCCATGGCCGCTGAGCCTGCGTGTCCGGAGCCTGTGCTCCGCAATGGGAGAGGCCACAGCAGTGAGAGGCCTGCGTACCACAAAAAAAAAAGAAGCCCTTCTTGGCTTATCCACAAATTGCCTCCCATTCCTACTGTTCATCAGCATCTGCAAATTAGAGAACAAACTCTTGTTTGTCCAAGTAGTTGCCAATTTACCTGTGCCCCACCCCAAAGCAGCTAAATGAGTCACTCATTTTAAAATGATTTAAGTTTATCAAATCCTATTTATCTCTTCTATATCCCAATTTGCTATAGAATTAGTGACTCCAAATGATAAGGTTTTAAGCTATAGTAACTTATCCGTTGAGTAGCAGCACCAGACTTGGCTATATTTCAGTGTTAATAACAACAGCAGCAGTAATGTTAATAATTACTAACATAGCTGAGTACTTTATATGTGCTGGGCATCACGCTCAGCACCTTACCTGTGTTACCTCATTTAATTCTCACAAAATCCCCAAAGGTAAATATTATTATCTTCATTTGCATTTAAGGAAACTAATGTTCAGAAAGTTTAAGTCAACTAACTGAGGTCAAATAGGTGGTACTGCAGAGACCCCCTTAGGCCCCCACTAAGTTCCCTCAGTCCAGTGTTTCTCAGCGTGTGGCTCTTAAACCACTGAAACCAGAAAGATTCGGGGACTTAGTTAAACTTCAGATTCCTGGGCCCCTCTTACACCCGGGTAATCAGAATCCCTTGGAGGGTGGCCTTGGACCATGTATTTGTAAACGCATTCCCCAAGAGACTCCTACACACACCAAATTTTGAGACTCACTATCATCTCTGACTTTTGAGATATTTGAAACACACTCTATGATCTCAATGGCCAAGGAGCTGGACATTGGGAAGGGTGTGGTTAACCCTAGGAGCAGAATTGGCCCTCCCCACCCCATGGAGCAGTGGAGAAGTTGGAGGCAGAAGACCTGTGTTTTAGTCCTTGTTTGAGCTTATGCTATTTGTTTAATCTCTCTTGGCCTCCATTTCCTCAGTTGTAAACCAAGAATGATGCTTTCCTTTTCAGGGTGGTTGTGAGGATCGAAGGAGATAACGTATGTGAAAGTAAAATAACACTTAAATAGAAGAAAGTGCTCTACAAATGTATGTGATATTTATCACAGATTTGCCCAGAGTCTGGGGAGGTGACCAGGGTACTACGCATAGTGCTGGGCACTTTGTGTGGCTACGGAGAAGACGGAGGCAGCGGTGGACCCTCCCAAGGACTGCATATCTTGGGATCGATCTAACCTCCTTAGGAGAGGCTATTTCCTCTACAACTCACAGGAATTTACTCCCTGTAAGTCAAGGAGGCACACTTTCTGTTGGTACTGGGCCTCACCTACCAAACTCTTTCACATGGGACTGAGGTGTGCTTTCTGCCTCAATTTCCCCCTTCTGGTCAGAGAAGACAAAACACCTCCCCCTCCACGGCCACACCCTCTGTTGGCGCCATTTCCAGTAGCCAGAATTATTCAATGTTCTCTGTGTACCAGGATAATTATCACTTATTTAATCCTCACAAGAGTGCTATGAAGTTCCCACTTCAATGAGACCCATTTTATGGATGAGGGAACAGACTTAGGGAGTTTAAGTAATCTGCCCAAGCCAGTAAGTAGTAGGACTCCAGGACCCATGTTGTATACCACACTCCCAGGAAAGGATGTTAGGAGAAAGGTGTGTTAAGCTTTGAGCTGTTCTGAGGCCTCGGAAGGAACAGCCATATTTGAAAGCAACCTCTGTCTTTCCCTGCCCCTCTACAATGCGGCCTGAGTTGTTCAATTAAGGAGGGAAATAATTGGCAGTGGAGAACGCCTCTAGCAGTGGTAATTACTTCCAGGGCCTTGTTGGAATAGTCAAGTTACATTTCAGCTTATGCTGTAAAACCTTAATTATAATATAAACAGCTGCCCTTCAGCCCTGTGGGGCAAGCTTCACCACCCCCTTCCTTCTCTGGCCTCAGCCCAGTGCCTCTCTCATGAGTGGTCAGGGAGGTCTAGGAGCAGAAAGGGGCTTTGGGGAGGAGGGGAACTAAAGTCTGCCTATGCTGTGGGGTTGGGGAGACTAAGCTACAGGGAGTCGCTGTCACGACCCCATCCCAAGTGAGGAAGCCAAAGGCAGCATCCCCATCTTGGTACCATTCACCCAGAGTCTCTCGGTGGGTAGAAGACCCCAGAAGTGAGCAGCCAGCATAGTGCCATTTGGCTTGGATAGGGTTTAGCAGGGTATGGTGTCATTTTAGGGTGAAAGCTCTTCTCATTTACTTCTCTGTAAGGAAGAAGAGAGTCTTCCCTTCTAGATTCAGACTCCATGGCCATGCATGGGGCCCTACGGAGTGCCTAGCTCTCTCTAGGTTCTGTGCTGGCATGGTCATAAGTGATTCCTCATTTAAACTTCACAGCACTGTATACATGAGGAATTAACATCCCCATTTGGCTGTTGAGGAAAATGAGCTTTTGAATTTAATCAGAGATAAGGCTTGAAATGCAAATAACCCTGTGTGAGACAAGTTCAGGTAGGTTGATGGAAATTAGATATTTTTGTTCACGTAGGACGAGTACGTCACCACCAGGCACTGAGAGGGCCCAGGAGCAGGGTGCTGATGAGGGGAAGAGGACACAGAAACAAGAGAGGCTGAAGACACTCCTTTGCTGAGCTCACAGATTTGCCCATGACTGGCCCTGGTGCCCCACAAGGAGACGATTGGGTTTAGAACCCAGACTGAAAGGATCAGGAGTGAGCCAGTGTGGTGAGGTAGGGTAATCTGATGGCCTGGGCTCCCTCTTCAGTCTTTGTGGGCAAGATGGAAAGTGTGAGCTTCTCAGTGGTCTTCAGAGTAGAGTGAGCAAGATAATCTCCTGAAGAACGTGGATAATTATTCAAACTTCTATATTTTAGCAATTCTTCTTTTTTTTTTTTTTTGCAGTACGCAGGCCTCTCACTGTTGTGGCCTCTCCCATCGTGGAGCACAGGCTCCGGACGCGCAGGCTCAGCGGCCATGGCTCACGGGACCAGCCGCTCCGCGGCATGTGGGATCTTCCCGGACCGGGGTAGGAACCCGTGTCCCCTGCATCGGCAGGCGGACTCTCAACCACTGCGCCGCCAAGGAAGCCCCTCAATTCTTCTTTTTAATTTCTGATTTCCATGTGTTTTATAATGGATATATGTATAATATGACATTTATCTAATTTATACACAAGTAAGTATATTTACAGGATGCATGCTTCCAAGTTCAATAATATTTTACAACTTGGGGTGTATGATCAAAAAGTTTAAAGTCTACTGGGCTAGATGCTAACATGCTTACTTGGATTTCTAGCTTTAAAAAACCAATGCTCAAGGGGTAATTGCTCATTTACTTTGCTGATGGCTTGGAGTGGTAATAATTATTACTCATGGAATATCTATGGCTTTGCTCCCTCATTTAACCCTGCAGAAGCAAGGTAAAGTGGTGTCCAGAGCATGAACGCTGGAGCTGGACTACTTGGATTCAAATCCCTGCTCAATTGTCTGTTGGCTGTGTGACTTGGGGTAAGTTACTCAGCCTTTCTGTGCCTCAGGGTCTTTATCTGTTGGATGGGAGCTCACAGACTCTAGTCTACATCATAGGGTAGCTATAAAGATTAGATGAGTTAATGCATGTAAAGAGCTTCTAACAGTGCTTGACCTAGAATAGCTATTCATATATGTTAAGTCAGCAAGGTGGGATAAGGAAAGAGAAGGAAATGAGGATGCATGGAGGTGAGTGGAGGAGCTGGCATTCCAGCTCAGGCCTGGCGGATTCCAAAGCACTTGTATTGGGACCCACAATGGAAAATATTCTAAGTCCTTACCAACAAACAGATGAGAAGATATATCTGCTTCTGCTTCTAAGATTCTGTGATTGTCATCCTCCTCTCTGCACCTGCCCTTGCCATGTCCCCGGCCAGCACAGAGGAAGGACAACAGTGCATTTCCCTCTAGTTGGAAGTAGCCCTGCAAGTTGGGACTCACTGCCATCAACCCCTACGGGTGTGCTACTCCAACTCCCTATGGCCCTCCAGAACTCCCCCAAATTCCTCATGGTGTCTTTGCTCCAAGGACCGATTCTCGAGCCTTCTGGAATGCAAATCAGACAAGCAGGAGTATTTCAGAAAGGAAGATGCTGCAAAGGACTCCAGCAGCAAAGGGTGCGCTTCCACTGGGCACACTGGGAAAGATGTCTGGGCAGAAGGACCTGGGCTGGACCTCACAGCCGTGCCTCTTCCCTCTGGGGTTCCTGACAGCCCTTGAGAATGACACCCACGTGTTCAAATTCTGTACAAAATCTAGGAGCAATGTATCATTGCTCTAGAGACCTTGAACCCTTTTGGAAGGTTATATCAACTTAATAGGCATCTCAGATTGCTCTAACCCCAGCCTTTTCCCTGACAGCAGCTGCTGGGTGAGTCTGAGGTTCATCCCATCTGTAAAGAGTTTCAGATCCAAAGCTTCGAGGTAGAGGGAGTAGGAAGCAGTGGTGGGCTGGAGCATTCTTCGCTATAGACTCCTAGAAGCAAACTTGCTGTCGTGAGCCAACTCAGGCACAGCCCTAGACACTGGCCTCCTGCTTCCCTGCTTCCAGAACCATCTATGGCTCTATCTCCCCATTAACACCACAGAACAGATTCCCTGCCTGCCTGCCCCAGAAGGACATAGCCTTTGGGGATTTTCTAAGGGTTTTTAGTATAAACAGCAGTCAGAAGCTAACAGTAAGTAAAATTTCCAGAAATAAAGAGACACTTGCAATGTTTCAGGACACTTTAAATGAGGCACTTGAAACAAGAGGCTTGCATTACGATCTAAATTAAAGTCCTTCAGTGGCTTTTTGTATTTTTTCTTAAATGTTAACCTGAGTACAACTTTATCTTCTCCATTCACTTCCAAGAAGTCCTTCTATAATGAAGAGTTGAAGGCTGAAGCCGACGCTTTCTGAACGTGGGACGGGCTTGCCAGCTCCATCTGGTCAGTTTTCTCTTGGTGGATGACGGGACAAGGGAAGCTTCTCTCAAGAGACAATTACAATAGTGTTCTAAGAAATCCTCAGCCAGTAAAAAGTTGCTTACAGACGTATAAGCCTTCTCTCTGTGTCAGTTTCTTAACCTCCTAATCTCAACTGTCCAATTACGAGTTTACAGGCCTTTGGGGATGGCTGTCTTAAGTACATTGAGAGGAATGGTTATATTCTGTGTGAGCTAAAATACACAAGGCTGGTAGTAGGAAAAGGAGCTACCTATTAGATCTTTCATAAAACCCGTCCCTAAAGTAGAAAGAATAGTTCCCTCAAGACTTGCCCTATGGACTCCCTCTCACAGACTGGTTCATACTTATAAGCCAATTTGTCTAGAAATAAATCTCTTTAACACACTCAACTAACTCCAAGAGGCGTGTCCCATGGGAAACAATCTTCTTAAATGAACTGTCTCAAGAAAGGTTTTAGCAGCAACATTGTCAGTCCTGGAAATTTTACCTTCAGGGAAAAAAAAAAAAAATATATATATATATATATATATATATCAGGGATAGACTGTTTGGAGACATAGAATATGCAGAGTTTAAAAACTGCCAAATTGAATTCAGATGCTTAAAAAAAATCGTCGTATATCTGGTTATGGAGTTGGCAGTGGAAGAAACAGATTTCTTGTACAAGCCTGAAGCTCAGTAATGGTTCATTGGACCTGAGCTAATCTGGTAATCTGGACAGGTTGGGTTTATTGTCCATCACAATTTCCTCCCATCCAGCCAGAAAACTGGGGCTGCAATCTTGAGATTTTCTTCTCTCCCTCCCTCCCCACCTCCATTTGCACTTCCTTCCTTCCTTCCTTCTTTCCTTCCTTCCTTTTTCTTTCTTTCTCTTTCTTTCTTTCTTTCTTTCTTTCTTTCTTTCTTTCTTTCTTTCTTTCGTTTGTAAAAAAGAGTACCCCACAAAAGTTAAAATGAAGTTTTAGGAGATGACAGCTTTCTTGATTTTGGTTGTTTGTTTCTTGGGAGGGAGCTTGTACACTCTCACCTCAAAAATGGAGATTTTTTTAATTACATATTTTTATTGAGATATAACTAACATACAGTAAAGCTATCTAATTTACAAAGTTGTTTCGAGTCATAAGTTAAATAAGATTAAATCAAAAAAACCATGCAAGGGGGACCTTCAAGATGGCGGAAGAGTAAGACATGGAGATCACCTTCCTCCCCACAAATACATCAGAAATACATCTATCTACATGTGGAACAACTCCTACAGAACACCTACTGAATGCTGGCAGAAGACCTCAGACTTCCCAAAAGGCAAGAAACTCCCCACGTACCTGGGTAGGGCAAAAGAAAAAACAGAGACAAAAGAATAGGGATGGGATCTGCACCTCAGGGAGGGAGCTGTGAAGGAGGAAAAGTTTCCACACACTATGAAGCCCCTTCACTGGCGGAGACAGGGGTGGAGGAGGGGAAGCTTCGGAGCCATGAAGGAGAGCGCAGCAACGGGATGCAGAGGACAAAGAGGAGAGATTCCTGCACACAGGATCAGTGCTGACCTGCGCTCACCAGCCTGAGAGGCTTGTCTGCTCACCTGCCAGGGTGGGCGGGGGATGGGAGCTGAGGCTCCGGGTTTGGAGGTCAGATCTCAGAGAGAGAACTGAGGTTGGCTGCGTGAACACAGGCTGAAAGGGGCTAGTGCACCAGACCTAGCCGGGAGGGAGTCTGGGAAAAAGTCCGGAACTGTCTAAGAGGCAAGAGACAATTGTTTTGGGGTGCACGAGGAGAGGGGATTCAGAGCATCGCCTAAATGAGCTCCAGAGACAGGGGCGAGCCGCGGCTATCAACGCGGACACCAGAGACAGGCATGAGATGCTAAGGCTGCTGCTGCAGCCACCAAGAAGCCTGTGTGCGAGCACAGGTCACTCTCCACACCTCCCCTCCCGGGAGCCTGTGCAGCCCGCCACTGCCAGTGCCCGGTGATCCAGGGACAACTTCCCTGGGAGAACACATGGTGCACCTCAGGCTGTTGCAACGTCACACCAACCTCTGCCACCGCAACTCTCCCCACATGCTGTAACCCTCCCTCCCCCCGGCCTGAGTGAGCCAGAGCCCCCGAATCAGCTGCTCCTCAGCTGCTCCTTTAACCCCGTCCTGTCTGGATGGGGAACAGACGCTCTCAGGTGACCTACACACAGAAGCAGGGCCATATCCAAAGTTGAACCCCAGGAGCTGTGCAAACAAAGAAGAGAAAGGGAAAATTTTCCCAGCAGCCTCAGGAGCAGCAGATTAAATCTCCACAATCAGCTTGATGTACCCTGAATCTGTGGAATACCTGAATAGACAATAAATCATCCCAAAATTGAGGCAGTGGACTATGGGAGCAAATGTAGACTTTCTGCATCTAATTTGTTTCTGGTTTTATGTTTATCTTAATTTAGTATATTTAGAGCTTATTATCATTGTTAGATTTGTTTATTGATTTGGCTGCTCTCTTCCTTTTTTTTCCCTTCATATATATAATTTTTTCCTTTTTCTCTTTCTGTGAGTGGGTATGTATATGCTTCTTTGTGTGATTTTGTCTGTACAGCCTTGCTTTTGCCATTTGTCCTAGGGTTCTGACTGTCTTTTCTTTTGTTTTGTTTTGGTTTTGTTTTTAGAATAGTTTTTAGCACTTTTTATCCCTGGTGGATTTGGGGTTTTTTGTTTGTTTTTTTATTTTTTTTTGGTTTGGTTGCTCTCTTCTTTCTTTCTTTTTTTTTAAATTACTATTTTATTTTTTTGTTTTTAATAATATTTTTAATAGCTTTATTTTATTTTATTTGCCATTTCTTTCTTTCTTTCTCTTTTTTTCTCCCTTTGCTTCTGAGCCATGTGGCTGACAGGGTCTTAGTGCTCTGGCCTTGTGTCAGGCCTGAGCCTCTGATGTGGGAGAGCTGAGTTCAGGACATTGGTCCACCAGAGACCTCCCGGCTCCACATAATATCGACCAGCAAAACTTCTCCCAGAGATCTTCAACTCAACGCTAAGACCCAGCTCCACTCAATAACCAGCAAGCTACACAGCTGGACACCCTATGCCAAACAACTAGCAAGACAGGATCACAACTCCACCCACTAGCAGAGAGGCTGCCTAAAATCATAATAAGTTCACAGACACCCCAAAACACACCATCGGACGCAGTCCTGCCCACCATAAAGGCAAGATGCAGCCTCATCCACCAGAGCACAGGCACTGGTCCCCTCCATCAGGAAGACTACACAACCCACTGAACCAACCTTACCCACTGGGGAAAGACACCAAAAATAACGGGAACTACGAACGTGCAGCCTGCGAAAAGAAGACCCCAAACACAGTAAGTTAAGCAAAAGGAGAAGACAGAGAAATACACATCAGATGAAGGAGCAAGGTAAAAACCTACCAGACCTAACAAATGAAGAGGAAATAGGCAGTCTACCTGAAAAAGAATTCAGAGTAATGATAGTAAAGATGATCCAAAATCTTGGAAATAGAATGGAGAAAATACAAGAAACGTTTAACAAGGACCTAGAAGAACTAAAGAGCAAACAAACAATGATGAACAACACAATAAATGAAATTAAAAATTCTCTAGAAGGAATCAATAGCAGAATAACTGAGGTAGAATAGATAAGTGACCTGGAAGATAAAATAGTGGAAATAACTACCACAGAGCAGAATAAAGAAAAAAGAATGAAAAGAATTGAGGACAGTCTCAGAGACCTCTGGGACAACATTAAACATACCAACATTCGAATTATAGGGGTCCCAGAAGACAAAGAGAAAAAGAAAGGGATGGAGAAAATATTTGAAGAGATTAGAGTTGAAAACTTCCTTAATATGGGAAAGGAAATAATCAAGTCCAAGAAGCACAGAGAGTCCCACACACGATAAATCCAAGGAGAACACACCGAGACACATATTAATCAAACTATCAAAAATTAAATACAAAGAAAAAATATTAAAAGCAGCAAGGGAAAAACAACAAATAACATACAAGGGAATCCCCATAAGGTTAATAGCTGAACTTTCAGCAGAATGTCTGAAAGCCAGAAGGGAGTGGCAGGACATATTTAAAGTGATGAAGGGGAAAACCTACAACCAAGATTACTCTACCCAGCAAATATCTCATTCAAATTTGACAGAGAAATTAAAACCTTTACAGACAAACAAAAGTTAAGAGAATTCAGCACCACAAAACCAGCACTACAACAAATGCTGAAGGAACTGCTCTAGGAGGGAAACACAAGAGAAGGAAAAGGCCTACAAATACAAACCCAAAACAATTAAGAAAATGGTAATAGGAACATGCATATCGATAATTACCTTAAGTGTAAATGGATTAAATGCTCCAACCAAAAGCCATAGACTGGCTGAATGGATACAAAAATAAGACCCATATACATGCTGTCTACAAGAGACCCACTTCAGACCTAGGGACACATACAGACCGAAAGTGAAGAGATGGAAAAAGATATTCCATGCAAATGGAAATCAAAAGAAAACTGGAGTAGCAATTCTCATATCAGACAAAATAGACTTTAATATAAAGACAATTACAAGAGACAAAGAAGGACACTACATAATAATCAAGGGATCAATCCAAGAAGAAGTTATAACAATTGTAAATATGTATGCACCCAACATAGTAGCACCTCAATACATAAAGCAAATGCTAACAGCCATAAAAGGGGAAATCAACAGTAACACAATCATAGTATGGGACTTTAACAACCCACTTTCACCAATGAACAGATCATCCAAAAAGAAAATACATAAGGAAACACAAGCTTTAAATGACCCCTGAAACAAGATATTACATCCAAAAAGAACAAAATACACTTCTCAAGTGCTCATGGAACATTCTTCAGGATAGATCATATCTTGGGTCACAAATCAAGCCTTGGTAAATTTAAGAAAATTGAAATCACATCAAGTATCTTTTCCCACCACAGTCCTATGAGACTAGATATCAATTACAGGAAAAAAGCTGTAAAAAACAAAATACATGAAGGCTAAACAGTGTACTACTAAATAATCAAGATATCATAAAGAAATCCAAGAAGAAATAAAAAGATACATAGAAACAAATGACAACTAAAACACAACAACCCAAAACCTATACAATGCAGCAAAAGCAGTTCAAGAGGGAAGTTTATAGCAATTCAATCTCACCTCAAGAAACAAGGAAAATCTCGAATAAACAGTCTAACCCTACACCTAAAGAAACTAGAGAAAGAAGAACAAAGAAAACCTAAACTCAGTAGAAGGAAAGAAATCACAAAGATCACAGCAGAAATAAATGAAATAGAAATGAAGAAAACAGTAGCAGAGATCAATAAAACTAAAAGCTGGTTCTTTGAGAAGGTAAACAAAATTGATAAACCATTAGCCAGACTCATCAAGAAAAAAAGGGAGAAGACTCAAATTATCAGAATTAGAAATGAGAAAGGAGAAGTAAGAGCTGACACTGTAGAAATACAAAAGATCATGAGAGATTACTACAAGCAACTATATGCCAGTAAAATGGACAACCTGGAAGAAATGGACAAATTCTTAGAAAAGCACAACCTTCCAAGACTCAACCAGGAAGGAATAGAAAATATAAACAGACCAATCAAAACACTGAAATTGAAATTGTAATTAAAAATCTTCCAACAAACAAAAGCCCAGGACCAGATGGCTTCACGGGCGAACTCTATCAAATATTTAGAGAACAGCTAACACCTATCTTTCTCAAACTCTTCCAAAATATAGCAGAGGGAGGAACACTCCCAAACTCCTTCTATGAGGCCACCATCACCCTGATACCAAAACCAGACAAAGATGTCACAAAGAAAGAAAACTACAGGCCAGTATCACTGAGGAATATGAATGCAAAAATTCTCAATAAAATACTAGCAAACAGGACTTCCCTGGTGGCGCAGTGGTTGAGAGTCCGCCTGCCGATGCAGGGGACACAGGTTCCTGCCCCGGTCCGGGAAGATCCCACATGCTGTGGAGCGGCTAGGCCAGTGAGGCATGGTCGCTGAGCCTGCGCGTCCAGAGCCTGTGCTTGGCAACGGGAGAGGCCACAACAGTGAGAGGCCCATGTACCGCAAAAAAAAAACAAAAAAAAAAACTAGCAAACAGAATCCAACACCACATTAAAAGGATCATACACCATGATAAAGTGGGGTTTATCCCAGGAATGCAAGGATTCTTCAATATACGCAAATCAATCAATGTGATAAACCATATTAACAAATTGAAGGAGAAAATCCATATGATCATGTCAATAGACACAGAAAAAGCTTTTGACAAAATTCAGCACCCAATTATGATAAAAACCCTCCTGAAAGCAGGCATAGAGGGAACTTGCCTCAACATAATAAAGGCCATGTATGACAAACCCACAACCAACATCGTTCTCAATGGTGAAAAACTGAAACCATTTCCACTAAGATCAGGAACAAGACAAGGTTGCCCACTCTCACCACTATTATTCAACATAGTTTTGGAAGTTTTAGCCACAGCAATCAGAGAGGAAAAAGAAATAAAAAGAATCAAAATGGAAAAGAAGAAGTATAACTGTCACTGTCTGCAGATGAACTGATACTATACATAGAGAATCCTAAAGATGCTACCAGAAAACTACTAGAGCTAATCAATGAATTTGGTAGAGTAGCAGGATACAAAATTAATGCACAGAAATCTCTTGCATTCCTATAAACTAATGATGAAATATCTGAAAGAGAAATTAAGGAAACACTTCCACTTACCATTGCAACAAAAAGAATAAAATGCTTAAGAATAAACCTATCTAAGGAGCCAAAACACTTGTATGCAGAAAACTATAAGACATTGAGGAAAGAAATTAAAGATGGTACAAACAGATGGAGAGATATACCATATTCTTGGATTGGAAAAATCAAATTGTGAAAATGACTATACTACCCAAAGCAATCTACAGATTCAATGCAATCCCTATCAAACTACCAATGGTATATTTCACAGAACTAGAACAAAAAATTTCACCATTTGTATGGAAACACAAAAGACACCGAATAGCCAAAGCAATCTTGAGAAAGAAAAACGGAGCTGGAGGAATCAGGCTCCCTGACTTCAGACTCTACTACAAAGCTACAGTAATCAATACAGTATGGTACTGGCGCAAAAACAGAAATACAAATCAATGGAACAGGATAGAAAGCCCAGAGATAAACCCATGCACATATGGGTTTATTTTTGATAAAGGAGGCAAGAATATACAATGGAGAAAAGACAGCCTCTTCAGTAAGTGGTGCTAGGAAAACTGGACAGCTACATGTAAAAGAATGAAGTTAGAACACTCCCTAACACCACACACAAAAATAAACTCAAAATGGATTAAAGACCTAAATGTAAGGCCAGACACTATCAAACTCTTAGAGGTAAACATAGAACACTCTATGACGTAAATCACAGCAAGAGCCTTTTTGACCCACCTCCTAGAGAAATGGAAATAAAAACAAAAATAAACAAATGAGAACTAATGAAACTTAAAAGCTTTTGCACATCAAAGGAAACCATAACCAAGACGCAAAGGCAACCCTCAGAATGGGAGCAAATATTTTCAAATGAAGCAACTGACAAAGGATTAATCTCCAAAATTTATAAGCAGCTCATGCAGCTCAATATCAAAAAACAAACAACCCAATCCAAAAATGGATAGAAATCCTAAATAGACATTTGTCCAATGAAGATATACAGATTGCCAACAAACAGAAGAAAGGCTGCTCAACATCGCTAATCATTAGAGAAATGCAAATCAAAACTACAATGGGGTATCTCCTCACACTGGTCAGAATGGCCATCATCTAAAAATCTACAAACAAGAAATGCTAGAGAGAGTGTGAAGAAAAGGGAACTCTCTTGCACTGTTGGTGGGAATGTAAATTGATACAGCCACTATGGAGAACAGTATGGAGGTCCCTTAAAAAACTAAAAATAGAACTCCATATAACACAGCAATCCCACTACTGGGCATATACCCTGAAAAACCCATAATTCTAAGAGTCATGTACAACAATGTTCATTGCAGCTCTATTTACAATAGCCAGGACTTGGATGCAACCTAAATGTCTGTCAACAGATGAATGGATAAAGAAGATGTGGCACATATATACAATGGAATGTTACTTAGCCATAAAAAGAAACAAAATTGAGTTATTTGTAGTGAGGTGGGTGGACCTAGAGACTGTCATACAGAGTGAAGTAAGTCAGAAAGAGAAAAGCAAATACCATATGCTAACACATATACATGGAATCTAAAACAAAAGAAAAAGAAATGGTTCTGAAGAACCTACGGGCAGGACCGGAATAAGGACACTGACGTAGAGAATGGACTTGAGGACTCGGGGAGGGGGAAGGGTAAGCTGGGACGAAGTGAGAGAGTGGCATGGACATATATACACTACCAAATGTAAAATAGATAGCTAGTGGGAAGCAGCCGCATGGCACAAGGAGATCAGCTCAGTGCTTTGTGACCACCTAGAGGGGTGGGATAGGGAGGGTAGGAGGGAGACACAAGAGGGAGGGGATATGGGATATATGTATATGTATAGCTGATTCATTTTGTTATAAAGCAGAAACTAACACACTATTATAAAGCAATTATACTTCAATAAAGATGTTAAAAAATTAAATTAAATTAAATTTTTTAAAAGATTAAAAAAAAAACCCAAAAGCATGTGAAAGTCCCCATACAATGTTCAAATGTTGATTGGATTATAAATATGACGTAACCACTGATGTCACTTTTTTATTTAAAAACCTTCACTGGCTCCTAATTTCCTACAGAGCAATTTAAAATCTAAGGCTAAAACTTTAAGGTGATTAATAATTCAACCCCACTTTCCTTTCTAGTGTTATCTGCTACTACCATCTCTTATACACACCATTTGACAGACAAAAGTAGACGACAGGCAACTTTCCTGTCTCTCAGATTCGTCATGATGCCCCATGTCCACCTATCAAGGCCTTGCCCATCCTTCGAAGTCGGAAGCCAACTCTTCCATGGAGGTCTCCTGATCACTCCAGCTGGTATTTATTTCCTTTATTTCCTTTCCTATGGCCTATCTCATTATGCTGTATTGCTTCTAAGGAATTTGCCACATTCTGTTTTGTATTAACTACTGATCATGACTAGCTCCCTTTTTTCATATAATTTTGATAAACGTTCATTGAGCATCTCTAATACGTGAACAGAGAGCAAGGCATGGGGAGGGGCTGGGCAGAGGTACAGAGATGAGTGACATGGTGTTTGATCTGGAAGAGCTCAGGATCTGATGGGGAGTCTTGAGGTGGCAAGCCCCACCGTGCACGATGCTGTATCTCCAGCGGTGTCTACAATTTCCGTGCACGCTAGCGGCTATATTATAGATGCTAATAAACTCAAAGAATGTTGGAGGTGAAAAAGATCGGAGTGTTAAATGTCATTGCCTCATCTAGCATAAGAGGAAATTAAGGCTTGAACAGTTTAAATAACGTGGCCAAGATCACCAGCGACTCCAGAGTTATAAGAAGAGTGCTGGAAGTAACCACAAAACAAACTGGGAAGAGTCCAGCTGGGAAGATCGGGCATGGGGACTGGTTTTTGTTTGTTTGTTTGTTTCTCTAAAATCCAGAGCTTCTCTTGGTCCCAAGAAGTCCATTTTTGCCCATGGAAATAAACACCATTTCTTATGAGGGGCCACTTTCTGGCCTCAGTAGAACCTGGATTTGGATTCTACAACAGCCCCTTACTGGATGGATCCCTTGAGATGAGACACTTAATGACCTCTAGGCTTCATTCTCCTCATCTGTAAAATGAGGATGGTACTATTTATTTCACGGATCATAATGAAGATTACATTCATACATGAACTGGGTTAATAGACAAAAAGAAAATGAGTCCAACCCCTGTCCCCTGGGAAGTGCTGGTAGCGGAGGTGACGGAGGTGGGAATGAATGTTATGATTCAAACCCACCTGCAAGTTAGAATGAACTTTCTGCTAATGGTGCTTGTGTCCCGAGGACGCCTTCTGTTAATTTGGTTCCTTCATAATTTGGGAGGTGTCTTCCCTTTTAGCCTCTGGGCTTCCTGATTCCATACTTATCACCCAACCCCTTGTAGCATTTTGGTAAGTCAGGAAGAATTTCATTTCATCGTGTTTTTCTGGGTCTCCTTTTTCCTATTCAAGCCAGTTCTGTGTCCTCAAACCCGGTGACCCTCTGCAGGGTGAAGCATGCAGTGAGGAACAGGGGCTATGCTCTTATAATATGAGTAATTTTGACACTTCTCTCCCCATTCTATCGAATGTGTCTTTTTCTACATGCTCCTGGTGTCCCCAGGAACTAGTTCTCCTCCCTGGATTACTGACCACATCTTCTTACTGATTCCTTGAGATCAGCTTCCACTATTGTTTTGCTAGTTCAGACTTCCTCCTTCTCAGGCATGCTTCATACTCATTCTGTGCCTCAGTTAACTGCTCCAGGAAGCAACCTGCCATCTTCCAAGTTATCTTGAACATTAAGCAGCCAGGCCCCCCAAGGTCTCTCAGCTTCAATGATAAGAAACCAAATGGTGAGGGTAGAGGATGGAAGGGTTGGTATTCATGGCAGAGAGGAGAGAGGCTGGCTGTGGTATATTTACACCCCTCTCACACCAATCCTCGTAATGCAACTATAGTCCACATAAGCTAGCAGCTAATATTCAAAACTGCTCTCCACTCCACTTTTACTAAGGGAGATGAAAACGCAAGGGAACACACTGATAATCAGAATGGGTTAATGAAAAATTACTTCTAGAGAATGTATTAGGATGACCATGGATTCAGACCCATCTTATTCATTCTTTCTACGTATAGCATTAACCATCAAAAAATAAAAAACACAAGAGGTTAGAGTGCAATGAGTATACTTTTGACATTGAAATTATTGTACTTATCTCTAATTCCTTGAAAACCAGTTATTTGTGAAAGCATATATGGTAAACTTTGGCCAACTAGAATATTCAGTTAACCAGAACACTTGTATAATTTGAGGCTGTAAGAGTTTATTGATAATCTACTCTATGCAAGCTCTTTGTTAGACATTCTGGAGTAGCCATTCTTAACTTATTTCTGTAGAATTCTGAGAGGTTTATGAATGGACTTCAGGAGTGTGTGAACTCACACACACAAAAGTTAGTGTGCAAAATTTTGTATCTGTATATTTATGTTCATTTTCCCACAAGAAAAGAGACCCCATATCTTTCATCAGCACCACTGTTAGTTGTAAGTAGACTTTACGTCAAGACATGGGATAAATAGGTATTTTCTCCATGGTATGTGCTTGGCAAAGGATGCTTTAGTGCAAGAATGTCACAGATTAAAAAAACAAAAAGTTACCATGCCTTTGCTAAATTTCTCTCAGAAAATAGTTAATCCAAGGGTAGATTTCTGGTTCCAACAAAATCACTCCAAAAGTGATTCTGTTCTTGCTGTTTTTGTTTTGTTTTATTTCGTTTAAGGGGAACCTCGTTCAGACCCTGGAATGGTAAAGCAGCCATACTCCCTTCCCCCACCCCCTGCCATGAAAGCTCGTTTTCTCATTTCTTTCCTTCACTGCCTTAATTTTTTCCTTCCTACTCTTTCTCTTGTATGCTCCAAATTTTTCACCCTGCCTGTTCCCTGTCTTTGCTTCTCTCGTTCCCTCTCAGTTCCTTTCCTCTGCCCTTGGCTGCAAACCGGCTCTGTAACTCACAACAGAGCAGCTGTCGTTGGCTGGGAGAACCAGGCTCCTTGGTTTTAGACAGCCTCAGAACAAGGCAACGACTTTGGTCTCTGGACTCCTCAATAGACCAAACAACAAAGCCGTGGTGAAAGAAGGTGTCTTCTAAGAAGTTCACATTACGGCCCGTAGTAAAAGAAAATGGTGATATTGTTACAGCCACCAGTTTCTTCCCATTGTCTTCCTTGTCAAAAACATGCCCCCGCCAAAGGGATGGGATGCGTTTCAGTACAATTTGAGAATGTTCAGTAACCCAATATTATCTTCATTTCCCTCCTTGTTTCATGTTACTTTCTGATCCTTGAGTTCTCCCAAGTTCACAGCGGTCCATGACATTACGGTGACTCGCTAACTTTCCCATTATACTTACAGTCAATGGAAGAACAATAGATTGTGTTATTCTGTATTTCGCTTCCCTGTCGCTCAGTGTTTTATCTCCGTTGATACCCCGGTACCAGACACAGAAACCAAAGTAGGTTGTCTTGTCTTCAGCGAATCTTGAATGCCTTTTGTTCAGAGAGGCGTTTTGTATTCATCAGTCAACTGAGGACTCATCCTGAAGAAGGCCTCAGTCAGCACAGCCCCAAATGAGAAAGGGATACTCAGGCTGTGAAATATTCATGCCAAAAGGTACCCCAGTCATGTTCACCTTTTGGTCCCCTGAGCCCGAAAGGATCACTAACAGTAACCTGTAAATCTTGTAGGACGTGAACATTTCCTGGATGAGATAACCTGCCATGCCTCATATCCACGTTTGATATTAAACCTATTCACACAGGTCCATTTATCTTCCTACTCTATCTGCCAGCACAGCTGTGTCAAACAGTTTTAATAAAAGTCCAAAGGTGAGATTATAGTGATCAAAATTTAACCTGATTTCTTCCCCCTCTTCTTAGAAAGAAAGATAGCCTTTCCCCCCTCCCATACACTGCCTCTTTAAATGCCTCTCTCGTGGTGCTTAGAGACAGTAGTGAGGCCAAATTAAATGGCATGTTGTTTATGTTTCTGAAGAATAAAATCTTACCAGATCAATAAACTCATGTCTAAACAGAGAGTAACTGAAGAATATAATGGCTGTTAATTGAATGCAATCAGTTGATGACTATTAGGTGTCAAATTCAACCAGAAATTAGTCCACAGAATTCACAGCAATGCAGAGAAAGAGGAAAAAGGTTGCCGGGGTTGGGGGGAGACAATATGACATAAAGTACCACATTCCATAAGAATTACTCTCCCAGAGTTCCTGATAAAATAAGAACTCGGTACTTCACTGGTGGTGCAGTGGTTAAGACTTCGCCTTCCAACGCAGGGGTGTGTGGATTCAATCCCTGTTGGGAGAGCTAAGAACCCACATGCCTCGTGGCCAAAAAACCAAAACATAAAAAACAGAAGCAATATTGTAACAAGTTCAATAAAGACTTAAAAAAAAAAGTGAGAACTCAGCAGTCAAGATTCCAGGGAAGTTCTGTTTTTATGTAGATCTAGATATCAATGGCAAGGAGGACCTACTTATAGTAAAGAATGTAGGTGGGCATCAACAAGGAAAAAAAAAGTTAATGAATGAACCCCAGGCTCATCCCAGCTAAGTTATACCTACTTTATTAGTGCCTATTATGTCAGACACTGCACTAGGAGTTTTCCATGCAAACATAAGAAACATAAGAGTTTTCCATGCAAACATAAGAAACATAAGAGTTTTCCATGCAAACATAAGAAACATAAGAGTTTTCCATGCAAACATAAGAAACATAAGAGTTTTCCATGCAAACATAAGAAACATAAGGCCTTCTTAAAAGGAAGGCCAAGAAACTTATTCACAGAATTAACTTTATTGGGCTCTTTGTCTACTGATTCTGTCTATAGTCTGAACATCCAAAGTAGAGTCTGGCCAAGTCTATATTCCATGAGAGAAGTCTTTAAGAAAGGGTTTGTTACAATAATAAAAGGGTGTGGAGAAAAGGGAACCCTCCTACACTGTTTGTGGGAATGTAAATTGGTGCAGCCACTATGGAAAACAGTATGAAGTTTCCTTAAAATGGTTCCTGGGCATATATCCAGATAAAACTCTAATTTTAAAAGATACATGTACCCCAGTGCTCATAGCAACACCATTTACAATAGCCAAGGAACCTAAATGCCCATAGACAGATGAATGGATAAAGAAGATGTGATATATATAGATATATAATGTGATATATATAGATATATAATGGAATATTACTCAGCCATAAAAAAGAATGAAATACTGCCATTTGCAGGAACATGGGTGGACCCAGAGATTATCATACTAAGTGAGGTAAGACAGACAAAGAAAGACAAATATCATATGATATCACTTATATATGGAATCTAAAAAATGATACAAATAAACTTATTTACAAAATAACAACAGGCTCACAGACTTAGAAAACAAACCTATGGTTACAAAAGGAGAAGTGGGGGAGGGATAAATTAAGAGTTTGGGATTAACAGGTATACACTACTATATATAAAATAGATAAACAACTAGGATTTACTGTATAGCACAGGGAACTATATTCAGTATCTTATAATAAACTATAATGAAAAAGAATCTGAAGAAGAATATATATATATAGCTGAATCACTTTGCTATACACCTGAAACTAACACAACATTGTAAATCAACTCTACCCAATTTAAAAAAACAAAGCATTTGTTACAATTTCCCAATGCCTTCGGAAATGAGAAGAGTCTAGATGAAGAAGGGCAAAGAGAATCCAACTTAATGTCCTGGAAAAATCCTAGTTGCTGCCTTTAACACTAGTATAAAGAGTTGCACCTAACAGATGTCTAATGGTACTCCCTAAACACAAAAATCTATGCCATAAAAATGAGATACAGATCTGCCAGCCAGGAAGGTGCGTGTCCACATTCTCCCTGATAGCGAAAGGGGTATCTCTACAAAGGAGGTCAAGTTCATTTTCTATGATCCATCTATTGGAGGTCTTACTGGTACAGAAAATCTTAAGCAGTAACCAGTCTAAAAATCATTTATGTTTAGCTTTACAAAGCAGCAATAGCAGATTGGATTTCTGAGCACCCCTTTTCTGAGTTCATTGGATTTGCTTTTTCCAGTAGGAGATGACTTAAAAATACTTACAGTGGCAGCCGTTAAATTCATTTGGTGGTTCTTTGCCCCGTGGCTGGTGTACTCAATTCCATTAGAGCCATCCCCACTACAGTTGGTACACAGCTCATCTTTCCCAATCATTTGCTTTTATATATTTCTTAGAATGTGTTAGAGAGGCATAACTCCTTCTTTATAGTTTAAGAATCATCATAGGTGGAAACAGTGCCTTTACTTATTCTGAATTCAAATTCCCAGTTTGTGGCACGGTGCCAACTGATAATATAACTGGGGCTGCCAATATCACAAAAGAGGTTGAACACAAGTAGCGTATTCATACATTCGCATATCTTGCCCTTGTTTGAAAACCGAATTGGGGATACGTAATCTAATCTAGTGGGCAGTTGTCTTCCATACATGTTTTCTAACACAGTGTCTTAGCCAGTTAACCTTTAACAAGCCACTTCCTTTCTCTGTGTTATCCATTCTCTTCCCAAAGCATAGCTCAAAGAAGACTGTCCTACATAATGATGGGCTCCAAAAACCCTAAGTGCACATCATTAATCCACCTGCCTGTGCCGTTTCCTTCTCCTTAATAAAGCAAGTTATTTCTAGTGAGTTTCATCCTTTCTTTTTATTGCCTGTGTATTTATGTATATTTAATTTGTAACATATATACCATCCTATGTATGACATATACACATGACAAATTTAATCCAAGTTTTATTTACAGTATTACATGGAAGAGGAAACAATCACAATTATGTCTTGGAAATGCAGTAAAAGGAAAATAAAGTGAAATTTTAAAAACTTGCTTCATATGTGTGAGGATGTGTATATTTCTTTAAGAATAAGGCTGCCTTCTTTCGCCCTTGGATATGATTTGAACTCTTGAAAGAATATCATAAGCATGTCATTGTCACCAGTCCATGAAGATGGGACTGCATTAAGATGTCACTAAGATGACAAAATGACAGCAATTTCAAGGGAGAAACCAGGTGATGAAGAGAGATTCAGGTCAGCAGAAGTCTCTCTGAGCTCCACGTCAGCTTCTCAGGACAAGGGAATGGAGACTGAGCCTGCCGGACTTCAGAGCTGTGAAGAAGTGTCTTGGGCAATAATGGTCAGGCTGAGCCTTCTCTCAGAAGACTTTCAGTGTGAGTTTCACAAAGCCACGCCGTCCCATCAGCTGAGGTCCACCATCACTGGTCTGGAAAAACATTAGTTCATTTCTAATCATAACAAGATGCTGAACAAGTAAAACTTTAGTAAAAGTTGAAATCACCTCACACCATCACACGTACTGAATTTTTGAAGTAGTTTTGCTGCTCCCAGATTAAAAGAAGAAAAGAAAAAGACCATGAAATGTTTTAGTGTCTGTTAAGAAAGACTGATGACATGATCAGGTTGGTGTTATTTCTGGACTTGCGGCTCCTCTCTTTTTCACCCATCTAATCCATCAGGAGAACTATTCTTTGTTTGCAGTAACCAGATGATGCACATATGGACAGCACAGTGAGATTATGATTCCTATTTCCATCAACAGATTTGCCCAAGCTAGTATTCTTGACCATGCGTGTTATCCATGATAGTGATCCCTCCACCAGTAACTCAACCTGAATCCTTGGCTCCCATTTTCCCCATTTCCATATTGAATCAGAGAATAGTTAAGGGAACATCGGCCTCGGAAAGGAAATTGGAGGTAAACCACTCCAGCTTCCTGTTCCATATGTAAATTTCTTCTACCAGGGCTGTATTCTTCCTGACTCTTCTGAAGCACCACCCATGACGTGGAATTCCTTATCGCAAGGGCACCTCTCTGTCAGTTGGGAATCGTGTCCATAGGAAAATTCATCCTCAAATGGAGCTGAAGCTTCCCTCACTGTGTCTATCATACTTTAGTCCTGTTTCTCTTCTCTGGCACCACAACAGATCATTTTTATCCTGTTCTATCTCAAGCTGCTCTCAGCGCCATCACTTACTTCTTTGCAATAAATAAGCACAGCTGAAGGAGTTCTTAAGTCACCTGTGGCTTCCAGCTTCCAGAAGTTTCTTCTCTTTCCTTCGGTTCCTAGGGAACACCATAAAGTTTGACAAGAAAACTTCCCTTAGTTTTCTTTTTCAAATAAAAATTTTCAATTATGATCACATCCATCAAGTAGAGTTTTAGTAAATAGGCCTGTTAGGTGCTGATCTTTCCATTACCAGCACGCTAATGGGGAGCTCAGGCCGGGGTGGTCTTTAAGCCCAACAGCTCAAGTCAGCAGTAGCTGCTGCTTAGAAAAAGGCTGCAAAACTCCATCCCTAATGATTTAACAGCTTGTTCCCAAAAACACATTAACCAAGGGAGCTTTTAAATATTAAGAAATAATTACACCAAATCAGTGTTGTCCTTTCCCAAAATTACATCACATCAGGGCTCCACTAGATAAACAAATTTAGTAAAGGAACGCAGGTCTTCTAAAAATGAAAAACTACCCAGTGAAATGTTATTTCCAGTGGATGGCAGGAGGGCGGACAGAGGGGAAGGAAGAATTAATGAAAATATTCTGGCTACTTTCCCAAATGAACACTTAAGAGTAGCCTTACCCCAACCAAATTCATTCGCTATTATTGGCATTTCACACTCTTTTTCGGCATCTCCAAACTATTTGGGGTCAGATTAGAATTGGGAGGAACTAGAGGATGTCCTGGGACCAGTATGCTCCGGTCCAACCACAGGAGTCCATTTTAAGCTCAGAACATAGGAGCCCAGAGACTGTGGCACTGACCTGGAGCTATGGGTCTGCATTCCATTAGGGCAAAGAGGCATGGCCTCACCTTTCTTGAATGGGAAATATGATTTGGGAACCAGAAGAAGCAGAAGTCTAAAACATTGTCCTCCACATAAGGGTCACAGTGCCTAAAATTCCATCACTAAATATTGTCCTCTTTCTGGAGGACTGTTGAAATTTTGAGTGAGCCTAAATAGGATAGTTAGGTCATTTACATTTGAGTATGAGTGAGTTTAATCCTATCTCAACCCCTGCCCAAACAAGACAGACCCTGGGCAATCAGAGGTCACTAAGCATGTAAGTGGGAAGGGCCCTAAAGGAAGGAAACAGAGAGGCACACTTCACAGCTTTGTCCCAGCCAAGGCCGAAGGGCAAGCTCTGGGACTCCCAGGTCTGCTGGCCTCGTTGGGGGAGCCCTGTCCACCTCTAGCCCTACTATAGTTATGGAGCAGAGCAGACCTCAAGCACAGCCTAACCCTGGGTGGATTCTGAGAGCACAGACCAAGTAAATGAAGAAGCCACTGGTCTGCTTGGGCTCAACTGGATTTTTATGGAATGAACTCCTACCCGAGTAAGCCCTTAGGTGTCATGAGACTTCACTTTTTCCATTGCTTTTTCCTCTGCTGCAAAGAATCTCTGCCTTTTGGTCACCTTTTGAAGTTAACGGCAGGGCGTAGCTGCACATCCGTACTTTTATAGGCTTCCTAATGACCTGCTTAATTATTTGCTTTCTTTGGGGCCAGCTTTGCTACTGTTAGGCCCTGAGAATCTGGGCACTGATGCAGCCCGGTCTCCCTGACTGGTCCAGCACAGAATTCCAGGCATCTTGATTACTGAATTCCAAGAGACTATCTCCCTGGGGCATACAGACTTGAGTGTGAAGCTTTATTCGTATTTTATTTATTCATTAGATTGGCAGAGGACTTCTCTCCAGAGAGCTCTAGGTGCCTAATATGAAATTAACATCTATATTTCCCAACAAAGTCAACTGCCTTGTAATCCTTTACAGCCTTTCTTGTGTTCTGAGGTTTAAACAGATTCAGAAACCAAGGGCACTTAGGTCTAAACTCAGAATGATAAACACATACCCATGAATATAGACACACACAGTCTCAGAATCTTTCTTAATATACAGGCGTAACTCATTTTATTGCACTTTGCTTTATTGAAAGTCACAGATATTGTGTTTTTTACAAATTGAAGGTTTGTGGCAATCCTGTGTCGAGCAAGCCTATTGGTGCTCTTGTAATTCTTGCAATATTTCAAACTTTTCATTATTCGTAGATTTGTTATGGTGGTCTGAAATCAGTGATCTTTGATGTTACTATTGTAATTGTTTTGGGGTGCCATGAACTGCACTCATATAAGGGAGTGAACTTACTAAATGTGTGTGTTCTGACTGCTCCACCGATGGGTCATTCCCCCATCTCTCTCCCTCCCCTCAGGCCTTTCTATTCCCTGAGACACAACAGTATTGAAATTAGGCCAATTAATAACCTTACAATGGCCTCTAAGTGTTTAAGTGAAAGAAAGAGCCACACATCTCTCACTTTAAATCAAAAGTTAGGAATGATTAAGCTTAGTTGAGGAAGGCATGTTGAAAGCCAAGATAGGCCGAAAGCCAGGCCTCTCGTGCCAAACAGTTAGCCAAGTTGTGGATGCAAAGAAAAAGTTCTTGAAGGAAATTAAAAGTGCTACTTCAGTGAACACACGAATGATAAGAAAGTGAAACAGCTTTATTGCTGATACGGAGAAATTTTCAGCAATCTGGATAGAAGATCAAACCAGCCACAACATTCTCTTAAGCCAAAGACTAATCCAGAGCAAGGCCCGAATTCTCTTCAATTCTATGAATACTGAGAGATGTGAGGAAGCTGCAGAAAAAAAAGTTTGAAGCTAGGAGAGGTTGGTTCATAAAGTTTTAGGAAAGAAGCTGTCTCCATAACATAAAAGAACCAGGGGAAGCAGTAAATGCTGATGTAGAAGCTGCAGCAGGTTATCCAGAAGATCTAGCAAAGATCATTAATAAAGGTGGCTACACTAAAGAACAGATTTTAGATTTTCAATATAGATGAAGGAAGTAGCCTTCTATTGGAAGAAGATGCCATCTAGGACTTTCATAGTTGGAGAGGAGAAGTCAATATCTGGCTTCAAAGCTACAAAGGACAGGCTTTGACTCTCTTGTTAGGAGCTAATGCAGCTGGTGACCTGAAGTTGAAGCCAATGCTCATTTACCATTCTGAAAATGCTGGGGCCCTTAAGCATTACACTAAATTTGCTCTGCCTGTACTCTATAAATGGAAAAACACAGCCTGGATGACAATACACCTTTTTACAATATGGTTTACTGAATGCTTTAAGCACACTATTGAGACCTGCCATTCAGAGAAGAAGATGCCTTTCAAAATATTACTGCTCATTAACAATGCATCTGGGTACCCAAGAGCTCCGATGGCAATGTACAAGATTAGTGTTTTCATGCTTGTTAATACAACATCCAATATGCAGTCAATTGAAAACCTTCTGGAAAGGACTCACCATTCTAGATGCCATGAAGAGCATTGGTGATTCATGGGAAGAGGTCAAAATATCAACACTAACACAAGTTTGGGAGAAGTTGATTCTAACCCTCATGGATGACTTCGAGGGGTTCAAGACTTCAGTGGAGGAAGTAACTGCAGATATAGTCAAAATACCAGGAGAACTAGAATTAGAAGTGGAGCCTGAAGATGCAACTGAATTGCTGCAATCTCATGATAAAACTTGAACAGATGAGGGGTTCCTTCTTATGGTTGAGCAAAGAAAGTGGTTTCTTGAGATGGAATCTACTCCTGGTGAAGATGCTGTGAAGACTGTTGAAATGACAACAAAGGATTGAGAATATTACAAACACTTAGATGATAAAGCAGCATCAGAGTTTGAGAGGATTGACTCTTATTTTGAAAGAAGTTCTACTGGGGGTAAAATGTTACCTAACCCCACTGCATGCTAAAGACAAAATGATTGTGAAAGGAAGAATCAATTGTTGCAGTAAATTTCATTGTTGTCTCATTTTAAGAAATTGCCACAATCTCCCCAACTTTCAGCAACCACCACCATCAAGGTGAGACCCTCCACCAGCAAAAAGATTGTGACTCTCTGAAAGCTCAGATAATGGTTTGCATTTTTTAGCAATAAATTACTTTTAAATTAAGGTGTATACATTGTTTTTTAGACATAATACTATTGCACACTTAATAGACTACAGTATAGTGTAAACATATCTTTTATATGCACTGGGAAAGCAAAAAATCCTGTGACCGATTTATTACAATAATTGTTTTATTGTGGTGGTCTGGAACTGAACCCGCAATATCTCCATGTCATGCTTGTACATATATATATACATGGAATTGAATATCAAAGAATTTCAAAATTTTAAATAATTTTCCAAGTAATAGATTTAAAATTTTTTTAAAAAAATCAGGTACTAAGGACAGCATGTGTGCTTTAGGGGGCATCCTTAAACTTTAAGTGTGATGTCTTTCATTCCCAAAACTTGCCATCATCACCATCAGAGGTCTGGAAGATCCAAGTCTGATCTAGAAGTGCATTTCTAGCCTATTTATATTTTAACATCTGGGAAGTCAAAATCAGGTGACAAGGAGTTGACTCGTAAGAATTTCAGGATGCTACCTACTCAAACGTTTCAATTAAATAGTTTAAAGATACCTATGACTTGGCTATCACTCATGCCTTTACATATGGACATGGATGCTTTAGAGACTTCTAAATCTATTCTCCTCAGACAAAACACTCCTTTGCCCTCTTTTAGGTGCCGAAATCACCCTAAAAATGTGTCATCAGACACAGCTTAGCCTCTGACAGTCTTTCAGCCTGCCTTTTTGCTGACAGAGCCATCTGCTTATATATTTCAGAAATACACCATTGTCATCAGGCAGGAAGAAAAAGGCGGGGGAAGGATTTTTTAAATGCAGTTTTTATTTAGACCAGTTTGGGTTTTGACACAGCAAAATTTTATTTTCCCCCTCATAAGAAAGCTGAGTAAAGCTGTGACCTGGAGTTCCCAAACTGCTATCATACCTTGAGCTACCACCTGCAGGACGCTGACCACCACCCAAACCCAATTCTGCTCGGACTTCCTGCCACGTGTCTTTCTAACTATTGCTCTCAGCTCTGAGAAGAGAAAGGGCAGGGAGGTGAAGGCTTTATTCCAAATCTGGGGGAAATTCTTGCCTTGTGAGAAACAACAACCTCGTTGTTATTTTTACCTTTTTATTTACCAAACGGTTATATTTTGTTTTATGTCTGTACACGGCAATTTTAAAAAAAATATAAGTAACAGGCGTTAAGAGAATTAGAATACTTAATATGGGTTTTGAACTTCTGCCAGGAATCGGCTCCAAAGCCCGTTCTTCCTATTTGCATTGTTGCATTTATCCATTTCCAAACATTAGAAGATCCATCTATTAGATTCTGTGTAAATCCAGCACACAGATAATTTGTAAAAAAAAGAAAAAAAGCTTTCTTTCAAAATGTTCTGCGGTTTTTCTAATCTCGTCGTTTTTCTAATTTTCTAATCACATAACCTTGAAGTCGAGAGACACAGCCTGTGATAATCTGTGTACACTGTCTTCATTATTATCACAGACATTTCTGGAAAAAAGAAAAAGAAAACACACACACATACAAAACACACACACAAAAGCCCTCTCTGCCCCCCACACATTCAAAGCTGCCTTTAAAGTCTTGCTTCAGTCATAGTTCAATCAGATCCACATTAGTCCTACTCATCAGACGGAAGAGTGTTCATGAGCATAAGGGGGATATTGACTTTAAAAATTTACTGGCGAGGCGTTCAGAGCCTGCAGGAATGTCAAAACTCCAACCTGCATTTTGATGTTTTTGCCTCCGGTTAGTCTTGACTGACATGCTTGGAGCACTTTGGTCTGTGCTCTGGCATCCATTAACTGTCCTTGACTCAATGTTATCCAGGCTGTTATGGGCAGCTCAGTGCCTAATGGTTTCAGTGGATTAGACGCCCCAAGGTGTAAGGAAAACTCACACCCCATTTTAAGGGATCACATTGGCTATTCTTGGCTTCATTAGGGGGGCATTGTTTGATCCTAAATAATGAGAACCTGTTAATTATTATTCTGATAATTGGGCCTCACGTGGGAGCATGGCAGAGCACTGGGTGTTTTAAAAGGAAGCAAGTTTCGAAAAAGGAGAAAGAAATGTCAAGGTTGAGGTGTCTTTGAGAGGAGTTTGTTTATATGCAAAGTGTTTTCATCTGAGTGGGGACATGGGGCTGAAGGGAGGAGAAGGAAGGAGGCCAGAGCCAGCTCAGGTCTATACTAACTTCAGCTACGGTGGATTACAAAATTACCACCTTGGGCAAGCCATTCAAAAAGGCTCATCAGTCCCATGACTGAACCTGTAATTCCAGATGCAGAGATCGGGAATTGGTATCTTTTGGAGGAGAGAGAGATCATATGGGGAAGAGGGTCCTTGTTGGATCTCACCTGCTCTCTGGGGAAAACTGTGAACTCTGTTTCTTTATGTGCTATTGTTTTTGCTCTTTTCCCCATCTATAAAATGACAGCCAAATCCATTAAATGTGTCATGATAAGACTGCTGCCTGGTCAGACACAAGGGGTGGCTGTCCGTCCAAGATGCACAAATAAATGTCAGGAGTGCCTGAGTTAGGAGGAAGCAGCAGGGAAGGGGATGGAGGAGGTTGGGGGAAGGTTCCCTTGGATAAGTCAGTCCCAAATGAACCTCTGTGATGCTGTGAAAATTCTGCTTTTTCAGACTCTCCATAGGTTAAAGGGATTGCTTTACAGGATGAAAATCTGGACTTTGTCTCTTTCTCCTCGAGGAGTGCTATGCATTCACATTCGATTTTAATTATATTTATGCCATCCATGTGATTCTGGGAGAGAAAATTCCAGAATCTGAGTCCATGCAATATCAGCTCTTTCTTGGACTCCAAATAAGAGTCCACAGCCTCTCTATTCACTTGAAAGAAGGGTTGGGCTTAAACAAATGTCCCCATTTAAAGGGAAGGAGAGTTTGCAGGAAGGTAAACTCGCATTTGAAGCCTTAACCTGGGTTTTTGTCAGACTTCCATATACTTCAGGTAGAGCTGGCCAGCTGAGATGAGAGCTGGCCTGCCTATAGACCAGGTGACAGTGACTGACAGGAAGAGAAGAAATAGAGAGAAGGACCATACTCATTTTGAGCTCCAGTGCTATGTTCACCTGGCTTCGTTTGGTTCTAAATCTCACTCTTCCTATTAAACTGGAGAGACTATCAAAAGTGCGTGTTCAAAACCGTGACATAGCCTGGAGTTTTGGACTTGCCTAAGCCTTCTTCATACAGCTCTGTGATTCTCTTTTGTGCGTGTGAATGTTCTTTGAGATGCACCATGGGAGGTAGAGCAGGAGGAAAGGGTGGGAGGGCCAGGGGCACAGTGTTGGGGAATTGAAGAGTTAGTGGCCAAAACAGGTGATCTGATCTGTGATCTCTCAACTGTTCCTAACGGCTTCAACGCATCTCAGAGGTTCATCAAAATGCCACTGCCCTTCACTAGAACACGGCATACTAAGTGCAGTTACAGGAGAGCAGAGCCATCTGGATCCTGGGCACAGGGAAATATTAAAGTCAGAGATGGCCAGCAGAGGTAGGCAAGTAACATCAATGGGCAAGTGGAGACCTAGACCTCACTTGACCACTCATTCATTAGGTGACCTTGAGCTTAACTAGCTATTCTTGGTCTGATTCCTCATCTGTTTAATGAGGTTATACGTCTGCCTTCAAGCCTGATAGAAACGTGATGAAGCTAGAGTAAGGTATAATCATAGAGCAATTTGTAAAAGTGAAATACTATGTAAACATAAGGTCATACTATTATTTCCAGATAAAGTAGGACAGTAGGGATCCCTAACACTTATCCCTTTCTTCCCCTCTACTTCCCATCTTGTTGCTTTTGCATTCTTATCTTTTCATTACTGAGTGGATCAGCTTCCTGTTGAAATTCCCATAAGAAGAGAAGAAATTTCTTCCATTAGAACAGAGTAATGAGTCTTTAGAAATAGTACCTAACACAGTGGCCTACATGCGCATATTTGTGAAATTTAATACAAATTTTTGACACTGTTTTGTTGGTGTCTGGAATACAATGAGTTTGTTAGCAAAGACTGTATCACATTTCTGCCCAACATCCTGCCTTACAGGTGGAGAACATAAGACTGACTACTCAAACTTCCTTTTAAACAAGATTCTATAAGAGTTTTTAAAACTTTTTTTCCTATCGCTTTATTTTTTCAGCCCACATCATTTCTTGGAATTTCAAGTTCTAGCTTTCGTTTAGCCATTTTCTTTTTATGTGTCCTGAAAAAGCTGCTTCATGCTTCTGTGTAGGACAATGAACCATGTCTTCCTGGAATTCCGGAATAGGTGTGATATTATCCTATTCCAGATGTTTATATTTTATAGATTTACTACCATGGCTCCTCAAGGCCTTGATTTTTCCAACTGAGGGGTCCTAATCTTTTCTAGTTTGTTTTCATATAGAAGCCACTCTCTTTCTTTTGTCTGAAAAGCCACTTGCCACTTTAATAAGACATTTTACCACCTTATAATTATTACAGAAACCACGTCTCTCTCTGGAGAGCTCACAATTTGCTAAATTAGATGGATGATATATCATCAAGGGTCATGGGTCAGAGACATTCTTGGATGAAGCCACTAGTTAAAAGAAGGAATAAAGCTTTGTTTATCCCCAGAGGTTCCCTATTCCAAATAGGAAATCTTCCTCAGGTTTACCAGTATACACTGATGTCATCTTATGTCTTGACATTCACTAGGGCAGATGATTGTCAAGGTCTTTGTTGCCTTTGAACTTGTACAAATAGTTCCACTTCAGTGAAAGTGACTCAGAAGCCAATCTTCGCAGCTGCTGCTCTGTTCTCTGGATGGCAGGGTGTTTGTGTTTCATGGATAAACACTGGATAGTGGATGTTATAGCAAAACATATATTCTCTCTCTCTCTCTTTCCCTCTTAAAATAGTCATGGAGTCCTTCCTCTGCTTTTTAGCAGAGGTTACAACAGACAACTCTTCTAAACTTAGCATTTCCTGTTGCACACAAAGTATCTGTAGTTCACCATAGCATGTTCTTTTCTGACTGCATATTCCTTAAGAAAAGAACTTTGTCTTCTCTGTCAGGCCTCTACTCTACCTCCCTAAACCTTGCTCACTAATGATGATGGAGAGAAAGTCATAGATACCATTGATCACACACTCTGTCAAGGTAAAGATCACTCACCTGATCAAATGACCATGGGATGGATTAAAAGCTGAAGTAAATATTTAGAACTCTGCATCTGAGCTGAATAGGAATTCAGGATAAGCCAATTTGGAATGTGCTTTGTAACCACACCCAATCCCACTCTACCTCCCTCCATCATCCACTTGTGGGTTCACTATTATGTAAGTTAGCTGTGATGACTTTGGACTGCTGGGCCAATTCACCCCTTTTAAGAAAACCTCCTCCACTCCTTTGCTCTGTACCCCAAGGGAAAGTGATTAGACTATTTGCCCAAAGAAGGGACTCATTCCAGAGCTTTTAGGTTATTATGCTTTGCATTATCCATACCATCACGTTCCTTTCACATTACAGATCATCAAAAGTTGTTCATTTAAGAGAAAATGATTTTTTCTGACCTTGAACAAAGACACTTTCATTTAATAGGCACAAGTAACAACAGCCTATCAAGTTTGACGTGTTCAAAAGTGTCCAGTAGGGAACGGTGTGGGAGGCTAATGTGGATGGCATTAGACACATTTGTGAAAGCACTACCCTGAATGCTTTTCTCATTTTTCTTGTCACTGTTTTCTTGTCACTTTTTTAGTAGATATAGACTTAACCAAGCCATCAGTCACACTGCACTATCAAATAGACATGACAGAATGCCTTATTGTTTCAAGGGAAGTGTTTTCATCCCCTCACCTGGGTCAGGATGGTTTTCCAAAGCTTCTGCGATTTGTGAACAAATTCGTCTATGATTAAGAAGGGCCGAACAGGCATAGCGAACTATGTGCTCCCATGATGACATAGTTACTAGTCGAGAAGGGTCACCTGAGTTACAGCTGTTAAACCCAGGCACAGGGTTCAATCTGAGTTACCTTGGCAGTTCATGAAACAGCTCAGGCTTACTTCCCTAGAATTCTTTAATACTAAACTCTTTCAGAGGCTGTGCCTATGCACACAAACATTTTCAATAATTTAACACATATTTCACGTCAGATCGGAATGTGCCAGGTACTATCCTAGGTGCTGGAGACGGATGACTGAACAATACTCAGTTCCTCCCCTGTTTGGCTCTTACAGTCTAGAAGGGAAGAGGGACATAATTAATCACTCACGTGCAACAGAAGGGAAAAAAATTCACAATTGCTATTAACTAAATTCAAATCTTCTTTTCTCAAGTAAATTAGTTCAGCTGAATTCTACATCTTTCTCTCCATTATTCTCTTACCTCCCTCCCCATGGTTCCTTCTCACTGGCTCTATATTCAGGGTCATGTGACTCTCCCAAAGGACACTGGTTAAGCTCAGGCTCCCAGATTTCTATAGGGATGTGTGGTCAACCCCTGCTATTTTCTTCCCCTTCACCTCCAACAAGTCATTTGACAGAAGTTTTAACATCTACCCGCCCCCTCCAAAAAGGAAATTTACCTGTGAGTCTATATGTTCATGCATGGAGAATAGAAAATTTCAAGGTTGTCTGTACAACTCTATCATTCAAATACACACATCTCAATTGTCCAACCGAGACCAGCATACCTGTATCCACCAACTCAGAAGTTTCCATAGCAGATTGTTTAGGGGGTCAGACCCAGGAGTGTAAGAGAGACTTTGTAGCTTGGGCCATCTCTGTGGTGTCAGGTGAGGGACCAGAATTTCTCGCTTCTGAGAATCTGTAGCCATTTGGCACAATTAACTCTAAGTTTCCTGTAGTTCTCTTTTCCATCACAGCTGCTGCATGACTCATAAGTGTGTGCACAGGGTTGTGGGAAGGGAATCAGGGGGAGGAATGGAATTTCTGTGGCTCTGGTTTTGGTTTGCTTTGATGTTTTCAAACTCAAAAGAAATGCACAGTAGGAAATAGGTCAAGTTTAGCAAAACTTTCTAGTAGACTTATTGATATTCATCTAAGTAGATGGTAGACAATAGCTTCTGAAGTTGTTAGTTTGATAGGCCTAGTTGGTAAATAAAATCTTTGGCATAGACTTACTATCCCACAGAGGAACAGAAACCATTTCTCTTTTGGTAAAATGCATTTTATTTTTGTTTAGAACGAGCACATTTCCTAGGCTACATCTGCAGCATCAAGTGAGGGAAAGTTTGGTGGTCACTACACATCATTTCTACCTACTGGGCCAAAGCAATGTCTTCATAATTCAGTCGTTCAACTCAAAAAGAAAATAGAAACCAATTTTTTTTTTACAGAATGGACCATTTGATCTGGTAGCCCCTTGTAAATAGCCCCTCTGTTTTTCTCCATGCCACGTAACGTAGGGTGGATTGAATGCAGAATTGTGAGGCATTTAATGTCTTTAGTCCCCTCTTGCTTCTCCTTCCTAAACTCGATTCCCTTCTGCTGGTGCTCTGGCCACAACACTGTCATCATTGTCTAGTTTCCTGACTGTACAAGGACCACCCCTGCCCCACAACTTCATCTGACACTTCTGTCCATTGTTCCTTATAAGTACAATTTGTTGAGCACTTGCTCCATGACAGATCCTCTTCTAGGCCCTTTCCATGATTATCTCAAACACCAGTACGTAGGTATTGTTATGATCTCCATTTGACAGTTTGAAGTTTTTGTAAAACTTGTAAAAAACTTGTAAACTTTGAAGTTTACAAGTTTTGTAAACTTCTAAAGTTTACAAAAATGTTACAAATTTATTATGTCTAAAACAGAACTCTTGCCCCCCTCCCCCACTAAATCCCATCTTCCTCTTTCACCTTGCTCTTAAACCAACCCCCCAGAGTCATCTTACTCCTCCCCTTCCCTCATCCCCACATCTAATCCAGCAACAAGCATTGTCAACTCCACTTTTACAATCTATTGCAAAACCGACCATTTCTTACAAGCTCCCTCGTTGTTCCCTAAGTATAAGGAAGACTTTGCATTGTTATTTTCTCTCCCTTGCATATTCTTCTTTCAGACTTTCCCCTGGCTCTCACCATCTCTTCATTAACATTTAGGTAAAATGTTACGTCCTCAGAGAGCTTTCCTTTCCTTCCCTATCCCCCCTTCTCATGCTCTTTTTATCCTGATGTAGTTATTTTTATGGTAGCTTTCACTATTTTTTCTTAGTGCTTGCTTTAACCAGGTTTCTCTGTTTGTATTCTATCTTCCCTGGTAGAATGCAAGCTTCATAAAGGTAAGGAGTCTGACTCTTTAATTACCTAGAGCAGGGCCTGACACGGAGTGGACAATAATGCTCATGAATGAATAAATTAGACAGATGAGGAAACACAAGTCAACAGAGATTGAGCAACTTGCCCAAGTGCACGCAGCTACCAAGTGATGGAGCTGCAACAGCAGCCTTAGTCAGTCTGCCTCTTAAGTGTTGTGCCAAACTAATTTTCACTCTCTTTTCTCCCCATCCTGCCTCCTGGCCTGCTCATTCTGGTTTCTCAAAAAATCCACTGTCTAGCCTAATTCTAAGTAAGTGCCTCACTTCATATAGGACTGTAGGCTTCTTTGACAGGAAGTCTGAAGATGGTAATTTGGTTATTCAAAGGAATGTATTACTAAGTCCAATTAAAATTCCAGTCACTAAGGAGGAAGAATTGGGAGGTATTTCAGAGGGCTGTGGGAGGAGGGAAGCATGGAGACAATGAAGAAGAAGGAGGATCCATCTATGCAAAGGCTGGACTGGCATCATCATCCCTTCACATGTGCATCAAATACACAGATGACAAAAGTGTTTCGTGCATATTCTTATCTCCTTACCCTTCTCAAAATGACCCTTTAAAGTTAGCAAGCGATATGTCTTATTTCCACATTACAAGAGAAGAAATGGAATCTCAGAATGGCTATGAGACTTCATCCAAGGACACCTGGCCAGTGTAGCAGAGCAGGAGATGATGTCTGTGTCTTCTGAGTCCTAGTCAGAGGGTCCCTACTCACTGTACTGTAACAGAATTTCATCTCCAGGTGTCCCTTTAGCAGTGTGAAGCTTGGAGATAAGGAACCGTATATTAACAAAAGAGAACAACTATGAAGTGTGGTTTAAGAGGTGCGGGGAGAGAGAGAATCATCTTTTCCTCTAAAAGAGAACAATTTTGTTATAGATTTGAACGCTGGTGCTATGGTAAAACAAACAAAAAAAACCCAAAACAACAACAAACAAATTTCAAAAAATAGACCTTATTACACTTCAGAATTTTTGATACTTTGTCCCAGTCCTAGTTTTCCCCACCAACTCCCCGCTATCTCTGCCAATCTCCTATTTCATTGGTGATTTTTTTTTCTCCCTCCCTTCTTCCCTCACTCCTACTCTCCTTCCTTCCTTCCTTTTCCTTTCCTTTCCTTTCCTTCCCTTCCCTTCCTTTCTTCCTCTTTTAATTGTTGGACTAAAGTGGAGTAAAGGGTACAAATATTTTCATGGCTCAAAGTCCTTTGGTCTCATCCCTTAGAGAATGATCCCAATTACTTGTGTTGCCTCTCCACAGAGATTCCACAGAGACTGAAATGCAGGATTTGTTCCCTCCACAGTAATAAGAAGAGCTTCAATTTTATTTGGCACCTACTGCGTATGGCAGCCAGTGTGATGATGGCTTTGCCTTTACTGTGTCATTCAAGTCTCAAAACACAGAATGAGGTATTATGCCCATTTTCCAGATAAGAAAACTAAATCTAAGCAATTTGTCCAAATTCACATAGCTAGTAAGTGACAGAACTAGGCTATAAACTCATGGATGATTCCAAAACTTGTTTTAGCTACTTTGCCAGGTCTTGAAATTACATATGTATATGTACCTCAAAACATGGCAGATGTTGCTAATCATTCATGAAAACTTTACCTCCAAGCCCAGAATCTTTCTTAATCCAGCCCTTCAGGCCACCATTATCCCTTGCTTAGAGTTGGCATGGAGATAAAATTATCTTCCATCACTGCATTGTTTTATATCATCAAAATAGTCCTGATCTGTGGGGCTAGAAGAGTTCATGATTTTGTTTGGGGTTTATTTTCCTGTTTTATAGAGTTGTCATAGTGTCAGTATTTCAGTAACAGATCCACTGACAGCTCCAAAGATACTCTCCTTCATTTTTAGACTTACTCCCCTGCCTTTTTATTTCAAAGGCCTGTGGGGTTTCCAGGAGACACCCCCTTTTTCCGACTGGAGACAGACCACTTAGGGTCCCTGGGTTGAGACCCCAAGCTACTTGATCATTATCCATATGGCTAATTTAACATAACTGCCTTTGTCAAAAGAGTTATAATGCATTGGATTTTTGATGCTATACCTGACAATACGTACCTAATAAAGTAGCAAGTTTGGGCTACTAGATCATAAAAGAGAAACAGATGGTCAAATATATTTGACTGGTTTCAAGGAGGTGGCGTATCCAATCAAGCCACACGTGAAACATCTAAAGGAACATGATAACATCTAAATGAACAGCTTCACCTTCCTCATAGTTTTTACTTCCATGAAATGTGTCAGGGATCAGCAATGATTTCCTCCACGCTTAATTATCTCAAGGCCTTAAGAGGGGAGGAAGGAAGGAGGAGGAGAGAAACCCATCACTAAATGGTATCAGAAAGTTCATGAAGAGTTATGCTGACTTAGGATGGGGAAGCCGATGGGAAGGTGAGTGAGGCACGAGCAGGAATCTGCATGACTGTCACTTGCATTTTTGGAAGCCAGTGCTCAGCCCAATGCTCACTAGACCAGCGCCACCCAGTTCTCATGGTCCGGGTTTCATCGAGAGGTCTACCACAGAGGGATAAGCATTGTTCAGTGCTCCCATCACTCCGTGTCAGGCTGGCTCTGCCCCATACTTCTGTGCAAGCTTAAGCAAGCGATTTATGAGCCCTGATGCTAAGAAGCCTCATCTGTCAATGCTGATTCTCAACCCTGTTTGGAAATGAGAATCACCCAGAGAACTTTTTCTGCATTCTGGATTCAGATGATGTGGGAAGGAGCTCAGGGAGGTGTCAACATTTTTACAAAGGTCCTCAGGAGAATCAAAACTACTGGACTGTAGCTCCTCTGTGGCTCTGACTGATTTCGTGTCTCTGAGGTTCCAAGCAGAAAGCAGGATTAATCAGTGGGCTTACTCTGGGGGAACCCAGCTTTCACACTTACACTTAGGGTCCCGTTAGGTCCCGAGGGTTCAGGTGGAAAGTTCAGAGCTGTCTGTCCTCAGGTCCTCAGGAAAGAGCAGAACATGGAGTGATCTCCCCCTTGGTCAGTTTACAATGTTGGTTTGGCTGTCAGCGTCAAGTGGGTGCCTCAAATATTAGAAAGTCAGTGAAAGTGAGATGGTAATTAGCTGAGCGGTGACACTGGCAGAGGTCAGACAGCCCCTTCATGACAGCAGAGCTTCCTCTTCTATGTGGAGTGGCTAAGCCTTGTTGCGGCCTGAGGTTTTTTCCCCTCCACTAAACCCTAACAACAAAAAGGAACTTCTCAAGGAAACTCGACAGTGGGATTCAAAAGGGACAATAGAATTGCATTTGATTTGTTTAATTCTGAAATCAAGGTCACTAGAAAGTACTACGGTTCTTATTTGCCTGGTTTGGGTTTTTGTGGGGTTTTTTGTTTTTTTTGGCAACATCTTTCTTTTCATTTGATGGTCCTGTCATGCCCAGAACTGTGTATGTTACTGATCCTGCCTGTATTCAAAGCTGTTATTAAGTGGAGTCTTTTAGATTTTAGAGAAATGATAATGGTTCCAAAGATGACAGAAAGTGGCAGCTGGTGACAAAAAAACCCTTGATAAGACGACAACAGTAAATCAAACTACCGCCACTTTTTCGTTTCATGTTTGTTAATACCACCTCGCCTTTTGAAGTTTAAAGCAAGGTTCAAAAAAGCCAGGTGCTGAATCATAATATTAAAGCAAGTAAGGAGCTCCATGAAAGCCAGGAGATCTGAGGGGGGAAAGCAACAAACACAGCTTTCAACTGCCTTTTGTCGGCCTTTCTGCAGATGTCACCAGTGGTTATCCCAGCAGAGGGTTCAGCTTGTAGCAGCGCCTCTGGCTGATTCCCGCGCTGCGTTTCAAGTGTCAATCAAAAAGGAAGGACGCAGCTTAGGTCCTGGTCATTGTCCTGTGAAAAGAGCCAAGCATTTAACATTGATTTAGCTCCCTCAATATACAAAGATAGAGCCAGCTTTGTGCATCGAAAAGGGCCTTTGGCAAGGTTGCTTGTAGAGCGATTCCATCGCATCCAATGCGCCTTAGTTTGGCTGTCACAGTGCAGTGTCTGGAGCCCTCTGAAAAGTTATTCAGGACTGAGTGAGCAAATTAAAAAGAAATAACACATTCCCTGCAAGAGCGGTGCTGGTGCTGGATAAGGCCTGTTAGTATCTCTTGGCCTTGAAAACATTTCAAATAATTACAATAAATATCCAGCGTTTTTTTTTTTTTTTTTAAGATGTTGGGGGTAGGAGTTTAGTAATTTATTTATTTATTTTTGCTGTGTTGGGTCTTCGCGGTGCACGGGCCTCTCACTATCGCGGCCTCTCTCGTTGCGGAGCACAGGCTCCAGATGCGCAGGCTCAGTAGTTGTGGCTCACGGGCCTAGTTGCTCCGCGGCATGTGGGATCTTCCCAGACCAGGGCTCGAACCCGTGTCCCCTGCATTGGCAGGCGGACTCTCAACCATTGCGCCACCAGGGAAGCCCTATCCAGCACTTTTGAAATGGTGAGTTAGAGCAAACAAGAAAGGAAGCCAGAGAAGACCCATGAACTCTGGTCAGTCCTGGGAAGGGGGGTGGCTTAGCTGACAACGTTTGCTCCTCCAACTTCTTTCTTGCCTGTCTGTGTCCCGAGTGGACTTCAGGGCTGAAAGTTTGAACCCGTTCCTATTGTGTCTTACCTTTATTTCTGTTTCCTTTTCCTGTGATCAGACTCTAGCTGGGCCAAATTTAGGAGTGAGAGTGATTACAGCCACATTTGAGTTTCACCAAATGACCTGGTGGTTTTGTTACTCTTTTTCTTCTGCTGCTGCTTTTTCTTTCTTTTTTTCTCCTTTTCCTCCTCCTCCTCCCCACCATTCTCCTTTTTGCCTCTGTTTCTCTACCAATATCCAATTACAGAATCACAGTTTGCCTTGTCTTTTTACTTTTCAGCTGCTTGGTCGGGCGCCCATGTGGACACAGTCAGCCCCAAGCCATGTTGCCTTCTCACTTTCCGAGTCTCTCTCTTCTCATCACTAAAGAGTCATGCTCCCTGAAATTTACTATGTGAAGGTAGGGTCTTGGGATCCTAGGTGGCTGACGAAGTTCAGCAGCTGTGACTGATGCTCCCTGAATGTCCATGTGCGCTCTCTTTCATTTCCAGCTTTCTTTGCAGTTGGATTGGGGTCTGGAATGAGTTTGAGCTCATGGGAATGTGACCAAAGTGTTGTATTGCTTCTGCTTTGAGGTGCAAGTATCAGTATGCTCAGTCTATCCTTTCTGCCCCCTTAGAGGCTAAGCATTGAGATGGCAGAGTCCTAAGATAGAAGTAACTTCTAACCCCGAGTGAAGGGAAGTTACAGTCACACAACCCCAGTGAATTTTGCATGAGCAAGAAATTAACCGTTATTGAATTAAACCACTGTCTGATATACCTGGTTTAGCTAGAAGCCTCTGGATTAGGCACTCCTGGAAAAGGGGTGGTTCTGAAATTTTGGCTAGCCAGAGAGCTTTTTCCAGCAGCTGATGTAACCTATGTAAACAGAGCAAGATGATAAATGTAAACACAGCAACACAAAAATGGTTCATTTTCCATTTAGCCAAGTTCTTAGTCCTCAACATTGAATAGTCTGTCATACTGAACGGACATCTCTTCATTGATGCCCACCCATATCCTCAGTTCCCTTGCCAAAGCGTCCCTTAGCTGCATCTGCCTGTCAACACCCTAAGAATCCACCAAACCATCTCCCTCGTCCACAGTTGAACCCAGGGTACTGAGTGTGACTTACGGGAAATAAATCAACCATGCTGATGAGTGCCACTGCTGATGGTTGGTCTCCACTCTCAGCTGCCCCTCAGTACCAATCAACCACTCCATCACATGTCCTTAGTAGTTTTTTCTGCCATCCTCTCCCCAGACTGTATTACTTCCAATTCCACAGCAAAATAATAAAGGTATCCCTGTGCCATGCGGCTGCTTCCCACTAGCTATATTGGCTCGGTGCTTTGTGACAGCCTGGAGGGGTGGGATAGGGAGGGTGGGAGGGAGGGAGACGCAAGAGGGAAGACATATGGGAACATATGTATATGTATAACTGATTCACTTTGTTATAAAGCAGAAACTAACGCACCATTGTAAAGCAATTATACCCCAATAAAGATGTTAAAAAAATAATAATAAGGGTAATCGATAAGGTTTCCCTAAAATTCCCATCCATATCCCACAAGTTTTCTGTGCCTCCCTCCACAGTCTCAAAGCATTCTTCCTTTCATCCAAGGATAAGCCACACCCCCATCTTCTGGATCTCATCACCTAGAACTTTGCTCTATTAATTACCTCTTTCATTCCTGGAATTTCCACCTTCAATGGCTCCATCTCCCCAGCATTTGAAACAAGTTCTCTCTGTAGTGCTTTGGATAGAGTGGCCTACATTGACATTTTCCTTTTTCTCATTCCCCAACTCTTACTTGACCCATAATAATCTGCCTTCAATCTTCTCTATTTAAACTCCTCTGGCAAAGGCCACAAATTACCTCCCTGTTACCGCCTAGAACATTAGATTGCCATCTTCTCTGTTTTCTCTTTCTCAGTCTCTTTCACTATATTCCTGCCCCTTTGAACAACATCCCTCCCTGAATGCCAGCTCTCGAGCTCTAATAGTGGCTCTTTTCTTTTCCAACTTATGGTTTTTTATATAGCCTTTGACATAGGTACTGGTTGGAATCCGGGAAAGAACTGGGTTTAAAAACTCAAAATAGCCTATTTATTAATAGAGGAACCTTCTTGGCCCAGATTCTGGCTCTATACTAGAATACTAATTCCCCCAATACAATTGGGTTGTGCAATTTTGCAGATATTTGACTCTGACTGTGCCAAGGACTGGATCTCCATCTATTTTTATGATGCTGGGTCTCTGCACAGAGCTTCTATAGATAAGACTTCTTAGGTCTGTGGCAACCCTTGTGCTGTCTGGTTATAGGGGTAGAGCTGGGGCTAGAGGGGCAGTCTGGCAACTGGCTGCTGCTTCTTGCCTCAGCGTATCTGAAAATGCACTTGCTCGCCTGTGAACTTCTACACTCAAATGTCTACCTGGGGATCAAGTTCTAGGCAATTCCTTGAAAGACAAAACTATATACCTCCTTTTGCTCTGTTTTCCAGAGATGCATCTCCAAAGACTATCCTCCTTGACACTTCTTTCTCCTTACGCCTGGAAAAACTCTTTACTCCATCGCCTCTCACTAATAAGTAATTTTTTTTACGTGTTTGGCTTTGATTTGACTCTAAACTTCCTGAATCAAAAGCATGTGCTCTGTTCCTTATAGCCCTTACACGCCCATTCCTAGACACCCACTAGACATATACCCACTCTTACACCAAGACATCATACTAAGGACGCATCCTCAACCTTCTCCTTGTTACCATAGACACAAAACAATTCTTTCCCTGTAAGGCTGATGCCTTTATCCTTGAAAAAAAGAAAGCCTGTTGGTTTTATCAAGAGCTGAACTTTTCTGGACATCTCCATGTGGCAACTAGGTGAAGCCTTTTGACTGAGTTTGCTAGTCCGGTAGACCAAGCCATCCACTTGAACTGATTGGTTCTTGTGGTCCAAACGGTCATATGGGTTACATGCTGATTTACACCTGCTTTTTTGACTTCCACCCAACTTCCTAGTCACGATGACAACTCAGCCATGATCCTTAGATTGTGATTCATTTTTAAGCATTAATCCAGTTTTTAAACCACAAAAGACAGCAAAGCAATACGTCTGTCGTATGGGAAAGGTGGAGTCACAGAACATTGAAAGAGAAAGAAGGAAAAATACCATGAATCCTCAGACAAGCCGAAACTAATGTCATATGACACGTGACTTTGTTTACTCTGAGCACTGGGGGCTGGAGCAGGAAGGTGAGGGAGACTTGTTCAGAGGTAAGAGTCATCTACACATTGCGTTTATTAAAGATTTGAGGGGCCCTTTGGGTCTCTCCATTCAAAGACTATTGTCTTCCTCTAGCTGCTTGGGTACTGTGCCTTCTTAGGGCACTCATGGCCACAGTGTAATGAGAGGATAAAATGTGGGAAATATAGAAGACCAGAGAAGAAAATGAAATTCACCTGTAATCTCATTGCCCAGAGATGGTAACTCATGTTAATATTTGGGCATATATTATTTGAAATATATAGAGAGACAGGTAGGTATGTAGATATGTATATGTATACAATTTACATTTATGTAAATTCTGTACATATTTACACTGATATTTATGAATAGTTTTATTGTGTACACACACACACAAATATCTATACATATGTATTTTATTTTATAGGGATTATCCAATATGTATTGTTTACTAGCACCTGCCCTAGACTTTAAGGAAATAGGGTGCATTGAGAACACTCTCCCAAGTTCCCATAGCTAACGTCTCCCTCCCTCCCGACTTCTCTCCCGTCGCAGAGCACAGGCTCCGGACGCGCAGGCTCAGCGGCCATGGCTCACGGGCCCAGCCGCTCCGCGGCACGTGGGATCTTCCCGGACCGGGGCACGAACCCGTGTCCCCCGCATCGGCAGGCGGACTCTCAACCACCGCGCCACCAGGGAAGCCCCCTGCTTCTTTTTAATGAGGCACTTCTGTATGTCTGTCATCTAGACCTCCCCACAAGAAGGTAAGCCTTAGTTTCCTCTGGGCCTCCCACTCCTTGTCCAGTCACAGTCGCTACTCATTCTGTAGCTGTGGAATGAATTCATATTTAATTCCAACTTCCTTCTTCACTGCTCACACTTTTCTAGTAACTTTGAGACAGGTTTCTTGAGTCATCAAGTAATGTGCTCTGAGGAAATGCAAACTAATGTAACTCTTCCCCCAAACAAAGCGTGAAAGAGAAGCTAAGACGGCTAAGAAATACACACGTGGGATAGTTAAGTACCAAGGATTCTTTAGTGCCTGTAGTTTTAGAGTTCACTGTGCAAAGCGTATGAATGCTCTTACCTATGAAGAGGTAAGTGCTTTGTTTATGTTTCTCATTCACCACTGATTTGTGTCTGCCTTGCATTTCTAGTTTTCTCTTTACCTGTCTGTTCTACCATTAGAATGCAAGTTCTCAGGGGTAGGGCCACAGGAAGACTTCCTGAGCTTTTCCCCATCACCTAGTATACAACCTCGCTTTTGGAAAGGCTGAGCAGAAAGGTGCACGGATGAAGGAGTCATGTCAGCCCTTCACTTTTTTACTCTGAAATCACGCTGAACAGGTACCTAGATTGCACCGAGGAGAATTGAAAACTGAAAGTTTGCATTTTGGCGTTAGGATTTAATTCCCTGACAAGTGACATTTGGCTTACCTCTAACCCCAATTCTCCACTCTCCGAAGGGAAACGAGCTACACTGTAACCGATTTACCATAGCCGAGGTTATAAAATATTAATTATGGCTTTTACTCTGATAATTTGCTGAAAGGACAATGAATTGTTTCTAGGAGATGAGATCTTGACATCACCTCTGCAGGGCACAGTGAGCTGGCAGGGGGTAGCGGGGAGGTGAGGTGGGGAGAGAGCCTCGAAAGCCAAGATGTGTGTGTCTGGAGGAAGGGCACACAAGTAAAGATACGCTGAGGAAGCCATACACATCCTGACAGCATGGAGTGAGCAGCTGCTCCGGAAGCTTCACCCAAGAGATGGGCTTAGGGACTCAGCCATGGAAGCTTGGTAGGATGGTCAGCTTTCTGTGTCATCTTGGTTAAGCTCAGCGTCCAGTTATTTAATCAAATGTCAATACAGGTGTTGCTGTGAAGGTCCTTTTAAAATGTGGTTAACATCTACAATCAGCTGACTTTAAGTAAATTACCCTCAGTGAGGTGGGTGGACTTCGTCTAATCAGCTGAAGGCTTAAGGGCCAAAACTGAGACTTCCTAGAGAAGAAGAAATTCCATCTCAGGACTGCAGCATCACCTCCTGCCAGAGTTGCCAGCCTGCTCACCTGCCTTAGGGATTTGGGACTTGCCAGCCCCATAATCGGAGGAGCCAATTCCCTAAAATAAATCATATACCTATACACCTTCTGTTTCTTTGGAGAACCCTGACTGATACAGTTAGGAAAAAAGATGTGCTCAGAAGAGGGGGAGTTCGGGCAGGGGGTTGGCAGGGTGGTGGTGGTGGTGGTGGTGGTGAGTAGGCGTGGGGGTGGGGGGAACGGCTTGCCAAAGAAAAGGAGAAGGAACTCAAAGACATTCCCAGTGCTACTGCCAGAAATGAAGGATGTCCCAGCTCAAGGAGAGGAACCAGGACGTGAAGTAGGTCTGGGGGGATGCGGTGTCCACAAAGAACCGTGCGTCTGCCTCCGGAACCAAGGGGGCTGACAGCAACCCCTTGGACCTCGGTGGGCATCAGGGCAGAAGCAAGAGTGACCGGGAACCCTTATTAGCTTGTGCTTTACGCCTCCCCAAACCGCCCCTGTGTTTCCTCACTTGGTTCCCACACCAACCCTGCAAGTTGGCAAGGGCCAGGGTTAAATGCCCATTTCACAGATCAAAAAATAAAGAGCCACTGGATACCTCAAGGCTGGAAACTAACTCACAGATGCAACAGGGGGGTTTCACCCTGGAGACAGAATGGTGTTTCGAGCCCCACCAAGCTGAGGCAAATCAGGAAGCTGGGGTCCACCAACCTTTTCTGTACCCACCTGGGCCTGAGATGGCTCTACCTCAACAATCAAAAAGCACCCCCCACTTTAGAGGTTACCTACTGGAGAACAGTCCCCAGGAGAGGCCCTGTCGACAGGAGACGCCTCCCAGGAGAGCTGAAGGGGAAAGGCTTTGGAGGACAGAGTCTTTTCGAGGGGATGTTGAGTGGTGGCAGCAAAAGTTACCCGTCGGCAAAAACAGCTGGGGAGCCATCTGTCTGGAAGAAGCCTCCGGCCCGTTTCATTACCCCCCTTTCTGCATTTGCAGGAGGTCTGGCCGCTGATGGGAGGCGGTTTATAGCAGAGGGAACAGAAGGAAACCAGTTGGCCCTTGTGTAACCTTGGCCTCATTAGCATCCAACCAAAGCCCACTGCGCTATTGACTTCTGGTAAATATCCACCCATCCAGGAGATTTCCCCCAGCCCTGCCTGGGGGCCCTTCAGACACCACACAGGGCCTTCCTGCTCCTCCATCCCCGGCTTTGTGATCCAGGAGACGCTCCCCCCCGCCCCCCGCCCTCAACAGTGCAGCGCTCAGAAACCCCTCCGTCTCACGGGAGAGGAAAGTGGGGAAAAGAAGGGAACCTCCGTGGTCCCCTTGCTGAAACTCTCCCATTCTCTCGCTCCAAAGGGCCAAACAAATAAACCCTAGAAAGGCGGTTCAGCCAGTGAAGCATACACAATTCTATTTCCAGTGGCTTTGAAAACTTTCATTTCTGTACAGCAAATAACACATTATCTTTGCGGAGGTCAGGGAATAATGCAGTCGGATTCTTGCGACATTGCGAGAGTTAATGTTTCTGTTTGCCATTGTGTCCTGTGCAAAGAAAGACGGCCGGTCACCTGGGGTTAGCACAACACAGCTCGGAGATGGTCGAATCCACCAGAAGTGCTTTGAAAATGTTGGACACTATTGTATGGATGGCCTCCTTCCTGGCCCTCACTGCATAATGGGCCTCCAAGTGCTAAGGAGATAAACGATACTATCCTTGGAGTGTCAGAGGTAGAGCTCTCCAGGAGCTGCATTCATAATTTCCTGGAACTTAAGGACTTCGATTTTTTAATAGTAATTGAAACATAATTCAATAGAAGTGTCACTCTAATATAATAATTGCCAAGGAAATTGAACCACAAAGAAGTAGATAAATTGCAATTTACCTTTATTAGAGTACTTGGAGCTGGCAATGTTTTCTCATCAAGAAAGCACACCCCCTCCACCGCGACGTCTTCCCCCTCCAGCTTTTGAATGTTCGTCCTCATTCACGCTGCCCCCTTCAGCAATGCCTTCACTTCTTAGATTTCCCATCTGCATATTCGACTCCTCTTTAAATACTTACCATTGCAAAGTGTTTATATTAATTGCTCTGGTGAAAGCTTCATAATATAAACTTCAGCTAAACTCTTCATTGTCAAATGACAGCTTCCTCACATTCTACCTGAAACGTTTTCTTTGCTTTTGTGAGGATAAGTGATATAATGATGTTTGTATATTAAAGGACTGGGTGAGTATCCGTTGCTATTATTGTGATTCTATACATCTTTCTTAAAATGAAACAATCTTTACATAAGTTATGTTATACTACCACTGAACTAAATCCAGGACTCAGAGGACAGCAAGATAAAAAGTTCCCTCACTCTCCCCAGGAGGGGTTGCTTGGAACCATCTGAATTATTAGTATCATTATTACTTCTTTTGTTGCTGGACAGAGAAACTCTTCAGTTCCTAATGCTGTGGAAATGCACAACCCGCCCCCTTCTCATCCCACCCTTACGCCATGCTGTCACCCTTTTGGCTGCCCTGGATTTGGATCCATTGTTATAACTACCCACGCCCCTTCTTTCATCCCTGTTTACTTCTAGGAAATATCTGGCGTGAGACTGACCTAAGATGGGGGACCACTCGGAATTGGATTCATGTACTCCTGGAAAAGAAAGCAGGTGAGACCCAGTCAGAACTCAGCAGTGTCTTCATTCCCAGGGATCCCAGAAATCTACAGCAAGATTTGGACACATGTCCATATGTAAAGGCGTAAATGATAGCCAAGTCATAGTGAACTTTAACCTATTTAACTGAAACGTTTGAGTAGGTAGCATCCTCAAATTCTTACGAGTCAACTCCTTGTCACCTGATTTTGACCTCCCAGATATTAAAATATAAATAGGCTAGAAATGCACTTCTAGATCAGACTTAGATCTTCCAGACCTCTGCTGGTGACGTCAGCAAGTTTTGGGAATGAAGGACATCACACTTAAAGTTTAAGGATGCTCCCTAAAGCACACACGTTGTCCTTAGTACCTGATTTTTTAAAAAAATTTGAATCCATTACTTGGAACATTATTTAAATTTTTGAAATCATTTTGATATGCAACTCAATACGTGTGTGTGTGTGTGTGTGTGTATATATATACACACACACACACACACACACACACACACACACACACATACATACATATACAGGCATGACGTGGAGATACTGTGGGCTTTTTTCCAGACCACTGCAACAAAGCAATTATTGCAATAAAGCAGTCACATGAGAAAAGCATAGAGGGGAGAGAGAAAGGCTAAGTAACAGAGAAAGAACAGTGGGACAAATGAAAGAAAGGAAGGGAGAGAAGCGCTAGGGAGGAAACAAGAGAAACTACCCACACACCTCCTGGACAAAGTCGGTGACATTGAGGCAAGTGGGGAAAAAGTGAGCTGCAAAGTGTGCACCATGATGCCTGTACCTATGGAGAATCTATATTTATGAAGACAGAGGATGGGAATAGAATTCAGCAAGATGAAAAAAGATATATGATAGGTTGTCAGGATCATGAGTATTATTTTCTCCATTTTCTGGACTTTCTATTATGCAGCATCTTTTTTTTTTTTTTTTCCGTACGCGGGCCTCTCACTGTTGTGGCCTCTCCCGTTGCGGAGCACAGGCTCCGGACGCGCAGGCTCAGCGGCCATGGCTCACGGGTACAGCCGCTCCGCGGCACATGGGATCCTCCTGGACCGGGGCACGAACCCGTGTCCCCTGCATCGGCAGGCGGACTCTCAACCACTGCGCCACCAGGTAAGCCCCTACGCACCATCTTTATAACAGGAAAGTGGAAGAGAGAAGGTGTTAAGGAGTGAGAGTGTGGAGGCATGGCTACAGCCGCCCCTTCCAAGCCCCTCCCATCCCAGATCCCAGCCTTCCACAGCCGGGAAAGGAAGCCTAGAACTTTATCCACAGTTGGGTCTCTCCTGCTCTCTCAGAGCCCCCCAGGCTTGAAGGAAGAGCTTCAAAGTGGGAGCCATGAAGAGCTCTGTGTAGAGGTATGTTAATCCCAAGGGCCTGTTCAGAATTCTTTGTAAGTCAAGTATTGCAGGAGCAGCCCATGACAGTTCTGAAGGGACTCTTCTTGGAGGTTTGAATTCAACTTTTTTTTAACTGAAATTTTTTCTCATTATTTTCTTCTCTTTTTTTTTAATGTACCGCCATCCCCCGTGGCAGCACATATATTGCAATTGTTACCACACAAAGGGAGTGAGTCTGGCCTGCGAAAGAATGACATGAAGAGCCAGAAACATTACAACAAGCTTGGGCTCTGAGGTCACCTGGATTTGAGTTGTCACTGCATTCAGCAATTTGGTTATAACCCTACTGGGCCGTGATCATATCCAGCGCTAAATGAAAGTCGTTTATCCTGCCTCATTGGGTTGAGATGAGAGTAAAAGGGTCTAGAGTTTGCAACCTGTGTCAGATGCTTTGCACATTTAAGTAATCGACAGGTGTAGTTCTCATTTCCTTCTGACCTGAGGATGCCCATTCACTCCTGTTCACTTCACTGGGCCTCTTCTATTTCCAAAGAACAGAGAAGAACCCTCTGGGACTACATTACTTGTTATCACATGCATGTGATATGTCACTGATTATATCACGACCCATAAAATGTTCCAGACACATATAATAACCAAGTCTTGTAAAACACACTTGCTTGACAAGGTCCAGTATTGAAAGAAGGTGGCTAGGTGCTAGGGAGGAATGCTCCCCAGACTAGGGACCGGGTGTTCCAAGCTTGGGTACAAATGCCACAAACCACGGAGGGACTTTGGGCAAAGACACTGTTTCTCAGCCTCAGTTTTCTCACCCGAGAAATGAAGGGAAATGGTCAGAATCAGGAATGTTAAAACACTTAGAACCAGAACTTTAAAACAGTTTAGCAGCACTTCTCTGTTCAAATTGTATCTTACCCAAAATAGAGATATTCTGGTCATGGCAGGGGGCAGTGTCTGGTGACCCCTCCCAACTTGGTGGCTGTCGCTTCATGGGGATCAACCTTGAGGCCCATCTTCAAGGACACAGAGCAGAGCTGGAAAGCACAGATTTTTACACTGTCTTAAACCACTCAGCAATCTAACAGTCCACAATTTTATAGATTACTATTCTATTTTATCAATGCCTAGTCACAAGACATGACTATTTTTTAAAGTATTTTCAATTGATATCAAAGCATACTATCACATTGCTTTGGTCATATCCATTTCTGGAGATTTAAAGAATATTCAACACAGGGCTTCCCTGGTGGCGCAGTGGTTGAGAGTCCACCTGCCGATGCAGGGGACACGGGTTCATGCCCTGGTCCGGGAAGATCCCACATGCCGCGGAGCGGCTGGGCCCGTGAGCCATGGCCGCTGAGCCTGCGCGTCCGGAGCCTGTGCTCCGCAACGGGAGAGGCCACAACAGTGAGAGGTCCGCGTACCGGAAAAAAAAAAAAAAAAAGAATATTCAACACATAATTTTGCATTCTGGAGTGTCTGTCATCTCCTCCCCCTCCTCTTCTTCTCCTTCTTGTTCTCTGATTGTTTTTCTTCCTTTCATTCCTGCACTTTTCCAGAAAAAAATTCCTCTCTCGCTGATATTCTCATCGTTGACTTCCTTCCCAGGATTGCCTTGTGTATTCGAAAGCGACGAGGGAGGCAGAAAAGTTAGATATTGGATGCTGGTCATTTGGGAATGCCTTTCTCTCTCTCTCCCAGGTGGTGTTTCTCATTCATATTTCTGTCCCCAGATCTTTCCCCTTCCCCCAGTCATTCTCTAAACGCCCCCAGCAGTGGCGTTACCTTGGAGGCTTTTTAGAAACACAGATTCCTGGGTCTCATCCCATATCTCCTGAATCAAAATCTCTGAGGCTGGAGTTTAGGACGGTAGATGCTAAAATGAGCTCTCAAAGTGATTTTTCATCTCCTTAAATTTTGAAAACTACCTTTCAAACAGCTCTCCTCAGTTTCTCCCGTTTCTCCGTCTCCTGCTTCTCAGCTTCTTTCCCCTCAGTTTTCATCCTAATTACCAGCTGACTGGTGGATGTCACTGCTCCCACTCGGGATCCCTAATCATGCCTATTGTGCTCCTCAAAGCTGAGTCAAGAATTGCTGCTTTTATTTCCCCCTCTCTATATACTGTAGAAGGAAGCAGGTCCCTGCCACTTTTATTATCCCTACTTCTGGGCCGAGCTCCATTTGCTCGTGAACAGGGCTTATCTTCGCTCTCCCCCTCAAAATACTATAACATTCAGCATCCTTTCATGTCTGTGCTTTTAAAGTAAATCTTCGGACAATTCAAGATATGAAATGGCTAAATAGAGTTCTGCCGGCGTTGTTTTCTCCTTTTTAATGGTTTAATCACACTTAATGGCTCTCTTCAAAACTTGAATTTTCCATTTTGGTGTTTTGACTCCATTGAAAGAGTTTACTAATATTCTTTCAAAAGTGTTCTCTGCTCAAATGAGCTATTCAATAAAGTTTCATGGCAGACTATAGGATTTACGCTAAATGGAAAATAATTTAAAGGGAGATCAGAGTTAGGGGTGCCATTCCTCTCTACAGGTTTTGTTAGATGGACCATAATCATCGACATCGAGTCCATTAAAAGTTGGTGTGAAGGAACGAGAATTATCATTTAGACGTAAGGGAGACTATTGCAAATGCAGTTTCAACACCCCCCCACCCCGCCTTTCCTTGGAGAGAGTTTATTGTTCAGCTTTGTGAGTCTCTAAATAGGAACTTAGGAAAAATTCTCTTTCTTCCCTGCCTCCCTCCCTTCCTCCTTCTCCTCCTCTCTATTTATTTTTTCCTAAAGAATAGAGGACAAAAGAGTAGGGGGGAGTGAAAGGACCCAGTCACAGATTGTTTTGAACAAATCACCTTGACTCTTCCCAGTCCTAGTCCTGCTGAGTTCTATCTGGTTCTTACTTGTCACCGTCAAGAGTAGGAAGCCGGCAGGACACTGAGGCCCCCCTGGGTCATACTCACCGTCCAAATGATATAGTTTTCTACTCACGGGGGAAATTTAGCGGAAAAGCAAAGCCAGTACTCCCTGACAGCATCTTTACTGACCCCTAGACTTTCTGGTGGGCTGAGTGATATAGAGATGCACATGATACTAATGAGATACATTGGCTCGGATAAGAAAAATTAATGCTCTGTGTCTGTGACCTAATAGGGACACCCCTTCTCCATGCTGCCCTCTGGCTTGCTGCCTTCTGCGTTGCTCAATTCTTTTTTCCCACAAGTAACACTTGGGCACGTGCAACATGCCCAGTAGTGTGCTAAGTGCTAAGACATGTTTGAGAGAATTATGACCCAACCTTGAGGAGTTTCACATTCGGCCAAAAGAAACAAGAAGTAATATAGATAATGCAAAGAACCCAGAAGATGTGATCTATGATCCAGGCAGTGTCATATGCCAACTCTGTGATCTCTGGGAAGGCATTTAACTTCTCTGAGACTCACTGTTTTTCTTTCAAGAAGAGGGTTGCTGAGATCAAGTAGCATTTATCGATATCTGAAATCATCTCATTATTTATTTGCTATTTACATCCCTCCCCCTCCTCCCCAGTGTAAGCTCCATGAGATCAGGGGCCTTGGCCGATTATTCACCTCTGGATCTCTGTGCCTAGGACAGAGGTTGGCACAGAGCAGATGCTCAGTAAATAATTCTTGAGTGGATGCATGTATTATAGCTAAAGAAATCTTGAAGACTGAACTACTGACCTGCCAAGGCTTGCTTGGTAGGATTTGCATCAGGCAGAGGAGAGGAAGAATTTTTCAACAAGATAGCAGCAGAGGGAACAAAACAAAACAAAAGCAATTTCTGTTTCAAAGATCCTGAAGAGACCAGTTTGCACTCAGGAATAATGGATGTGCTCTGGGAACCACGGATTGGTCCAGATTTTAGAAGGCTTTATATGCAAGGATCAGCCAGTGGGGAGATAGTGATGAGATTTTGATCAGGGGTGTTATTGGAAGAAAGTAAGGTTTTAAGAAGGTTAGTCAGGCAGCAATATTACAAGACTGAAGGTGGTAGAGAAATAATTTAAGAGGACATTGCAATAACTGAGGCATCAGGTGACAAGGCCAGAGTTAGAATCATGGAAATGGGAGTCTAAAAGAAAGGAGAATAGGAGCTCTGACCAAGCAAGAATCAGCGGAACTGGGTCCCCGAGGAGCTAGAAGAGATGAAGAAGAAGAAAGCACTTAAGGTATGAAGACTAGAATTCTGGTAGAATCAACAGAAATAGGGAAATTGAGAGGGGAGGCCATGTTTCAGAGAAATAGAGTGAAATTGTTTTGGGGCATTTTGATGTATTGGTGGAACACCCAGGTGGGAATATACAGCAGGCAGTGGAAAATGTAAGGCTGGAGAAAGGCACATGGGTGGTGATCAAAGATAACAGATGTCGAAGTCATCCCCTTGGAGGTGACAGATAAAACCACGGGAGGAGATGCCGTCTTTGAAGGAGGGAAGAACAGAGGCCCAAGGGCAGTATCTGAGTGAATGAATCAGTTAAGAGTGAGAGGAGGAGAAGTAGAGGCAGAAGGGGAGGGCCAGAAGTAGGACAAGGGAGGGAAAGCTCCCAGTCGTTTCAGGAAAATGAGATAGGATATTTGAAATGCCTATCACTGTGTCCAGGTCATGATATATAATCAGTATAGGGGTCATTATGATGCAAATCCTTACTAAGTATGAGAGAACGGTCCATCATATCAAGTGCTATAGAGCAGATGTCAAGGAGAAAGTAAAATTAGACAAAGTCTTTAGATCTGCCCATTAGAAGGCCTTCGAGAAGAACAGGAGAAAGACTATAAGATTTTCCTATGTGGGAACTTATTTCACAAGGTAATTTGACACATTTTCAGCCCTTCTGTAAGAGCACATGCTGGAAAATTCTGTTTCCTTCTCACCTCCCATCCACAAGGAATGTCACATGGGGAAGTCCTTATAAGCCATGTGATGGCAGCCCAGTTTGTCTTCTGGATTATGAGCAGGTCAACAGTTAGTGATTAATTTCACCCACTAGACGAGGAGCCACTGATTTCTTATCCCTGACACTTGCCATCACCACTTCTTTGTTTTGTCTTTTTCTGGAACTAAGTTCTCACAAATAGCATGTTTTCAAGACGCAGAGGGAAAAAAGTCATAAAATGTTAAACAAGCCTTGGTCAAGTGCTGGGCTTCCACAAGTTTAATTTCATCTCAAAAAGACATGTTGGGAAGTTGGGTTCCATTAGCTACAGAGCTGATCTCACATTAAATACACCAGGTTGCTGCCTGGCTGCTTGTTAACATTTGGGGTTGCATTTTTAAAATAATTCCCTTCTCCGGAATACTTTCCCAAATCCATCTATTTCAGCTTGGAATTCCTTTAAAGGGGACAAAGCCATGAATCTACAAGGAGAGGTCAGGCTTAAAGCATTGTATGTCTATACTATGGCTCCACTCCCATCACCACTTGGTTTAAATGAACCCTAAAGAACAAATGACTTACAACAAAGAATAGAAACCACAACTTGACTTTATAAGATTCATCATAGTGTCCCTAAAGCTGGCGCTAGGGAAAGGTTTTGAGTTTCTTAGAGCAGCTGACTTGGGTTACATGTTCAGATAAAGGTCAGGGCTGGAGGCTGAGGGTATGGGTTGGGCTTAGGTGCCTGGGGTTTATTTGCTTGTTTAGTTCCAAAAAGTTTCTTCAATTCAACAAACAGTAAGACAGGCTTGTACTGAGGCTTGAAATGCAGTGGTGAAAGCAACACCTGTGCCCTGAAGAGTCAGTGGCTCGGGCAGACTCCTAGGCAGATCATTACAAAACAAAGTGCTAGGAGACAGAAGAGCTGGCAATGCACTGAGGGTAATGGATGTGCTCGGAGAAGCTCCCAGCCTCCTAGGCGGGGAGGTCACAAAGGCTTTTTTCGAGTGAGTAAAAGGGAATTAGAGATGAGATTCCTCTCTTCTATCCTGACTTGAGATTTGAGCAGAGATGCCTTCTCAGAGTCACTGCAGGAACGTTTTGTCTTGGTCTCTCCCCACCCCCATTCTCTCTTCTCTGAGGAAGATTAGAGAAAAACCAGTCACTACCAGCAAAGGCTACAGAAGGTTTACAGGGCTTGTTAATACTTTCAGGCCAGTTCCCCCATTAAGGCTAAGCAGAGGGTTCCTTCCAGAAGTTGGGACCCACCGGCTCCCTGTTAGCAGCCCAGTGCATCAGAATGACACCTTCACAGGGACGCAGTGGAGGAGGGTGTCCAGGGGCTGGTGGCCTAATGCCTCCCAGGGAGGCCTGGGGACTTGCTAGAATGGACCAGAGAAAGGCAAGGGAGAGCTGGGGGTGAGAGGCACCCAGCCCATAGGGAGCTTTCATGGAAGGAAATGGCCTACTTCTGATTGGTCTCTTGAGGAAAGCAAGAAAGTGGTGGGAAGGGGCAAGCCTGACTTCACCAAGACTGGAGGGGACACACTCAGCCCACCTGTGATTTTCCACAACCTGATTGGAGAGGCAGGGTTTTCAGCTCTGGGCTTGACCTGGGTGCCTTCACTTGCTTGCTCTGCCGTATGACCTTGATTGGAACCAACACTCTAGCATTAAAGTTGCACTTTGCAAACATTGACTCTGAGTTGGAGTCCTGTTCCCAAGAATGTTGACTGCAAAGCTGTCAGAGGGACCCATGCAGGAGGCACTGGAGGCCAAGGCCAGCTTGGACAGTAGTGTAGAACCAGAGCTTTTGAGTTTTCTAGGGCTCATGAGACAATGGAAAGCGACAGCAATGGATGGCCATTGGACCTCTTTCTGATTTGACCATGCTTTTGTTTTTTTGGCCTCAAACCCTGATTGCAGAGACTTGCCAATAAGAGGGTTTGATGGAAGCTGATCCTGGATCCTTGAATGTTGGAGGAGGAGGCACCAGAATAGGAAGGAGAAGATGGGCAAGGGAGGACCACTAGAAATCAAGCTGGCTGACTGCACCGCGATTGCCCCAGGTCAGCCGTTCTTGGCCCTAGATTCGAAGTCTAAGAAAGATTCCCCTCCTCCCGAAAGTTTTCATTTCCAAGAGAAATAGCTTCTCTCCCTGCGTGTTTCCTTCAACTCTCAGTAAGACCTGTACAAGCACATGAAAGCTGTAAACGTGGTACTTCACTGGAGCTGTTTATTTTCAGTCGACAAATATTGTGCCGATGTTCAGTTAGGAGACACATCTGACAATCTGACTACTCCATCTGATGCCTCCAGGGCAAATTTCAACTCTTTCAGGAAGGGATGGGCCTATATGAATAAAATAAACAAACAAGGAATATTCAAGGCAGTTTGGGGAAACTACCTTCTGCAGCAAGGAGAGTAAAATGTCTACATGAAAAACAAATTCACATAAATAAAGCATGGGGCTTAAACTGGAGGGAGGCTGGGAATTCAGAGGGAAGACTACAGTGCCCGCTTGCCCTTCACCTGTCTAGAGTCGGAATTCAGTGAGAATCAGCACCACGGAGCCTAAGACACGTGTAATTCTGTGGAAGAAAGCATTGCAGCAGAGTTCCACTCACTAAGGCTCTTCCTAGTCTTATTCCAGCTTTTAAAATCATCCTAACAACTGGAAGTTCTTCTGGGTGTCTAATTTCAGTCCTTCTGTCAAATCCCTTCTTTTCTTTATTACCCTGAAGTCAACCAGAAAAGCGGCTCAGCATCCTCCTTTACACAGCTTTCCATGTCCTAGAAGGTGAAAGTCAAGGACCAGGCCCCACTAATAGAGCAATTCCGGCTCAGAGTGGACCCGGGATCCACGTTACCCTTTTCCTGGCAGTAGCACAATTGCGGGAACGGTTTAGATCCTCAGCCACACCTCCCTTGGACAAGTTTTATCAGCTCACAGGGCTCCTGTATCCCCATTAGAGGAGGGGAAGTCAGTTCCTTCCTCATCTTACAAGGGTCTTCTGGGAATAAAATGATGTGATAAGAGTGGAAGGAAGTGAAAGCTTGGTAGAAATGGCGGCACCCTTGTTATTTAGTTCCTGTTTCCTGAGCTGACTTGATCTCAGGTGCAATGAGCTCCCAGGGGCAGCTTGGTCACAGGTCAGAAAAAAAAAAAAATTGCCTTTAAGTCAAGGCCTCTCAAACTTCACATTCATCTAATTCGCTTGTTAATTAAACTGGGTTATCTTAAACACTTGTATGTATACTTGTTTTAAGAAGGACCTCAGCTTCTACATAAGCTTATTAATAGAATAGGGTTCATTTTGTACTTTAATATTAATGACAGCTATGTTCTATTTTTAAAAGGGCATTATAAACAGCTATTGTTAGAATAGAGAACTCTCTTGAGAGTGACCATCAATACTGCTGTTTGACTTATCCTCAAGACATTTTTTTTATTGTTATTAGCAAATCTAATTGAAATTAAATTTATCATAAGAGAGTTCTTGGATAAATCCCTAGTTATTCCTCAATTCTTTCATTTTCTTTTATTCATTCATTCATTTACTCAGCAAACATTTATGGGAATATTTGTGGTCCATAGGATGGGCCAGGATGCTGGGAAAGTCATGTTTTCTTGCTCTGGGAGACAGAAAGGCAGACAGCCTTGTGCACGAAGGAACTGAAGCTGAGGGGAGAGCGTGTACTTAGCTCTGTGCCAAGAAGCACGCAGGTTTGGCCTAAGACTAGGAATGTTAGTAGGAGATTATGGTGCCCCAAAGAGTGAAAGGACAACGGGCATAGAGCATCACTTGTGCAAAGGCACAGAGCTCCAGCTGGGACGGCACAGCGCTGGGTTTAAGATCTGGGCTTGGTTTTCCTCACCCTTCTCCCTCTTTCCATCCATCCCACCCTCCTTCACTCCCTCCTTCAATCCTCCCTTCCTTTTCTCCTTTCCCCCTTTTCTCTCCCCCACTTTCCCTCTTCCTCTCTCCCTGCCACCCTTTTCCTTTTCACTCCCTTCCTCACTTTCATCCTCATGGCTCGAACAATAATTTTGGCCTCCTCTCCAATCCAGATATATCTGAACAGAAATAGAAAAAAAATCAAATACCTAAACTTCAGGCAATGCTCCAATAAGCCCCATGATGAGAGAGAAGGGTACACAATGGCCAGATGCTGACAGTCGGCACCCCCAGCCCACTACCGACCAGCCCTGAGACGCCCCTGTCTCCCACTTGGTCTCCCATGTGAGGAGAACCATCATTTTTGCCATCAACCCTGCCACCTGGGTACATTTTTTCTACATGCTTGAAAAATTCATTTGAAGAACCCGGGGACCTGGCTGGATGTGGAGAAGCTGCCTGAGTGAGCAAAGGAGGCACTCAGCCGTTGGAAGTTCAAGGACCCAAAGGCAGAGGTGTGTGGACAGGCGTCATTTACATGCCTTCCACTCCCAGCATCAAGAAGAACGTGTGTGGACAGTCCAACCATCTCAGCAGCCTTTCCACAATACGATATCAACAGGAAAATTACTATGCAAGTCTTACTAAAAGTCTCACTGAAATTATTGGGATTCTTTCCTCCGATCTGTGTCGCACATACAGCCCCAGATAGCAGAAATTATTAAAACGACACCTTTCTGCTTTGGTTTTCAAAAGTTTGTCAAAGAGAAATTGCTCCCGCTCTTGGCTGCAGTGGCCCTACCATGTGGCCTTTCCTCTCCCCCAAATTCATCTGGCTGTGCTTTTGAGCTAAACAACATGCATCCTCAGACTTCATAAATCATCATTCCTCTGCCCATCCGGAGAGTAGAAATTCATGACTTGATCTCAGTCAAACAGTGTAAAAACCCAAATAAAGATACATCTGGACAGACAAAGAGGGTGCCAGGTTTTTGCTTGATGAGAAGAGAAATAGCTCAACCCTGGCCCTTGAAGCGAAGGCTCTATCTCAAAAAATGCTCATGGAACCTTCACAGAGTCGCTGAGACCAGCTTTGCTTATAATATCCAACATAAACTAGATATGGAGCTCATTTTGCTCAGTGTTTTGTGACCTGGAAAACATTTTGTTGGTGCCTTAAAAAAAAAATTAGCCCATGTTCATTTTTTTTCCCCAAATGCAATGAGCCCAGGTGAAAACCAGCCAGGGAGCTGGGGCAAAAAAAAAAAAAAAAAAAAAAAAAGGGTGGACTCGCAATTTCCTGACACAGTTAACAGGCTGTTAAAATTCTGTCCTGCTCAACCTTCATGTCAGTGTTCAGGGAATCAGAAGGCTAGAGCTACAAGAGAAAAATAGATGCTTATCCCTCTGACTGGTATCTGTGCACAGAGTGTCAACAGATTGAGGAGTTAACAGCAGCAAAGCACCATTCGCTGGTCAGTTAAATAACCCATTATCCACAAAACTGGTTACTAATGTGATGTTTGTCTGAATACACATTTTCCTCCCCCCGATTTTTTTTTTTTCCTGTGTTCTGTAGGTAGGTAACGTGTGTGGTGTATTTTTTTAATACCAGGAGATCCATCTGGAATGTCCCCCATGGAAAGCAAAAGCAAAACCAAAGGTTACCCGAGCTGAGATCCTATCGGACCAGTTCAGACCAAAAAGGAAGCCTAAAAGTGTTGATAGATACTCCTCTCTTCTTCTGCTCCCCCAGTTCCTCTCTCCAGGGCTGGGAGGGTGTGGTATCTGGGCAAAAGCAGCAGCAGGCCATAGGCAAATATTTCCTTCATTGTATCCCAGCCGTTACTCAATTGTGGAGGCTTTTAAGATAATTTATTAATATTCTCTTTAACCACTATGGATGAAGCAGAGGGCTGCTGTGGGGTTTTGTGGGATGTGTGTATGTGTGTGTGTGTGTGTGTGTGTGTGTATGTGTGTGTGATTTCTTCCTGAGTTATTTATTTGATAATGATATTAAATATTAGAAACTCTAACAGCTGGTGTGTTTATCCTGACTTGAGTGTATTAACCTCTTTAGCCCTTTTTTCCAGAAGAAGGATTCAGTAGCACAGATTTGACTGTCAGCTGTGGTGCCTGGTGGCCCCGCCGATTGGCACCCTGACAGAATCAGAAGTCCAGAGCAGCAAGTGAACATGGATGACATTGCAGGGAGAGAGAGAGGGGAGGGAGCGCATGATAACTTGAGGCACCTGCAGCTGCTTCCGCCCAAATCAAAGTAGAGGCCGAGCTCACTGAAATGGAAAAACACTGAATTTGCTGGGGGTGAGTTGGCGCTATGTTAGGTGAGGGAGAAGGGGGTTTGATGGAGGGCAGAGGAGGGGAAGATGGAGCCCTGAGCGCTGGCATTTTGCCCACTGACAATACTCAACTAAAGTACCTTGAGGGGAATTCCTGGGTCCCAAGGCCCATTGTGTCCCATCTGGTGAGTGAGGATGGCCAGCCACCAGCACTGGGCTGATAGGTCAGTGGGTGAAGGACTGCTGAGCCACTGAGCAGGACAAAGGTCATGTTCACCTGAAACTCATGGGTCTAGCCCTGGAACTACCTGTTACTGGCTGTGTGACCTTCAGCAAGTCATTGAATCTCCTGGCCTCAGTTTCCACATCTATACCATGAAAATAATACATCATCATGGTCATGGTGAACCATAGTCAAATGACATAATGAATGGATGAAACACAAATATAAAGAATTGCTAGTTTCCTGTCTCCCCTTAACACATAAGAAATAACTTGGGACCCTTCTCAACTGACAGCTCCCCAATTTTAAGACACTGAAGCATGTCCAACCTTCTGTAGCTCCCTTTCCTTCTGGACTTTAAGAGTGTAGGATCCCATTCTGGAGTCCAGGGAGCTCGCCACCCCATGTTTGGGCCTGAGTGTACCTGGAATGATGACTCCGGGAGAAGGGATAAGTAATGGTACAAAGCAGTGTTCAGAGTCACCAGCAAGACTTCCCCCTTGGAAGAGACACGTTCTTGCACCCCGTAGGGGCACCCCGTAGGCCACCCCGCGGTCTCAGGGCCCTGCAGTGTGAGATTTGTGGTGATTGGTCCAAGTAGGTGGAGTGCAGCGTCAGGAGGATGGAGCGCCAGGGACGGGGCTGGCGTTGCTTTACTACTGTAACTAAGGTGCTTCCATTGCTCTAGGAAGCTAGGGTTATTCCTGTTTATCACAGTGCTTGGCATTTAGGAGGTGCATGAATTGGTTAATGAATGAATGAAGAAAGGAATCGTTGAATAAAAACAAAATCCACTTCTGCAATAGAACATGTGCAGAGAGTACATTTCAGTGAGTCACCACACGTCCGGCAGCGAGTTTCCGTATGCCGGACCCCTGTTATGTCTCATCGCAGATCTTCTTGAGCTTGCTTGTACTCAAGGTCTCAGACCCTTGTTCCACTCCAGCTGTCACCACAGAGGCCAAGGAAAGCACAGCCTGACCATGCCCCCCAGGCCTGCACTGTGTGTCTCTCACCATCCCATGGGGCCCTCCCTGTTGCCTTGGAGACATGACACACTGTGGGAACTTCTTGGTCCCCACATACATGCCACTGTAAAGTGTAGAGAAGGTAATGCCCTGTGGAGGTCAGGAGCTGGGAGAATCCCTTAAATGTAATGGAAGACTCCTAGAATATTTTTTCCTCACTTAACTTGGGTACACAAGCATTAATACCTTCTTAGCACACATGTGCACTATGGATTAAAAAGTTAAGCAAAGACAATTGAATTAGATTTGTTGAATCATCTCCACTTCTATTTCAACCAACCTGAAATGGCAGATGGCTTCCTAAGCTACAAAGGCTGGGGACAGCAGTGAGTGGCTGTAGAAAGATTCAGAGCTCCCAAGAGGCTAGAAGGATGTGGACTCCCACCTCCCTCTTAGAGTTCACCATCCTCACAGGGCTCGGGAGTGAGGCGGGGCAGGGAGGGGTTAGTAGTACAGTCTTCTTCCCAGCCTTCTCCATGCTTGTCTCTGCCCCCTCTGGGAGCACAGGATGACATGGTGATCATTCATTCATATGATATAAGCATTAAAGTTGTCAACTGTGAGTTAAATCTGAAAACATTAATTGAGCGCCTACAGATGCTTTGCTATCGCATAATATTCTGGGCCGATGGGGGTCATGGTGAAGGAGGAGCAGGTTCACAGAAGCATATGGGCCCTTTAGCTTCTTAAGGCCCGTGGAAAGAGGCATGGATGTAAGTGCTGGAGGCGCTCAGAGAAAAAGCCTCCCTAAAGGGCCAGGTGGTCCTGGAAAGGTGACTGCAGATGTGGGTACTCAGAGAGCATGTAACATTGGGAAACATGGTGAGAAACAGTTCTGTGATAGGAGGCAAGTGGGACCGTCTGAGAGACAGAGGGTAGAACAATCCAGTGGGACCCCGGGAATGGCCTTCTTATTCTGGATCCACAGGATTTTGTCTGTAGCTGCCCTTGGGGAAGTGAAACACATTAAAGTTTCTTGGCTCAAGCGATCTCCACAAATACATACCTTTGCTACGCAATCACCCAGACGGAGGACATTTTCACTTCCCGCTCTTCCCCGTACTGCAAGGATTAATCTAGAGCCAGCACCCCTCACTGGATCCACGTGTGAGATTCATATTTTGCCCCAACATAATTCTGACCTTACACCAAAATAGTCTCTGCCCCCAGCTCTACCCTGAATTCTGATTCTTCCTCCCAATTTTGGGGAAGAAGTGAGCTATTACTGGGGCTGCAGGGTAAGGTGAGATTTGGAGATTGGAAAGGGAAGAGAAGACCCTCCCACCAAACTTGGAGCACAGAGAGACAGCTGCCCCCTTGCACATCTATTCTATTTTTTCCTTTTCTTTTAAACTGCATTATAGTTGATTTAAAATGTTGTGTTCGTTTCTGGTGCACTGCAAAGTGATTCAGTTATTATTCTAAGAGGTGAAAAACTGGAAACTGAGGGTTCAGGTTTTAGGAACTGTTGAAAGCAGCCACACACCGTCTCAGAAGGAGGCAATGAAGGATCTACACTTTTGGTTTGCTCTTTGTGATGAAGAAATTTTGGCTTGGAGGTGGGTATGGAATGCAGACGGCGTCTGTCTTGATCTGGAAGACTTGAGAAAAAGTCCTAATTAAATCCGTTTACTTTTCCCTTCCCTCTCTACCCATTTTTAGTTCTCCTCCCTCTAGGTGCTTAGCCTCCCAGCAAAGTCAAGACCAATCAGTTCAAAAAGTGTATAATATTGCGATTCAAATTAGAGCTTAATCTTCATCTATGATTCCGTCAATTTGCATTTTGGCAGGCATCTCTCCTTTCTCCATGGACCAATATTTAATTCAAAGGAATGACTTTCTAATAGTGGAATTTCTAGTATTCAACACCTCATGGGGGATGCGGGGGCGGATGAAGTCCTTTCCCGCTTTTCCTTTAGTTTTGCCACATCAACAAGCACCTGCATGTGAGGTGAGCTCTATGTATATGTCTAAGTCAGGACTCAGCAACCTGACCACAGGATAAATTGGGCCCACTGTTTGTTTTGGTAAATCAAGTTTTTTTGGACCACAGCCACAGCTACTCTCATTTGCTTAACATATTGTTTATGGCAGCTTTTGGACCTATAATTGTAGAGTTGAAGAGTTGGGACACAGACTGTATGGCCCACGAAGCCTAAAAAATATTTACTGGGCTTCTCTGGTGGCGCAGTGATTGAGAGTCCGCCTGCCGATGCAGGGGACATGGATTCGTGCCCCGGTCCGGGAAGATCCCACATGCCGTGGAGCGGCTGGGCCCGTGAGCCATGGCCGCTGAGCCTGCGCGTCCGGAGCCTGTGCTCCGCAACGGGAGAGACCACAGCAGTGAGAGGCCCGCGTACCGCAAAAAATAAATAAATAAATAAATATTTACTCTCTGGCCCTTTACAGAAAAGATTTGCCAAACCCACTGTAGGTTAACGCCTACCTTAGATTTACTGTAAGTTAGAGACCTGGGTATTGTCCAATCAGAACCTGCTTTTGGCCCTATCAAAGAATATTTTCTCTGGAAGTATGAGGCATGGAAAAAGCCCTATGTTCAGGTATTTCCGAAAACAATACTAATGCTACCACAAAATAAAGCCTTTTACTTACCTTATCTGATCTTAAGACTCACAATAACCCCCGGGGTAGATATTGTTAACCCAGTTTTAGAGATAGTCAAACTGTGGCTCTGGGAAGTTAAATAAGGCACCCTATGTCTTGTTGCTGGTAAGGGGTAAAGCTGGGATCCAAACCCTGGTCTGGCGTGTGAGCTTAACCACTTCTCTATACCTCAACTGATGATAATTACTACCACGTATTAAGCATTTATTAAATACCGGGTACCATATAGGGTGACGTCCTCACATTTTCTCATTTAGCCTTTAAACCAACTCCATCAGTTGGGAATTTAAAACCCTATTTCATATATAAAGTCTCCCCAAACTACTAACCACGATGACAATGATCAGTGATGACCCTTCATATACCCTTCGACTCTCCAACGGAAGGCGGTTCTCTTTCTGTTCCTGGCAGTTACTTCTGCTCGTCTCTGGGGCGCTCATCTGCTCTGTTACCTTCTTCCAGGCTGAGAGAGCTCAGCCTTCTCCATCCCTCTCCCGCATCAGGGGAGCTGGACTTGTCTTGCTGAGTGGCAGGTGGCAGAGGGACTCCGGGTATCTAATTGGGAGGTGGGAGTGACAGAATGGAACAAAGCGTAGTTTGGCTGAAAAGATGAGAGAAGTGTGGTTTCTCAGCTGCCGGCGTGCTCTGGCTCAGGAAAGACAGCAACACTGGGGTTTCCAGCATTCCAGCTTCCCAATACGTTGGAGCCACTGGGTCACAGAGCGCACCACTCCAGGCAACTGCACCACCAACCCAGCATGCTCTTGCCTGCACTCTATTGCTTCCCAGCCCATCCTGACAGCCAGGATGATTTTATCATCTCTCCAATGATTCTGGTGTTCACTCATTATACCACCAAGGCACTTTGGGCCAGATGCACTATGATAATCTATTGTCTGTGTAGAAAATGCATGATCATGTGGTAAGTTGCTAAAATTGCTATCTGTCTACTTCTTCCAAAACCTTCAAGAGACCCAGTTCTGCCAGAGGGTCAACTAGAAGAACAGAGCTACTCTGAGGGGCTGTGCTACCCAGTAGTTTGGACTGGGTACCAGCTCTCCTCCTCCATGTACTTTAGTCCCTCCAGTGTTCCACATTATCAGTTCTTTTTATGACCAGCAGTAGGTTGTTTTGTCATTAGTGTCTGTGGCAGAAAAGACAAAAGGTGGGATTTAAGAAACTGAAATCAAAATTAAAATGTTTCCTTGGTTATCGATATGACATGGGAAACTTTGCAGGAGGCAGGGGGCAATGGGCTGGAACTCTATCATTCATGAGTATAAGTGCAGATGGAATCACATCTTTGGCCCTATCTGTCATTGTCACTCCCGAACCCCAGACTTGCCTAAGCAGTTATCTATGAAATCTCCACCTACATGTCCTTCAGCCAGGTACTTTCAACCCAACAGGTTCAGAAGAGAGCTGTTTCTCCTCCTGCACTGGATACAGGTCTCACCATCCACCCAGTCCTCCAAGTTAACAGCTCAGTTGTCACCCTGGACATCCCTTCTTCCAGCCCATATATTCATTCCCATTCTCAGCGCCCTGGCTTGGACCTTCATCATCTCTCCTGGACTGTAAGAGCCTCTCAACATCCCCTCTAGCTTGTATTAAACTGTAGACTCCTTGCCAAGCAAGAACAAAGACAGATAAAGGTGTCAATCAGGAAAATGAGCACACAGAGAGAAGGATAGGGCCAACAGAGAGCTGAAAGCAAAGATTTGCCCTCTGACTTCCAGTAAAATGAAAGTTTGAAAAGTGACCCTTGTAGGGCTTCCCTGGTGGCGCAGTGGTTGAGAGTCCGCCTGCTGATGCAGGGGACATGGGTTCGTGCCCCGGTCCGGGAAGATCCCACATGCCGCGGAGCTGCTGGGCCCGTGAGCCATGGCCACTGAGCCTGCGCGTCCGGAGCCTGTGCTCTGCAATGGGAGAGGCCACAACAGTGAGAGGCCCGCGTACCACAAAAAAAAAAAAAAAAAAAAGTGACCTGTGTATGAGCAGAAGATTCAGATTTGGACGTATAAGACATTGCTACTTTGTAGCTGGAAAGGATGCCAAGTGTCCCCTATGCTATGCTTCCTTACAATCAGGACTGATGTTTGCTACAAAATAATTATTGGTAAATTGTCCCTAACCCCCAAATAAAGTAAACCAAAATCAGGAAAAAGGCTCTTGAGTTTAACTCATTCTGATTATCAAATTTTAAAAAATATTTACTGACTGAAAAGGCCATTTTCATTTGACGTGTGTCTTACCTAGCATTTCATGTTTGGGAAGATAAAGCAAGCATTGTCTATACAGCTCCCAGAGAAAAATTTGAAGTTAGGTAAACAAATAACTAGTGACCTTGGGGATGTCCCCTGTCATCTTCCCCCACGATCCAGTCCCCCAACATCAGATGCATCACTCACCTCCTCAGTTTATCACAATTTGCCCTCCTCATAACACCATTATGATTCCACTGGCAAGTTTGGGGACACCAGAAGGGGCTTATCCTGAAGTTGTCCCCTGAATAGCGATGATGACAGTTAAAGTGGTGCTGACAGTAGCTGCCACGCTAGACACTGTATTGAAATGTTGTGCAAAGTGAGCAGGAAATGGGGGCTGAGGGAGCTGGTGGTGCTCCCAGGGTATGTGGGGCTCCTGCAGTTCCGTTTTTATTGCAGGGATTGAAGGAAGGTTCACACACAACTCTGATTTGCCTCTACTTCTAACCTGTGGAAAAGCTGGCAAGTGGGTAAAGATCTGAGGGACAACCCACTACGTGGCCAGGGTCATGTGCCTGCTGGTTGTAGGCACCTGTCTTTGGCTACTGTCCCCTCTCCCTGGAGTTCATGCTTCCCACAATCACCAAGCCCTCTTCTCCATGGTTCTGGACACCGAAATCTCCTATTCACCTTCCATATCTCAATTCAAGGGTCTCCCCCCTGCCCTAAGGGAAACAGAATTGACCATTGGTTCCTTTGCTCTCCTGCCTCATCCATGCAGATGGCTGCCCTGCAGCTCAAACACTCTTATAGATGCTCATTTATGAGTCTGAACCCCTGCCTAAACCATCAGCCTCTGGAGGGTTTGTGCTTGTATCCCAAACACCTTGCACAGGGCTCAGCATCTAATAAGGACTTTCTTCTGGCTTATGAAAGATTCAGTCTTTGTCTTCCAGGAGCTCACAGACTAGCAAGGCAGTCAGCCAGGTAAACGTCATTTTAATATGATGTTGTCAAGGCTATAATTCAAACAATACAATTTCAAAAAATATTTAATAGATTGAATGCTTATTATGTTTCTAGCATTTGCCTTATCTCCGGCATTATTATCCCCATTTTAGAGTTACCCGTAGGTAACCTGGAACAGGCCTGAATGTGGCAGAGCCGGTGAAGCAGCCTGATCCCGATGTGAGCCCCTCACGCACCCTCGTGCTGTGATAGAGGTGGCATGGAAAGCCAGGAAGCACGGATGACAGGCATGTGTTTCTTCTCCTACATGCGTATAGCACCAGGCACAACGTTAGACACTTAGTCGTTAATAAATATCTTCCACTGCATCTGACCAAGTGCTATTTCCATTCTGCCTTTGTTCTGAACTCCCAGCAGTCTGTATACCACCCACTCTCACTCTCATTCATGGGTCTTTCCATTGGGTATGTCAATAGCTACCTGATTACATTTTTAAAATTATTTTTACCCCAACTTGGCTTTAAAATCCTTGAAGGACAGGATTTGGTTTATATTTCTCTTTCTCCTTCTGCACCTAGCACAGTGTTGATATATGGCAATATCCTATATATTGGCTAGTTGACTGATTATTGCTGTATTTTTCCCAGGGTAAAACTAAACCAACTCCACTCTCCCAAGTTCTTTGAAGTTCTGTTCACAATAGCCAGGATGTGGACACAACCTAAATGTCCAGTGACAGGTGAATGGATTTTAAAAATGCAGTTTACACATACAATGGAATATTATTCAGCCTTAAAAAAGGAAGGAAGTCCTGCAATATGTGAGAACACGGAGGAAACTGGAGGACATTATGCTAAGTGAAATAAGCCAGCCACAGAAGAACAAACACTGTGTGATTTCACTTATACATGAGGAATCAAAAATAGTCAAATTCATGAAGACAAAGAATAAAATGGTGGTTGCCAGGGGCTGGGGTAGGGGGAGCTGCTAATCAGGGGGCATAAAATTTCAATTATGCAAGATGAATCAGTTCTAGAGATCTGCTGCACAACATTGTACCTATAGATAACAATATTGCATTGTACACCTAAAAATCCAAGAAGGTAGATCTCATGTTTTGTTATCATCACACGTACACACACACACAACCCCCCCCCCCCCCCCCACACAAATCCCTAATGTCTTTAAATATTCCAAAAAAAAAGAAAGAAACTAAATTAAACTAAACCAAACCAAACCAGATCAAGCCAAACAAAAACGTACCTTGACCCAATTTCTTCTGCTAGTTGCTGTTTTCATTTCTTTACTCTCCTCTGCCCCAAAACCCTTCAAAAGAGTTTCTTTCCCCCAGTTTTACTGAGATATAGTTGACATATAATATTGTATTAGTTTAAGGTATAGAACGTAATGATTTGATATATGTATATACTGTGAAATAATGATCACAGTAAGTTTAGTTAACACCCATCGCCTCACGTCCATTTTTTCTTGCGATGAGAACTTTTAAGATCTACTCTTTTAGAAACTTTCAAATAACGCAGTCCAGTATTGTTAACTCTAGTCAGCATGCTATTCATTACATCCCCAGAATTTATTTATCTTATAACTGGAAATCTGTACTTTTTTACCACCTCCACACATTTTTGCCATCCCTCACCCTCCACTTCTGGCAACTACCGATCTGTTTTCTGTTTCTGAGTCTGGTTTTCTTAGATTCCACATATAACTGAGTATACAGTATTTGTCTTTTTCTGTCTGACTTATTTCGCAGTGACATAATGCCCTCAAGGTCCATCAATGTTGTCAAAAGTGGCAGAATTTCCTTCATTTTTATGACTGAATAATATTCCATGGTGTATGTGTATATAATATATATATATGTATGTATATATATATATATGCCACAACTTCTTTATCCACTCATCCACTGATGGACACTTAGGTTGTTTCCATGTCTTGCCTATTATAAATAACACTGCAGTGAACATGGGAATGTAGATATCTCTTTGAGATAGTGATTTCCTTTCCTTCAGATATATATCCAGAAGTGGGATTCCTGGATCATATGGTAGTTCTATTTTTGATTTCTTGAGGAATCTGCGTACTGTTTTCCACAGTGGCTGTACCAGTTTGCATTCCCACCAACAGTGCTCAAGAGTTCTCTTTTCTTCACATTCTTGTCAACACTTATCTTTTGTCTCTTAGATGTTAGCCATTCTAGCAGTTGTGAGGAGATCTCTCACTGTGGTTTTGGTTTGCATCTTTCTGATGATAAGTGAGGCTGAGTCTCCTGTACCTATTGGCCATATGTATGTCCTCTTTGGAAAAATATCATCTATTCAGTTCTTCTGACCATTTTTAAAAATTGAATTCTTTGGTTTCTTGCTAGTGAGCTATATGGGTTCTTCATATAGTTTGGATATTAACCTCTGGTCAGATATGTGATTTGCAAATATTTTCTCTCATTCCATTGGTCGCCTTTTCATTTTGTTGTTGGTTTCCCTTTCTGTGCAGAAGATTTTTAGTTGCTTGTAGTCTCACTTGTTTATTTTTGCTTTAGTTGTCAAAGCCAAAAAAAAAAAAAAAAAAAAAAATCATTGCCAAGACATATATCAAGGAGCTTATCCCCCGTTTTCTTCTAGGAGTTTTATGGTTTCAGGTCTAACATTCCAGTTTTCAGTGTGTTTTGAGTTGATTTTTGAGCAAGTGAGTTTTCTCTGTCGTTAGTAATTCCTCTCCTCTCATTTTCTCTTAGACCCGATCCAGTTCAGCGTTTGCCTCCATGACTTCTCCAAAACAGCTTTTAATCAGGTCACTAATGACCTTATGTTGCTAAAAAGAATAATAACATCTTGGTCCTCATCTTTCTTGACCTCCTCAGACCACTTGAACCAGTGGATTTTGATATGTTTCATTACCTGGCTCCAAGCTCCCCAATCATTCCTATTTCGCGGATGGCTCTCTCCCAGCCTCCCTCGCTGGTCTCCTCCGCTCCCCAGCCTCTTAATGTTGGAGTGTCCCAGGGGCCTGTTCCCAAGAGTGCCCCTGGTCCGGTTCTCTTCCTGTCTTTCCTCACTCGCCTGGTGTCACACCCAGTCTCATGGCATTTAAATACCGTATGTACGCAAACCACTTCCAAATCGATTTTTTTTTTTTTTTTTTTTTTTTTTTTGCGGTACGCGGGCCTCTCACTGTCGTGGCCTCTCCCGCTGCGGAGCACAGGCTCCAGACGCGCAGGCTCAGCGGCCATGGCTCACGGGCCCAGCCGCTCCGCGGCACGTGGGATCCTCCCGGACCGGGGCACGAACCCGTGACCCCTGCATCGGCAGGCGGACTCTCAACCACTGCGCCACCAGGGAAGCCCCCAAATCGATATTTAAAGCTCAGAGATTTCCCCTCCGAAACATCTTTAGATTTGTACTCAACATTTCCTTTTAGACATCTGTAACAGACATATCAGATTCAACATGCCTAACACGAAACTCCTGATTTCTCCTTAAAATCCTCCCTTCCATCTGAGTTGTGAGGAACTCAGCTCTTTCAGGGCTGACGCCCCAAACCTCAGACTACCACCAGTCTATCAGGAAATCTCCTTGGCTTCATCTCGAAATTATATTTGGAAAAGACCACTTCTCACCACCTCCACCTCTGCTGCCTCCATCATCTCTTTCCTCATCATCCTTTCACCCTGCTGTATACCCTTGCCTTTTCTTCTCAACACAGCAACCAGAGTTATCCTTAACATATCTGTCAGATCTTGCCGTTCCTTTGCTTAAGATTCTCTAATGGCTCCCAGTTTATCTCAGAAGGAAAGCCAAAGATTTTACAATGGCCAATAACACCCTACAGGGTTGAAAGCCCAGAACTCTTCTGACCTTATCCATTACTTACCCTCGGCCGCCCATGTACACCCTGATCTAGTCACGCTGACCTCCTTGGTGTTCCTCAGACAGCCCAGGTGCTCTGCTACCACAGGGCCGTCACACTGAGCAGTTCCTTCTGCATGGAAGCTCTATCTCTGCATATCTGCACAGGTGAGGTCCTCCCTTCCCTACAGTCTTTGCTCAGGAATCACCCCCTTCAAGTTCCTACCCCTCCAACTCTGTGCTCCCAATTCCTCCTTCCCAGCCCTACTGTGCTTGTTCCATAGCATTCATCACATTAGAACATGTGATAATTTGCTATTTCTTATGTTTATTGTTTATCATGCATCTTCCCACACTGGCATAGAAACTTCGCGAGGGCAGAGATCTATCTATTTTGCTCACTGAGTCATCCTAAGCTCCTGGCATATAGTTGACATCCAATATTTGTTGAATGAATGAACAATTCATTAGCCTATCACTCTGCAAGCAAGTAGGCAGAGGAAGGTCCTAGGGTGGGTCTTCACAGACCAAGAAACCTAGTGGGTACAGGGTCCCAGGTACAGGAGGGAAGGAGGATGAATCATTTATCCACCTGCCCTTCTCCTGATGGTGGTGTAAATAGAGATTTAACCCGGGCATCCTTCAAAGCAGTGAGCTTTCCCAGGAGAAAAGTGTTGACAAAGTACAGGAGGATGGGAGTTGCTAAGCGTGAGACTTTGATTTGCAGAATTTCAGTTTATTGGAAGAGCACATTGGGTCCTTCCCTCATCATGGGACTGGCTCCCTTTGTCCTTCCTCTTCCATCCTGGCCTCACAGCTACACCCTGCGATCAATCCTCTTCCCCTGGGGGACAAGGCGGGGCTTGGTGCTCAGAGGAGATCAGCAGCACAGCCCCAATCGATGCTGAGATCAATGCTGGTGTTTGAAATCCAAATCTGTGGCATTCACTTCATCCGGGGGCATTTTCCTCAGCTGAGTGGGGACTCCGGGAGCTGCAGCCTTTTTCCCTCTAAATTGAAAGTGATTTTTTTTAGTCACAGTAGTGGGTTTCAGAACTGCAAACCGGAGAGGCGTTTTGATTCCACAAACAGCCCCCAGAGGAAACCATTTCAAGCCCGACATTTTTTTTCTTTAACCAGGGGACCCAATAGTATCATCTCAAAACTCTCCTTCCCCCAGGCCTCCCCCATCCCTTGCACACACACACACACACACACATTCACACACACACAAAAATCTACCTTCCATTGAACTGACTTAAATGGGAAATAAAATCAGTTTCTTCAGCCTATTTTTACTCCATCAGAATGAGGAAGGAAAAAAATGCATTATAAAGAACGGTTCTAATGACCTTACCTGCTTAGAGCTACAAACACCAGAGGATCTTATTAGCTGCAAAGTCTCTTTTGTGTTCGCATCTGTCTAGGTAGGGACACTACTGCCCGCAAGTTTGTGTTTGGACGGGGCCGCCCAGCCTCCCGACGTCCTGCGGAGAGAGGCACCTTGAAGTGCCTCACAGGGACATCACAGAGCCCAGGTCTGCTTATCTGGGTCAGCAGAGAGCCAGCTCCCCCCAGGCAGCCGAGCCCTTCTGGGGGAAATTGAGGATTTGTTAAGAACTGCGTGTTTGTTCCTGTGCCTTTGTGACTAGCAGCTCTCACCTTCCCTTCCCGAGAAAGAGAAATCTGGAAAGGAAAAGGAGTGTCTCCTAGAAAGCCTGGGGCTTAAGAAGTACCAGTCAGAAGACATGCCTCTCACTTCATTCTTGCTGGGCTTTCAAAAGCTGTCTCACCTGATGGAAACTGGGGTGTTCCAGAACATTCCTCACCTTTGGAGAACACAGGATCCTGGGATATCAGATCTGGAAGGCATATTAGAGGTCGATCAATTCATCCCCTTCCCCATTCCCATTTTATAGATAAACAGACTAAGGAACAAAGAGAAAAGGCCATACAGCATACAGGGAGCAGAGCTGGGCCTGACTAGAATGCAATTGACTTCAGAATTTCCACATAGTAAAGAACTGTGGCAGGCAACGTTTTTGGAGCAGGCAACTAGAAGACACGTTTTGAAGCTGCTTTTGTGTGCAACATACTGGTTTTTACCTAAGATGCATGTTTATTTGGAAGGCCTTGCAGACAGTGCAAGGGAAGAGTCGGGGCACCACTCTTGTCAATAGCGTCAAAGAGTTGAAAATCAGTAAGCAGTATTTACTCTATGATGCCCAAGTCTGTGTTGCTCCTGCAGAGCCAGGAGCAGTTTGTTCTGCCATGTATTCAACTAGTACCTGGGGGACAGTGTCAGGACCCGGAAGTTGTACTGGTTAGTGGAAGATTTTTTTTCCCTAGCGTGTTAATGTTTGCAGCAATCAAGTACAAATTTTCTCACAATTAGGGAGAAGCCCTTGACATTACATAAAGGTCTTAAGAAAACAAACATTCTGGAGTGGCGCCTTTCATCCATTCAAGAAGAGGTGGGTTTAAGAAAGAGACTCAAAGACAGAGGAAACAAATGGGAAAGCGGGGCGGGGAGGGATAAATTAGGAATTGGGGATTAACATGTACACACTGCTGTATGTAAAATAGATAAACAACAAGGACCTACTGTATAGCACAGGGAACTATATTCAATATCTTGTAATAACCTATAATGGAAAAGAATCTGAAAAAGAATGTATATATAAATACACACATATATACATAAATACGTATATATATATAGCTGAATCGCTTTGCTGTATACCTGAAACTAACACAACATTGTAAATCAACTATACTTCAAATTAAAAAAAGAAAAAGAGGTGGGTTTAGTAGCTTCTATATTAAGTATAGAAGGAAGCTGCAAAGATACGGCCCCTGTGTTTAAAAAAAAAAACCCAGATTAATGAAGAAGGCTGTCACTAGATTGTACATTTTAATCTTGATGACCCTGATCTCTATTAGATCTGAATGTCTTCAAGGACTGACATACCCAAGGAGAAGCAGAACCCCAGTGTTTATGGAGAAACTAACTGCAAATGATTCTAGCTGCAAATGCCAGCAAACAGTTCACTGTGCTAATATTTTTCTTAGGATTATTACGGTTTTTGTTAGTGCTTTAGTTACAAAGTTCTACAAGTTTTGAGTCACCAGCCAAACCCTATTTTTCCCGTAAGCCCTATTATTTTTATTGTGCCATTTTGTAGATCATGAAATAGTTCAAGGATGCCTATATGATGTTATAGCAGAAATGCCAGTTTGTGTTGGGTGTATACTTCCTTCTCAGCTGCTTTGATATGACCACTGTGATACTCAAAAGAAAATATTCCTAGAGACAACTTTGAATGAATTATTCCTTCCTTTCTATATTTTACCTTTATAATTTTCTCAAGTTTCAAGCTTTGCATCATCATCTCTAGTCTACTAATTACTGTTACTTCTAGAAACGAATCTCCAGTTTCCTCATTTTGCTCCACCTTAGATGGGTTGCTCCCTGAGCCTCTTCATAGTTTTTGTCTTCAGACACAATTCATTTTTTCTTGAGTTCCACATTTGCCTCTTCCTTGGTTTAGCTGCTTCTATTTACTGGCATATATTCTCAAGAAACCTCCTTTAAAAGAGTACGAGAGGCATACTTGTGAATCCTTGCACATCTGAAAAGACTCTATTTCTAGCACTTCACCAAAGATTTGGGTATAGAAATCTAGGTTCAAAATATTTGCCTCTGAATTTTAAAGGCATTGATCTATTGTCTTCAGCATCCAGTGTTTCCGAAAAGAGCTGTGATACCAATATGATTCTTATTTCTGATTTTTTTCTGTAAGGTTTAAGGATCCTTATTCTTACTGTTCTGAAGTGTCACATGTGTGTTTAGTTGAGACTCTTCATAGTCATTATGCCTGGCACTTGATTTGAGGAATCTAGGAAATTCTCTAGTATTAATTCTTTGATAAGTTCTCACTTTTATTTTGACTGTTCTCTATTTTGATAACTTTCATTAATCAGATGTTTGGTCTCCTGAATTAATACTTGATATCTCTTGTATTTTATCTTATTTTTCCATTGTAAAAGCTTTTTCTGAGACATTTTTCCAGCTTCATCTCTTGAGTTCTCTATAAAGAGTTTTTTTAAATTTCAGCAATCATAGTTTTAAATTCCAAGAGTTCTTCAGTCATTTCTTTTGTGTATCATCTTTTTCTCATGTATGGAAGCAATACATTTTCCAATTTTTATGAATATATTTACACATTTTTAAATTTCTCGTTTGTTCCCTGAAGTATTGATACCTGTTGCCTTTGGGTGAGATCAAGGCTCCCTCTGCCCTCCCCAACTTCTCTGGTCTCTAACACGCTCGTTACCTCCTTCTTCATGGCACATCCTCTAGCCAGGGGCTTCCTGAACTCTGCCTCATCAATTGTCACCCCTACATCCACTTTCTCTCTTCCAACAAGCCATTTTGTGGAAAACTCTTGCCTGTTTCTGTTTCTCCTCTGCACTGTCTTTATTGATGTGGGTTTATACCTGTGTTTAATGAGATCTCCTCATGGAGAATATGCATCTGTGATCAATTCAACATCTTGTGAGAGAAGTTGGCACCTGGAGTTTCTAAAAGTTCTGCAGAATACCATATGACCTCTGAGCATTTATCCTGGAAAAATGAAAACTTTTGTTCACATAAAAAATATGTATACAAATTTCATAGGAACTTTATCTGTAATAGGCAAAGAACTGAAAACAACCCAAATATTCTCCAACTGGTAACTAAATAAACAACTTGTGTTAGCTCTATACAATGGAAAGGTACTCAGCAATAAAAAGGAAAAAACTATTGATATAGGCAACAACTTGGGTGGATCACCAGGTCATGATGCTAAGTGAAAAAAGACAATCTGGAAACATTACATGCTGTGTGACTCCATCTATATAACATTCTCAAGCTGACAAAATTATAGAGATGTGGAAGAGATCTGTGGTTGACAGAGATTAGGGTTGGGGGAACAGTGCACCTATTAAGGGATATGAGAGAGTCTCTTTGTGGCGATGGAACAGTTCTATAACCTGACTGTGGTGTTGGTTACTCACATATACACATGTGATAAAATTTCATAGAACTATGCACACAGAACTATACACAGGGAGAGAGTGTATGTAAAACTTACGAAATTCAAATAAAGTCTGCATCTGCGATGTTAGCATTGTTTGGACAACATACAATGTTTATGTAAAATATTTTCAGCGGGGGAAGCCGGATGAGTAATATATGGAACACTGTACTATTTGATGTGGGTTTATACCTGTTGTTTACTTTAAAATCCACTGTACTAATGAGTCCTAAATAATTTCAAAATAAAAAGTGACTTAAAAAAAAACACAATTTCACAAGAAAGAAGCAAACAAAGCTCTGCCAGTGATGCCAATTATGAGTCAGTAATGAGCTGTACCACATTAAACTAGGCTCTGAGAAGTCCTACAGTAAACTCATCCCACTGAACCCTGTTCAAACCAGCATTTACCTTGCTCATTTGTCTGAGGAACCTCTCGTTACACGATATTTAGAAACATGTTCTGGAAAACTCAGTGGGAAATGATGATAAAAGAAATGACAATATTGCTGCAAAGAGGCACTTCCTTGTTTATAAAAGTGCAGAGTCCTCCATCCCTACCAGCTAACCTATAAAGTTGGCTGCCTGATATCGTTTGCATTTGAACATATTTTTTAAACGAGGTTTCCAGAGCTGTTCTGACCAGTGTGGCTGCTCTTTGCATACAGGTCTAGGACTTCGGGGTGTTAGCACCTATTGCAAAGTTCTTCCACCAAGAAACCTTGGTCGTAGCTTCATACCTCTGGAGGAGTTATGTCTACCACCCTATTTAGAACACCCCCAGTTCAGTTCGGGGTTAATGAATGGTGCCCAGAGCAAATCAGACTTGCATTCCAAGACATGAGATCTAATTCATCAGCCAACCTAGGCCGTGGTGTCAGATGACAGAAATCTGGCTGGCTGGGCAGTGGGGAGGCAGGTTTTTGCCCTGGACTTTCTTCTTGCCTGTAGATATAAAGTTGCTACTTGGTTTGATTGGTTCATAGGACAGAGGCTGGCTGAGCAAGCAGAGCTGTGCTGATTAGTAAACTGGACCACCTTCCCTAATGTAGTCTGAAACTACCACTCTGCTTGCCCACATTAACCTTGCCTTGAACTTTTCAGGAGTTACATAACCTTGCCCCCACCTCAGTGCCTTTGAACTCTGTTTCCAGTAGGCCAGTTTGCACCGGCTTGTGTTTTATGCTGAAAAGACTGGAAAGTGCCTGTCATGGGCATAAGCTGCATATTCAACCTTGGGGATTCACACTTATGTTGTTCTGAAATTATGCTAAGGTAACGCTAAGGTAAATGTACCTGTTTCTAGGTAGCTGAAATCACCATTTTGACTCCTTAGTAACTGGTCAATTCAGATAAAACTGTCAAGCTGAGTGTGTTCTAGTCCCAACCTAGGTCTTTGCCGATGTGATGAAAAACTCCGTATGAGGTAGGATTTACTTTTTTCGTAGAACAATCAAACAAACTAATAACAACAACAAAAACCCAAACTCTACTTCACTGGCCCAGCCCCAAGTCCAGAGCCATGCACCCAGCTGATGGCCAAGAAATGCTCAGCTCACCTGCGTGGTCTTGTAGAAGAAGTCTGGCTCGCAAGTCAAGAGGCTGGATCCTGGATTATTCTTACGTGAGATGAGAGCGTTAAGGCCTCAATATTCAGCCGTGGAAATGTTCACACAATAAATCACACAGAATCCAACATGTCTGAGCAAATCGGGAGCTGGTGTGCTCAGTAGTAGAATAGTGGGAAGGGGTTGGAAGTCCACTCATTTACCATCACCTTGCCACCTCCTTCAACTCACTGGGTCTCCAAGGGCTGCTTGGAGAATGGTCGGACCACCTCTGGATGATACCATTTTGGTTTCTCTCTCACTCCTAATACTGGAAAAAAAAGAGAAACCAAAGAAGACCTGAGATCTGCTTAGAGTGACCAGCTGTCCTGGTTTGCCTGAGACTGAGGGGTTGCCCAGAATGCAGGACTCTCAGTGCTAAACTAGGACAGTCCTGGGCAACCTGGGATGGCTGGTGACCCCACTGAAGATCTTACAGTATATAGATTCAGCTGGTTTAGGAGAGAATTCCGATAAGGTCAGAGTGATGAGAGAGGTGGGAAGAGACTCCAGGTGTGTGGCAGACAAACCCTAGGTGACCCCCAGTGACCCCACCTCCTGGTGCTCACGCATTTGTGTGATCCCCTCCCTTTTACTGTGGGTGGGACCCAGGACTTCCTTCTAGCCAATAGAATACACAGAGGTGATAGATACCACTCCATGTTAGCAGTCTGGAGCTGGAACTCTTCTTGCAGGCTTGAGGAAGTAAGCAGTCAAGTTGGAGAAGCCTACGTGTCAAGGACCTGTGGGTGGCCTCCAGCTCAGAGCCAGCAAAAAGTAAGAGCTCTTGGTCACACAAGAAGGAAAGGAAGGAAAATCTGCCAACACCCTGACAGGCTTGGAAACAGATTCTTCTCCAGTGGAGCCTCCAGATGAGAACACAGCCTGGCTGAAACCTTAACTGCAGCCTTGTGAGACCCTGAGCAGAGAACCCACTTAGCTTGTGCCTGGACTCCTGACCCATGCAAACAGGGATAAGGTAATGTGCATTGTTGCAAGCTGCTAAGTTTGTCGTAATTTGTTCTGCAGCCATAGAAAATGAATATGAGGTGTTTTCAAATATTTCACTATGCCTGTGATAGCTTACACAGGAAAGGGTTACTTTCTTTACTTCACCGTATTGTGATATGCGGTCCTCACTTCCTAAGAAGGTGGCCCAGCCAGGCCAGGTGGGGTCACGATTCTCCACGCCCAAGGCCTCCTTAACCATGCTCCATGTTCCACAGAGAAACTACACAGAATCTGGGAGGACATCCTTGTTTCTAGACTAAGATTCTCAAAATCAGAGAATCAAGGTTTTAAAAACAGGTCACTCCTGACTTAGAATCACCCTCCTTATATAGCGGCGACCAGCTTTCATTAGGATGTTACATTGGCTTTTAACAAATTGTCAAGTCGGGAGCGAAAAATCACCCTTCAAAACAATTCTCTTCCTTCCTTTCTGTCTCCTTTTCTTCCTTCCCTCCCTCCCTGGCCTCCTCCCCGTTCATTTGCACTCATTTCTCTTGTTCAGATAAGATGGTAAAAGGATTAGAACATGCAGCATTGTACCAAATTGGTCTAATGGAAATGAGGACCCAGCTACGAGAAATGTAGGGAGGACATAAAATAGGATAATTGACAGTTTTCACATTGCAGGCCAACCTCAGAGTTCCTTTGTTTGACTGGCCTGACCCCCATCTCAGTGTGATTATCTATTTTACAACTTAGTGAGGGAAATAGAACCAGGGCAGCACATAAGTCTAATGCGCCCACCTGTGGAAGCAGGAGCACATGGGTGTCTTTGGGGCCCCTTCCCAGCGTGTTGTCACCATATCCCTAAGACTGAACATCCCCAGGCAACTGACTTGGTCCCAGATTCGCATATAGAATCAGGAGCTGCCCTGGATATTCTGAGCTTAGGATCAGGGATGCCAGCAACTCAGGGCTGTTTCCAGTTGGAGAGGATCAGGGAAACATCCTCTCGGGAAGGCATGAAGAGAGACAGAGTTCTTTCACAGAAGAACTCATCTGACTTCTCAATTCTGGGGCAGCCAGCGCCACAGGCAGCAGGAACGAGATAGCTTCAAAACCATGACGCTGGTGCTGCCAACACCAAGGTGCAGGCAACATAGCTCTAAAGCTCTAATAGTAAGCATTTACTTTGCAAACTAATAGATGTACTTATGACTTAAGGTGAACATTCCAGTATATTCATCAGTGGGCCTGGCCACCCACCTCTTTTCACAATATGCTACAGAGGACCTTTATTTGCATATATCCAGGGGAGGGGAGGAGTGGGTGTCTTTACACAGCTGCATAAGATACGTCACTCAGTAAGGGAGAAGGCACACAGGCACACACATTCACACAGTGAAAAATCTCATGAGTCAACCCGCTCTGTGTTCCACTGACTGAGTAGATGCATGGAATATTTTATTTTATTTTATTTATTTTTGGCCATGTAACATTAATAAAAGCAAAGAAGAGAATACGAGCCAGTTTTTCTATATACCCCATTGCCAGCCTCTTCTATGTGGTCGTTCTGATAACTTGGCTAAACTTGACTTAAATGGTATCAGTGGAGACCAAGTCTACGTGATATCTAAGGAAGCTAGTTCATGGAGGAGAATTCAGCCATGGGCTATGGTCATCTGACCAGCTCCTTTTTTCATCTCCAGCCTCCTTGAAGATGGTACACAAAGCTAATTTCTGAAGACGACTGTAGGTCAGCAATGATCACTTTTGTCACATGTTGAAGCCTGGGCTATATATAAATAACTGATGGTCATTTTTCTTGTGTGTTCTTTTTTTTTTCCCCCTTAGGAAGATGGGTTTCTTCAAAGCACTTTGCTATTTTAAGGCCTCAGACATTTCCAGCACTTGAACAGGGTTGCTCTGAGCCTTGACTTATTTACAGAGAGATATTGGACTGAGATAAGATTACTTAATAATCCACCAATTCTTACTAAACACAGTTTCTTTCCATATCCTCAGTGAAAGCTGGGAGTAAGCACTCTCAAATAGAGCTTTAGATGTTGCTGTGTTCTTATTCTAGAGACGGTTACTTGAATCTTGAGTTATACAGACTGGCTTCCGTGGATGGATTTTAACATTGGTCAGTGGCTAAATAGTTTTCAAAGGCTGTAAGGTGAAATCCACAGGAAGGGGATTGAAGGAAGGGAAATTTCAAATTCTCATCCTTACAATAATCTTACAAGATCAATAACATTATCATTCCCATATCACGGAAGAGAAAATAGAGGACCAAATTGCTTGTACGTGGCAGAATCAGCATTTGAACCCAGGTCAGCCTGATTCATCACATCCGTTACTCCCCTATCTGCACCATGCTATTGACCTACAGAGCCACGGAACCCCGATTTTCGGCATTGCTTTGCCAAAAGGTACTACAAATCATTTCACCCCAAAATTCATACACATGTCACATATGTATTAAGCACTTACTATGTGTCAGGTACTGGGCTAGGATCTGGGAATAAAAAGTTATTAAGTTATTGCCTGCCTTGAAGTGCTTAGACTAGGAAAAACAATCAATGATAATCAACGTTTATTAAAAAAGCAAAGAGGTTAACCCTTCCTATTTTAGGCTTACACACACACACACACACACACACACACACGTAAACTCATATATACACGCCATCCAGGCTGAATCTTTGTGATGCCTTTTCCTCTTCAAAACCACACTTGGATTCACTGCAATCTGAATAAAGTAAAATTAATAATTGAGGGGAAATATTGTCCTCTTCTCCCTCATCAGGGATAGCTCAGAAAACAGTACCACCTTGATTTGGGAGAAGAAACGTGGATAATTCTAAAGAGTGAGATTTGTTTTTTAAATGTATTTATTTGCTTATTTTTAAAAATCCTATTCATCATAGAAAAAATGAAAGAGAAAGAAAAATTATATCACAACTTCCCACCCCCATAAGACAATCAGTATTGACACCTTATTTATTGTTTCAAACTTTTTCCAGGCATGTGTATATAAACACAGGATTGTACCCTAGATACTGTTTTGTAACTCACCTTTTTCATTGTATATCAAGACATCTTGCCACATAATTACATACATATAACTATATACATATATCATTTAAAATAAGTATATACGTAATCCACTGTTGACATCTCATGATTTATTTAATCAGTTGCTACTGTTGGACATTTCAGGTTGTTTCCAATAAATGATGTTCTACTGAACATTCTTGTCCATTCATCTTTGCAATGATCTGATTATTTCCTTAGGATATTTTTCCAGACATGGAAATGCTGGTTTAAAAACTATACACGTGTGTTAAGGAGTTTTGCTCTCCAGAAAGTCTGTAGTATCTCACATCTCACCAGTGGAAGAAGGAGGGGTCCACTTTCCACACCCCGCAACAAGCATTGGAAACTTTAGGCGGCAGTGGGGTGAGAGAAAGTTCTAAGACTCCACGTGAGGCTTAATCCCAATGACTGACCCTGGAGGGAACGGGTCCTTGGCAGGCTTCGCATAAAGGAGTCATTGCCTGGAGGCAGGAGTTTGCACTTCATAATCTGCTCCTGTCTCTCTTGGTTTGAGGTTTCTATGAACTGACTGATTTTCAGAGACAAACAGGCTTCCAGGAAGCTTTCCCTCCTCCTGCTTCTTTGATGGCTACAAAGAACATGACAAGAGGATCTTGACCAGTTTAAGTCCAAGGAAGCTATTTTTGCATTAGGACACGATAAACGATGCCACATTTGGAAGCACAGGTACAGTTCTTGATCTTTTATTACAAAAGACCGTCACAGCCACAAATGGGGGTGTAACAGGGAAGTAAGCAGATGGAGGCATTGACCCCAGGAGACCAAGGGAGTCAGATGAAAGTTAGAGAAGCTAGTTCTGGGTTATCAGAGGGAAATACTGCAAGATTTCAAACCCTCAGACGTAAGACTGAGGATGGTGGAAGGGATGAAGGGTAACCTGCTCACTTCTGGAGAAGACCAGAGTCAGGCTGACCCTCCCCTGGTGCCTCGGTGCCACGGCCGGTCAATGAGAAAACACTGCAGGTTCCGGGACCTGCAGCACTGAACTGTTCCTTTGCTACTATAGAAACTCAACCGCTGTCTTTTAAACTTTCACCTGTCACTAAGCACTCCTGGGCATATCTGCTGACCTCTCCGTGCTCTGTACCGACCTCCGCCCTCTGTTTAAAATGTGTTCACCCTACCCTGTGGTTCAGCGTGATCCACAAAGCCCCTCACTCCTGGAGGAATCAGGAAACCCCTAGTTCTCATTCTAGTTCTGTTTGTGTGAGTATCAGGCAGCCCTGGAATTTCACTGCGTCTCTGTTTCTTAGGCCCAACTGAGATGTGACCTATATGGACAAGTAGGAGGACAGAGAAGTGACTCAGCTAGAATCGCGTGGCAGAAGCCCTAGTTGCCATCACCCTTCTCCCCACCCCCATCTCCCAAGTTCTCTGCCCTTTCTTTCTTCCCAAGCATGGAGCTCATTCCAACAAAGCCAACAGGAGTATGCGGACCTGCCTGCAAATGGTGACACTAGCCCTTGCCTCACTTTACCTCTGAGAGCCCTGCCAGTGGGTCCTCTCAAGCTCCAATCTATAGATGAAGAAACAGAGGCTCAGAAAGGTGAAACAGGGCTGGCATGAAAATTAAAGGAGTTGTCACACATTAGGCTTTTAGGACGGGGCCCGGCACACAGCAAACACTCTAAATATAAGCTCTTATTTACTGTTTGTTATGACTCCTTTATCACCGCGAGCCCAGTGAGATGCGCACTTAAGGCAGCCAGGGCTGCACTTGACACTTAGAAAGGACACAATAAATGGTGACCGCTTTATGGTCAGCCTAGTCTGGGACGATGTGTTTGATACCAGCACTGCATCTTGTTCACAGATTGGGAGTCGCAAGGCTCCCCAAAGACTCTGGCCCCTCAGATAATCTCCTCCCGGAACTCTTGGCCAAAGACTTCTTTATGGGGGATTAATCTCACCCTTTCCCCTGGTTTTTTTCCTCTCTTCACCGCGTGTCGCTTATCACTCTGCTTTACTCTTCGGCTCTCCACTTCCCTCTATTATCTCCTCAGCCGCCCACAGTGGCTTCCACTTTGCATCCAGCCACTGCTTTCTGGCTGCTTCTCCCCTGTGACTCTCCTCCCTTTGTCTCTGCGCTCCTGAGTCTGATACGTGCATCGCCGGAAGGTCAGGCGCACTTCTCAGCTACACGTTTTATCTCCTGCCTTTGGAAAACAATGATTGCTCTCCTCCCCTTACTTTCTGTCACCGGGAACTTTTTCCCTTTCTCCCTACAACTTTTTTTTTTTTTTCTGGAAATCACCAGTGGTTTGTTTTCACCTTTTTTCGTCCTAAATACCAACTTAACAATAGTTTTTGCAGAATGCATAAAGACGTGGGGGACTGGAAAATCTCTTTTCGTTTTCTTTCTTATGTCTTTGTGGTTTGGAAAAGGCACATGTACTTCTGCCCTGACCCCTTCCTTTTCTTTTGTGAGCTCCCCCTGACAAAGAACGACTTCAGTCTTGCCAGCAATATCTTCCTGTCAATAAATCACTCTTGTGGCTTCTCAGCAAATAGTTCCTTCATAGACCTTGACTTCCATTCACACTTGAAACATTTCGTATTTACCTTAAAATTCTTGGAAGTCCTCTCATTGTCTTGTTTTGCTTTACTTCTCAATATTGACACCCTCCTACAAATTGGAATCTGCATGGTCAAAGCCAGAGCTGAGGTTGAATACTTTCTCTTCTGTACCTCTGATGACTCGCGTGTTCTTGCCATCCTCCCCGTTCCCGCGTCTCAGAAGGCACATGTTCCTAGTTAGTATTTGCATGCAAAGCGTCCTCACCTGTGAGTATATAGCAGGAGTCAAAATCCCAGCGACGGTTAATTCTCAATCACATAGGTGCACATTTGGTGGATGGTCTAGTCATCTCAGGCTGGCCCCCTCTGATGCTTACCAAATAGTCCAGCTGCTCCTTCACATTCCCCAGCGCCCCTGCAGATACGTGGGGTCCCATGACAGGGCCTGGCCAATGAGCTGTGGGTGGGAGTGACGCGTCCCACTTCTAGGCCAGAGTATAGAAGAGACAGAACAGTTCTCCAGCTGTCCCCTCACCTGCCCAGTGACTGAGGAGGCCTCAGGTTGAGATGATGGAGCCATAAGATTAAAGCCTCCCAGAGCCCTGCTGAGAGCAGGAAAGAACTCGAATTCAGCCCCTGGGCTTGTTGGGGACACATCACAACCTGGCTTACTCTAATATTCTAACATTTCATGCTATAGGGCTAGGGTGTCCCTTATGGGTTAACTTCAGTATTCTGAAAACTTACACTAATTTTAATATTGTTCCACAATAGACGTAGGTAGAAAAGTATCAGTTACCGAGACACACGCATAATGTGTGCCAATCTCACAAGGTAGATAGGAAGACGGATCAAGAGACAGATATAGATTATGTCAAATCACCACGGAGAGGAGTATGATGGAAAAAATTTTAATATCCTTAGGTGCTTAACCAGATGCGATTTTAATTACTCAGTAGAGCGACGGGAGAAAGAGGCAGGCTGCCCCACACGTGAGACCTAGATGGACTCCAGAATCATAGACATGTTCGACAACTCAACGTCAGCACCGCCATCAGGAGAGAGAAATCTCATTCTTAAGGAACATAGTCATATGCTCCAAAGGCAGATACCTCCTTATTACGACAGCGAATGCCATTTGCCTTTTGAAAAATATGTTTTAAACAGCAATTATGAAATCTCGAGCAAAACTTTTAGAAAAACTATAGATGGATAATGTTTGTTAGTGGAGTACGAGATGTGGAGTCGAGTCTGTAAATAATGTTTCAGACACCAAAAGCACATATCATAAAAGGGAAAAATGGAGAAATTCAAGTTTAAAGTTAAAATTTTTATATAGTGAAGTAAAAAGATGTATCACAAACTGGGAAAAGTTATTTGCCAGTGTGCAGTTAGCGAAGGATTCTTATTCAGAATATCTTAAGAACTCTTCAAAATAAGTAAGGAAAAGACCCAAAAAAGGTAGAAAAATGGGCAAAGATAGGAACTGGCAACCCATAAATGTGGCAGCCAAAAGGCTAAAGACCACATGAAACATATTCAACCTCTCTGCAAGCAGAGTTATCCACCAACATTGGATTTTTAGCTAAACTTGTCATCACACTTAGCAAAAGAGGGCATTATCCCCAAAGGCAAAGACTTACTTTGAGACAAAAGGGAAGGGGGCTCTGGATTTCTGCGGCTGAAGCATTACCCACAGCAGCAAGTCCAGACCTCAAAACACTGACCTTGAGAGAGCCCAGATGCCTTTGGGAAAGCAAACACTGTAAAGAAGGGCTTCTTTTTAGCCACCTGGCCCACATGCTGCTGAATGGCCCCAAAGCACCAGAAAGAATATGTGTTAAGGCTCCTCACAGCAGACACCCTCGAGAAGACTTCACTGTCATCGGGAGAGCCAGTGACACTTCCTGGAAACTGGTGTGAAATATTTCACGCTGCTGTCAAAGACCGTGTTGCTGGGCTCATGCCCAGAGTTTTCCTCATCACTGTGGACAGACTGCAGTCGTTCATGCCTTGTATCAAAGTAATGAGTTATTGTTGGGAAAATTTATGTTGAAAAGTGTTGCACGCTTTAATGTTGGCAGTCACTTACTGGAAATAAGATTTATTAGTCCTTTGGTAAGATGCTATGCCAGTAGCTTTAACTGAGGATAAAAGTGTTAGGAAGCCAATGAAAATCAGCTCCAGCTCTAACAGTGACTTACTCTTCCCTAGACAGCTCAGCTCAGTGGCTAAGAGAGGCTAAAACTCTTATGATGCATCAGATGGATTTGGGGCAAGTTCCATAACCTCTCTGAGCCTCACCTCAGTTTCTTAATCTGTAAATGTGAAAATGAATAGTTCTTCTTGGGCTTTGGGGAGGATGAAGAAGACCAGGCACACAGCACAGTGCCTGGCACGTAGCCTGCAATGGATGTCAGCCCTCCTTAGTAAAAGATTAACAGACTGTTTTCATCCACAAGGGTGATTGTGCTCCTGGCTCCCAGGTTGTGGGCTGAGAGCCTTAGATTGCTTCTCCATCAGTGGCCCTCATTTGCTGAGAGCCAGCCACAGCCGTGCTTGCAGAGCCCCTTGTGACCTTGGGCTTGTATTGGTGATACATATGACCAGGGTAGGGAGGGGAAGAACATGTCTGTGCCTGTGGAAAAAGCAGAGTTAATATTCACAAAGGACAAATGTCTAGTCTCATCCTTCCCCACTACACGCCACTGCCCCTCGTCAATGAATCCACCCTTGTGGGAGATTGACACTCAGTCCTGCCTGGAGGTGGGATATGGGTTAGATGACACTCCCTACACCCAGACCCTGTTTTCACTTCCTCCATAGCCTGTACAATTATTCAACGTGCCACATATTTTTCCTTATTGTTTCTCTGTACCAGAATGTCTGTGTGTTCACTGTGATATCCCAAGCATCTGAACCGTGGTACTCAGTAGGTACTCAATACAACTTGTTGAAGGAATGGAATAAAATTCAACTGAGTAAAATCCAATGTTGACCAAAGTTACTGTCATGGGTTGAATTGTGCCCCCCGCAAATTCCTGTCTTAAAGTCCTAACCCCAGTACCACAGAATCTGTATTTGGAGATAGGGCTCTTTAAAGAGGTAACTGAGGTAAAATGAGGTCATATGGGTAGACCCTAATCCAATATGACTGGGATCATTATAGGAAGAGGAGATAAAAAATATGCATGCACAGAAAGAAGACCATGTAAAGACACTGAAGCAAGACTGCCATCTATGATACAAACAGATGGAGAGATATACCATGTTCTTGGACTGGAAGAATCAATATTATGAAAATGACTATACTACCCAAAGCAATCTACAGATTCAATGCAATCCCTATCAAATTACCAATTGCATTTTTTACAGAACTAGAACAAAAAATCTTAAAATTTGTATGGAGACACAGAAGACCCCAAATAGCCAAAGCAGTCTTGAGGGAAAAAAACGGAGCTGGAGGAATCAGACTCCCTGACTTCAGACTATACTACAAAGCTACAGTAATCAAGACAATATGGTACTGGCACAAAAACAGAAATATAGATCAACAGAACAGTATAGAAAGCCCAGAGATAAACCCACGCACCTATGGTTAACTAATCAATGACAAAGGAGGCAAGGATATACAATGAAGAAAAGACAGTCTCTTCAATAAGTGGTGCTGGGAAAACTGGACAGCTACATGTAAAAGAACGAAATTAGAACACTCCCTAACACCATACACAAAAATAAACTCAAAATGGATTAGAGACCTAAATGTAAGACCGGACACTATAAAACTCTTAGAGGAAAACATAGGAAGAACACCCTTTGACATAAATCACAGCAAGATCTTTTTTGATCCACCTCCTAGAGTAATGGAAATAAAACCAAAAATTAAAAAATGGGACCTAATGAAACTTAAAAGCTTTTGAAAAACAAAGGAAATTACAAATAAGATGAAAAGACAACCCTCAGAATGGGAGAACATAGTTGCAAACGAATCAACGGACAAAGGATTAATCTCCAAAATATATAAACAGCTCATGCAGCTCAATATTAAAAAAAAAAACAACCCAATCAAAAAATGTGCAGAAGACCTAAACAGACATTTCTCCAAAGAAGACATACAGATGGCCAAGAAGCACATGAAAACCTGCTCAATGTCACTAATTATTAGAGAAATGCAAATCAAAACTACGAAGAGGTATCACCTCACACCAGTTAGAATGGGCATCATCAGAAAATCTACAAACAACAAATGCTGGAGAGGGTGTGGAGACAAGGGAACCCTCTTGCACTGTTGGTGGGAATGTAAATTGCTACAGCCACTATGGAGAACAGTATGGAGGTTCCTCAAAAAACTAAAAATAGAATTACCATATGACCCAGCAATCCCACTACTGGGCATATACACAGAGAAAACCATAATTCAAAAAGACAATTGTACCCCAATGTTCATTGCAGCACTATTTACAATAGCCAGGTCATGGAAGCAACCTAACTGCCCATCGACAGGCAAATGGACAAAAAAGAAGTGGTACATATATAGAATGGAATATTACTCAGCCATAAAAAGGAACAAAATTGGGTCTTTTATAGAGACATGGATGGATCTAGAGACTGTCATACAGAGTGAAGTACTGTCATACAGAGTGAAGTAAGTCAGAAAGAGAAAAACAAATATCGTATATTAACACATATATGTGGAACCTAGAAAAATGGTACAGATGAACCGGTTTGCAGGGGAGAAATTGAGACACAGATGTAAAGAACAAACGTATGGACACCAAGGGGGGAAAAGTGGTGGGGGGGTGGTAGTGGGATGAATTGGGAGATCGGGATTGGCATGTATACACTAATATGTATAAAATGGATGACTAATAAGAACCTGCTGTATAAAAAAAAAAGACTGCCATCTACAAGCCAAGGAGAGAGGCCTTGGGATGAAATCAACCCTTCCAACACCTTGATCTTGGACTTCTAGCCTCCAGAGCTGTGAGGAAATAAATTTCTGTGGTTTAAGCCACGCATTCCAGGATACCTCGTTATGGCGGCCATAGCAAAACACTTCAGTCCTGAAGGAGGTTTCTGCAGCAGAACTGAGGTCTGGGTTTCGTTAGCTTGAAGCACTAATTTTTTAATAGTCCATCGTTTGGAAACAGTACCTCTTTAAAAGTTGAGCAACCCTCCCCCCACTCAATGGGGTCCAAAGACTTGAGTTTTCAGGTGACCCAGCCCAGCTCTTCTTTTCTTTCCCTGGAAAAGTCAGCTAGTATAGCTGCAGCCCAGGACTCACCCTCTGGGAAGTCCCGCCCTCCCACTGCAGGACAGACACCTCCAACAGCTGCTTTGGCTTCTGAAGAGTCCTCACATGGGATTGCTTATTGCACAGACAGTATCCCTTGTTTACTTGGGGTCTCGCTCCACTGGAGAAGGGAGATGACAGTCATCTCATGTACTTTCTCATTTCCCAGTCAAGAGATGACAGCAGTGCTTGCTGTGTACAGGGCCCTGGGCTGGGCACTGGGAGGAGATAGATACAGTCGAGCTCACTTCCCTAGGGAAACCTATAGTCCAGTAGGAATAATACGATTTACAGACCTGAAACAGCCAGAGGCACAAACATACCCAAGGCGGGATCTAGTAATCCCCATCCTAAACGGTAGGTAAAGAGATGCTACAATAACTCAGAGAAGAGAGAGGACTCGAGGCGAGAGTGGATGGACGGGGAGGCTGGGAGCATAGTCTCCTGTCATTGTAATATTGGGACTCGTGGTTGTAATGTAACACTGCACTATTGGGCTAGTGATAGTGGGCTGGGAGTAGGGTGGAGCCTTCGAACCTTGGAGGACAGCAGAAGTCAATGTCCAGAGGAGGATCTGAGCACGAGATGTGTTTGTCATGTCTCAGAGAAAATATCTAAGGCACGGCAAGGCCAGCCACCCATTTCCACACTAGATCCCAGGAGGAAATGAGCAAAGCATCTGAGCTACATTCTGTTACTTGCTTTCCGACCACAGGCCTTTTGCCCAAACCCTCACATAGGCTCCTGATGTGTTCGGGGGTGATGACAGGGAGCTGCTTCTCTCTGTCCTGTTACACGCAGAAACCAATGTCCCCACACTAGACCACATCCGGATCCTGACCCTAAGCATCTCAGCACTGGTCAGCGCACACAGGCAAAGGCAAGAACAGAAGTGGCATGGAGGGGAGAAAGTTTTCTCCTTAGAAGGTGAAATAGTGAAAGCTACTCAGTCACTCATGCTAAGTCTTCTCAGCAGGATACAGCCTCAAGCTTGCCTTTAAACCCCAGGTGTATATGAGGGGAGGGAGAGAATAAGAGAGAGAGTGAGAGACCAAATGAATGAATGAATTCCAATAGATAACAGAGCATGCATTTAGAAGCACCACTAATAAAGTCTTTGCATCCTCCTAGCCTTACCTTATCAAAACTCCTCCCCTGGGTATGTGATGTGAGGAAAGGAGGTGGGCAAAGATCTTTGAGATGCCCCTGAGATATGGCAGGCAGTGACTAGGCTGGTCTTCTTGGAGTAGAAGGGAGGGCCATGCTGAGTGATGACCTGAGGAAGAAGGAGGTACACGAGGCCAAAGCAAGTTTTCAGGTTTGCCTCCCATACCTGAGACTAGGCTTCCCCATCAGTTCCTGTCACCTCTCCTCTTCTTCCCAGCCATGCACAGGTCTAGCAGTACAGGCAGGAACCAAGATAGGGTTTGCCTTTTTAATCAGTGCATTCCCATTATCCACAACTCCTTTGCCTCACTACCATGGATACTATGTTATTACTATTATTACAACTTGTTCAAGTATTTGCTCAGAAGCTTCATAGATTTTTCTTTCCTGAAACCTGAGTTAAATTAACTTATTTACATGTATACTTTGGAGCTGCATTGGAAGATCACGCTGTACTTTGACACAATGTATCTCTTTCCTAGTGACAGCGATGGAGGTTAAGAGAGATCATCTCACTTTGGTAAGATTATACTGTGATGTCACATGGCATCAAAACACAGGACATGTACTGGTGGTTTCCCAATATTTCTTTAGCAAAAGGGGTCAGAGGTGTTAAGTAGGCGCAACTTCACACTGAAAATAATGGCCTCATAATTGTTCTTAGCCATTTCAGGCGCGATCTTTCTGTGGGTCACCATCTCTTGGCACCCGTCTCCCAATTCTCTGCCCCTCTAAGGAGCCCTCGGACAGTTTATTCTTTATTGCTATGCTGGACAGCTGAAAAACGTGCATTTCTGTGAGTTCCTTCCTTCTTTCTAGCTGTAATCAAGCTGCAAGGTACATGTGAAAATTCCAATCAGGAACCTTTGGAACTTTTTTTCAATTCCCTTAAGCCAATTTTTTCAACGTCAAGAAAAATTTGCGATGAGCCTCCAGGCTATCCTCTGTTGAACACTTCACTTCTAATGATAGATGGTGTTACTAATCTTAAACACTCCCCGACTTCTCTTAATTGACTAGATTTGGCTCAGTGCCTAGAATCAGCCCCTTGGTAGCCTCTGACCAAGTAGGCTGTTCAATAGAGTGGAAGGAAGGTGGTGATTTCATGTGACTTTGAGCAATGCTTTTCCCTCCTTAATTCTCCCTTTGCTGCAGCCTGAGCAACAGGCTAGGAAATAAGATCCCCATGATTCTTGTTTGAACTGTTGAGCATCAAACCCTCAACTATCCTTTTACTATAAATTAAGTTCACGCCTCTTCCTGCAGGGTGGTGCTTTCAATCATTTGCATTTCTCAGCTTTTATAGATTTGGAAATGTTTAGATGCAAGGATTGGGGGAAGAGATGTAGGCAGATGAAATGTACTGTTGGACAAAGTGGAAGATACAGAAGAGAGAAAGGAACAGAAAAGCAGGGAGAACAAGAGAGGAGAGAGACAGAGAGAGAATTGAAGCCTTTTGTCACAGACCCACCTCCCAAAACTTCTTATAAGAAACCCCATTGGCTGTAAACTTAGCACTTTTTGATTTCTCACCAAAGGCTTTGGTACGACCACCATGGATATTTCCCAAACTATCTCTGTAACTCTCTGACCAGCGGGGTTTGGTCACAGATGGCAGCTTTAGCAAATATAGGATCTCAATATAAAAATGCTTTGGACTTTCCCTGAAATTTTCTTTCTCCAGACAGCTCAGTTGGAAGTTCTAGTCGTTTGGTCTTCTGTGTTTAACTTGACCTTAAATAATTACTGGCATTTACGGGGGCTGCCTCAGTAATTCCCAGATCAATGTTTTATGTTCCTGGATTGTACTCTTGACAGAGAATATCTATTTTTAAAGCAAAATATATTGAATATATTATGTACCCAGAAATAGAAGGAGGAGAGAAGATCCGCTCAAGGGTAAGGAAGAGTCAGTCTTCCCTTTGGGCTCCCGTGGGAGTGGGGCAGACGAGGGCTCCCTCAGCTGTCAGCGGGACCAAAGCTCGTCATTGGTACATTGTTCTCTTCTAACTACTGGAGGAGGTGGGTGCTACGAAGCTTTCTCAGCATCCCAGTCCCATGCCCTCGGTACACTGCTTGTACTTTTTTGCCACGTAGCTCGTGAGCTGCCACAGGGGGTGCATCTCTGCATCCTCCCTGGGCTCAAAGGCTCTCTTCACTATTTTCCTCCTCACATTGTGTGTCTCCCTTCATTTTTTTTTCCACCACTATATGTGTCAGCCTTTTTCTCCCCAAACATGACAAGATGAGTCTTAGAGGAAGCCCCATCCCCTCATTCCCCCTTCCCAGTCCCAACTGCTCTTCCTCTCTGTGCGACACCCCCCCCCAACCCGCTCACCTCACCAGCCCTGCAGAAGCAGCTCCCTCACCTGCTCAAGACGGAAGCCAGCTGACCAAGGCGCTGCTCTTCCCAGCTCTCTGGGCGGCTGCCCTCTGCAGCAGCACACATAGTGCACTGAGCGAGCGGAGGGCAGGGCTGGACCCCGGGGGGATGTTCACAAGCTTCTCTGTGCCTCAGCTTCAGTGCCACCTGGGTTGGGCTGGCCCTATGCAGCTTGGTGAGAGCTCGCTTTACAAAGATGCGGACCGCCTGTGGGTTTACCATTCATCTGCCATTGTGGGGCTGCCAGGAAATTCTACAGGCCTGACCCCCACCCTGACATGTGAGTGCTGAGGTCTACCATGACCCTCTTTGGGGGAAGTCTACTCTTGACATCTCTAAATCTCACTGAGAACTGGTTTCCAATTTTTGATTCACCTGAAGGCCCCATAGCTCTGAGTACTTACACCTGGATAGAAGAACATGGTAAAAATCAAAACTGATAAACATAGACTGAAACCTTTCTTTATAAACTCTAATCTTTGAGTCATTCAAATCCCCATAATGCTTCTGAGTATCTCTGTTGTACCTGTCACGCGTGGCCTGTGAAAGATACGTGGAGATGCTTGTCTCTCCCAATGTCATAGCACTGTTAGATCATTGGGGGCCAACACTTGGCACGTGGATTGCCACTTTCCACTTCTAAACCAGTTGCAGGGCTGAGTAATAGCTTACCCCCTTCTTTGCTAACAAGCCTAGATTCAATCTCAGAATCTTTTCTAACATAGCATTCCAGGTTATCATTGTCAATCAGTTGAAGTTGGTATCCGAGATAAAACACATTTGCCTTATTTATCCCAGACCAGTGTTTTTCAAACTGCAAGTTACAACCAACTGATGAGTATATTAATTTAGCAGGCAACAGCCAACATGAGGGAGAGAGGAAGGGAGGAAGGAAGGAAAGAAGAAAGGGAGGGAATGACTGATTGGGGAGGGTGGGAGCAAAAGAAATGGAAAATAACAGACAGGATCGAATAGGAAATATCAAAACATATCACATAGAGTTAAGTGTAAATATTTGGGTTGATTGCTCTCTGTTTGCCAACCCTCTCTCTCCCGACCCCCACCCCCAAGATTTATTCATCATCCGGCTAAGGACCTGGGGTCTCATCCTCCATGGACTCTATCACCACAGTTCCCTTGCCCCTGGCTTCTTGTTGGCCTTGGCCAGACAGGAGCACCAGCAGGAGATCCTGGAGGGCAGTGGCTGCATCCTTCCACTCCTGCAGCCAGGTTGTGTGGTCCTCTTGCCATGCTCCAGAGCTTACTGGACATCAGTATGACTTCCTTCCTTCTTTTATGTCTTTATGTCTAGGGGATGTTAAAAAAAAAAAAAAAACTATTAAATTTTAATAAAATGTAAATATTTCCAAAAACTTTTGCTTCAGCATTAGATATGTCCATATGTGTACATATGCCTACCTCTAAACACACACACACACAAAGTGTACCAGGACACAGTGTAACATTTATTCCTTACTGTGTTATTGTGGGTCATGGTCTAAAAAAAAGTTTGAAAGTCACTACCATAGATGGCAGGCTAAAGACTTTCTTTTGGTTTCCTCTCCACCTAGTGCTTTGAGAATACATTAACTGGTAGTCATTTCTGAGCTCCTTGGACTTGACTCCTGCCAGTTCACCCTTGTTAATTCACAGCTGGGTACTCCTTTTGTTTATCATTTCTCATCATTTGTTCATTCAGCAACATCAGACACCAGCCATGTTCTAAGTCTCTTGTTAACCCTGGAAGGCACTGCAAAGGTCTCTGCCCCTCTGGTCTTGTTTTCTCTACCTATCAGGGAACAATTTGAGGGCAGGGCTTCCTCCAGGCTTTCCTTCTTGTCTCCAGTGTCTTGCTGCTCAAAGTGTGGTCCATGTACCAGCAGCATCAGCATCACCTGGTTGCTTATTATAAAAGCAGAATCTCAGGCCACTCCAGAACTAAGGATCTGACTCTGCATTTTTACACACTCTCCAGGTGATTCATAAGCAAACACAAGTCAGAGAAGCACTTCTCCAAAGCCCAGCCTGTGCTGCATGAGGACTGGTTGCTCAACAAAGGGAGGTTGGGTGACTGAGAAGCTCTTGAGACTGGAGAAGATGGTACCCAGCAGATGGTGTTTATGGACGATGCGACCCTGGGAGCCCTGCTTCCCTGAGGCCTTGGAGACCAACAGGCTATCTGTGCCTTAGTCTCTTCCACCAGGAAATTGAGGAAATAGTCATTTCTCCCATTCAGTCAGCCTCTTACGGTAAAGTCCCAAGGGAGGAGCTACCGGGTTTCCCAACGAGTGAGTGAAGAGAGCATCATGTAACTGGAAGGGAGCTAGTCCAGGCTGGGAGAGGCTGAAACGATTCACACATGGGGTTCAATTTCCTCATCTGTAAAAGGAGGATAATAATTGCTCTCCTGCCCACTTCTTGTGGACATCCAATAAAGTCCCAGGTGTGAAGAGGCAGGTGGGCACCAGCCTCATTATCTGAGCAGTTTCAGCTTCTGGGGTGTGTGGGGTCCAGAGCATTCTACCCTTTTACCATGGGTACCTGCAAGAACAAAACGTTTCTGAAGGCCTTTACAACAGTTTAAAGTTTATCCCAAATAGAGAACAAGGTAATTAAGCTCATTAGCAGAAAATAACTTGCTCAGCTTGTTGAAGGTCGGTGGCTCCAGTCTCATGCGCAGCACAGAAGGCAATGGAGAAAGAGGTGGAGTTGGAACAGCCAGACGATCCCTGCCTGGCCTCTCTTTTCCATTTTCATAGGCACTACAGAGTCTGGTGATGTTGAGAAGAATGGAAGTGGGAGCCAGCAGTGAGGAAATAATAGTGGAAAAGTAGGGTCTCTAGGAAATCTGTCTGGATGAACATTAACATAGGGAAAGCAGGTGCTTTCCTATGCCCTCAGGTAGAACGTGCTCTCAGGTAGAAGCTCAAACCCAGGCAGAATCTAGTCTACAAACTCTGCTTTTGCAAATGCAAAGACTGGCTCTGAAAAATCATCTCTCTTTAAAATATACTCACTCATTCGATCAATATTTATAGAGTACCTACTCTGTGTCACACATCAGCAGTCAGAAAATACAATGCAGAAGAAAACATATTTTCCGCTTTCCAGGAGCATGTCTAATTTCATCAGTTTCTCTCTTAAAAGCCCTCAATAAATCCATAACTTAGAAGATGATATCTAGGTAAAAAGACGAGTAGTTGCCAGAGGTTAGGAGAAGGGGAGGGATGAATAAGTAGAGCACAGAGAAGTTTTAAAGAGTTAAACTATTCTGTATCATACATAATGGTGGATACATGTCATTATAAATTTGTCCAAACCCATAGGATGTACAACACCAGAAGTGAATCTTAATGTAAACTATAAACTTTGGATGATAACGATTTGTCAGTGTAGGTTCATCAATTGTAACAAATCTACCACTGTGATGGGGAATGTTGATAATGGGGGAGGCTGTGCATGTGGGGGCAGGGGGTATATGGGATATCCCTATACCTTATTCTCAATTTTGCTGTGAACTTAAAATTGCTCTAAAAAATAAAGTCTATTAAGTACTTTTTAAAAAAAGAACAAGGATGCTCACTCTCACCAGTACAATTCAACATTGTATTGGAAGTCCTAGCCAGAGCAATTAGACAAGAAGAAAAACAAAAAAAAGGCATCCAAATTGGAAAGAAGAAGTAAAATCATCTCTGCAGATAACATGATATTATATACAGAAAACCCTAAAGATTCCAGCAAAAAATAGTTAGAACTAATGAATTCAATAATGTTTCAGGTTACAAAATCAGTATGCTAAAATCAGTTACATTCTCTTTTCAAAAAAGAGAAATTAAGAAAATAATCCCTTTTACAATTGCATCAAAAAGAATAAAATACTTAGGAATAAATTTAACCAAGGAGGTGAAAAATCTGTACACTGAAAACAATGAAAAATAAAACATGGATGAAAGAAATTGAAGAAGATACAAAATAAATGGAAAGAAACTCCATGTTCATGAATTGGAAAAATTAATATTGTTAAAATGTACATACTCCTCAAAGTGATCTACAGATTCAATGCAATCCTTATCAAGATTCTAATGGCAATTTTCACAGAAATAGGGAAAGCAATCCTGAATTTCGTATGGAATCACAAAAGACCCTGAAGAGCCAAAGAAATATTGAGAAAGAATAACAAGCTAGAGGTATCACACTTCCTGATTTCAAACTATATTACAAAGCTATAGTAACCAAAACTATATGGTATTGGCATAGAAACAGAAAGATCACTGAACAGAACTGAAAGCTCAGAAATAAATCCATGCATGTATGATCAATTAATTTTTGACAAAGGAGCCAACAATATACAATGGGAAAAGGGTACTCTTCAATAAATGGTGTTGAGAAAACTGGATAGCCACATACAAAAGAATGAAACTGAACCCCTATCTTATACCATACATAAAAAATCAACTCAAGATGGGTTAAAGACTTGAACATAAAACCTGGTACTGTAAAACTCCCAGAAGAAAATATAATGGGCAAGCTCCTTGTCACTGTCATGACAACTATTTTTTTGGATTTGACACCAAAAGCAAAGGCAACAAAAGCAAAAATAGACAAGTAGGACCACATGAAACTAAAAAGCTTCTTCATACCAAAGGAAACTATCAACAAAATGAAAAGGCAACCTATAGAATGGGAGAAAATATTTTCAAACCACATATCAAATAAGGCATTAATATACAGAATATATGAGAAACTCACACAACTCAAAATATAAAAACCAAATAACCCAACTTAAAAACGGACAAAGGCCCTGAGAGACATTTTTCCAAAGAAGACATATAAATGGCCAACAGATACATGGAAAGGTACCCAACATCACTAATAATGAGGGAAATGTAAATCAAAATCACAATAAAATATCACTTCACAACAGTTAAGAAGACTCATATCAAAAAGACAAAAGCTAACAAATGTTGGCAAGGATATGGAGAAAAGGGAACTTCTGTACACTGCTGGTGGTAATGTAAACTGGTACAGTCACTATGAAAAACAATATGGAGGTTCCACAAAAAATTAAAAATAATATACCATATGATCTATCAGTCCCACTTCTAGGTATATGTCCAAAGGAAATAAAAACAGGATCTTAAAGAGATACCTGCACCTCCATGTTAACTGCAGCATTATTCACAATAACCAAGGTATGAAAACAACCTAAGTGTCTGTTGACAGATGAATGGGTAAAGAAAATGTGGTATATATATAATGGAATATTTTCCAGCCTTGAAAAAGAAGGAAATTCTGCCAATTGAGACAACATGGATGAACCTGAAGGGTATTATGCTAAGTGAAATAAGCCAGACAGAGAAAGACAAATACTGCACGGTATCACTTATAGAAGGAATCTTTCTAGAAAGTTGAACTCATAGAAATAGAGTTGAATGGTGGTTTCCAGGAGCTGGGAGGTGAGGGAAATAGGGAGAGAATGGTTAAAGGGTACAAATTTTCAGTTATAAGATGAATAAGGTCTGAGGATCTAATGTATAACATGGTGACTATAGTTGCTAATGCTGTAGTGTGCAATTGAAATTTGCCAAGAGAGTAGAACTTAAGTGTTCTCACCAAAAATAATAATAATAATACTGTTTAATATGGGAAGTGATGAACATGTTAGCTCTATGGTAAGAATCCTTTCATAATGTATATGTATATCAGATCATCATATTGTACACTTTAAATATATCACAATTTTATACTTCCATAATAAAAATAGAAAAAAAAGATAACATCTAAACTCCTTTGCTTGGCCATTCAAACTCCGGCCCCAATCCACCTTTACAGTTTCTTCTTTGGCCAACCCCACCCCTGCCATCCCTCCAGCATAAACTCGACACTTAAGCTAACTAAAGCTCTTTGCAACCCACCAGTTTAATGTGCTCTTTAGGTCTCCTTAACTTCACACAAGTTCTTCCCACTGTCTGGAATATCCTTTTTCCTCTCTTGTCTCCTTGATCAACTCCTATTCATCCTTCAAAGCCCATCTCAGAAGATATCTATCTGTGTAGCCCACTTGATGTCCTCAAAAAGTGACAATTACTCTCTCCTCTGTGCTTCTACAGCACATAACAGCATGTAGTTTTATTATATAATTCATTCAGCTGTTTACTCGCAGCGGCCAGCATTAGACTGAGTTTCTGGAGGCCAGGGCCATGTCTTTTTTATCTTTGCATCACCATCATTTGGATCAAGGACAGAGCTGGAACCAGAACCCAAGCTTCTAAATCCAGTGTTCTATTCATTTTGCCATCCTGCTAGCTGGCCAGCCTCACTTACCACCCTTAGGCTTTATTAGCTGGATTCCTGGAGGCCTGTAACAAGCACAAAGCAAAGAGAATTTGGAATCAGGATATGATTTCTTAAACTTTCTTTTCAGCCCTCTGATTCAAAGTCCATGCAATTTGGTTTTTATCTTATTTCTGTCATAACTAGTTCATCCTGGGAAAATGCCTTAATCTTTCTAGGTTGCCTCAGTTTTCCCATAAGTTAAATAGATATAAAGAAACTTCGCCAAGTCTTTTTCATAGAGATGTTTTAAATATTAGCCAAACATTTAACAAGTATCTATTAAGGCCCTATCATGTAAAACCCAGAGCGAAATTTTATCCAAGGGGAAAAAAGATGAAAAATCATAGTCCCTGTTCCTAAGTAACTTGTCATCTAATAGATAAGAAAAAATGTATACCCTACTGTCAGTAATAAAATACAAAATGTGTTAAGCACTATAAGAGAAGTACAAATTATGAGCTATAGAAGAGTGAAGAAAGGAATTATATAATTGCTGTTTAAATACACCCTTTATTATATTCTAGAAACTGAGATTTTTGAAACTTCCAAATTATGTTAAAATATTTTATAATAAGAGTCTGCTTAAGTGCATGAGACACTTTATTAACAGGAGGCTTGGGGAATTCTGAAGGAGACTGTCCACCTCCTTAAGAATGCCAAGGGGGAAGGGTATCAGTTACGGCATATTAGTTCCACGGTAAAAAGCCACTGGGCTGAGCATTCAGGAGACAGAATGTTCTGGAACAAGCTGTCTTCAGAGGCGTCAGAAAACATCTCTCAGAATTAGGCAGAGAGCCCAGGAATCCTGGCCCACAGAGGCCAGCTGTGGTCCTCAGTGTCATCCAAATGGGTGCTTGGACCACAGTCATGGGCTCTAGAGAAAAACACCTTCCTCATATGCAATCCACAGGATGCTAGGAATTATACAGAAAAAAAAAAAAAACCAGTTGGGAAACTCCTACTTACACAGATTAAATAGATTCTTCTGTATTGTAGAACTTCTTGGATTCTTTAACATATTAATGTGCTTTGGAACTTTTGAAGAGGAAAATAAATACAGTGGTATTTCCCCAATTTATTAGACTACAAGCCTTACGTTTTACAAAGCATTTCATGGAACTTGTGTCACACAGAATATTTTGGAAAACGCTGAAGAAAAAAGAAGGAATCTGAAACTTACCAGTTACTTCTTATATAAGTTTGCATATTTATTATAAACATGTAAGCATTTGATGGAGGAGTTTGTAGACAATGTACCCTTCATTCCTGTACCTTACTGCGTCATTGGAGCAAAGAGAAAAAGGGCTCAGAGAGAGAATGAATGACTGATTTTTAAATCTTAAATGTCTTGCCTGGCTTTATTATATTTTTCCTTCTTACAAATGCCAACAATGATGAAAACAAATGATGGACTGATCTTTCTGATCAAACTGCATTACTGGGATCCAGGCTGATTTTAAACAAAACAAGAAAAATACACACTTCCCAGAGTATACCTCTTAGGGGGAGATTGCTTTGTTTTTTGGGTTTTTTGTTTGTTTGTTTGTTTTTGCAGTAGCGGGCCTCTCACTGTTGTGGCCTCTCCCGACGCCGAGCACAGGCTCGGGACGCGCAGGCTCAGCGGCCATGGCTCACGGGCCCAGCCGCTCCGCGGCATGTAGGACCTTCCCGGACCGGGGCACGAACCCGTGACCCCCGCATCGGCAGGCGGACTCTCATCCACTGCGTCACCAGGGAAGCCCGATAGCTTTGTTTTTAAAGTCCTCTGTGAACTTTCAAACAGCAAGGATCTGAACCAGGAGTGTCAACTAGAATTCCTTGGGGGTCCAGTTCTTATCTTATTCTGTTGGCTTCTCACTTACCTGGAAGACCAGAACCAAATGTAGGTGAGAATGTGCATTTGGATCCATTCATGAAGGACATGTTAGACGTTTAACCACCTCCCCATTCAACCGACATGTTTAGAGAAATGGCTGTGACCCAGCATGGTTCCAGAGGAAGAGAAAGATGGTCTTTCCCATGTATGAAGATAAGTAGATATACAAGGGTACAGTCTCCCAGATGTTTTAAGCTCCCAGATCTACCTCTGATTCCTCCCCACATCAGAGATGGTCAGTTCCTCATAAAAATTAAAAACGAGCTTTTGACCCTTTGATAACATTTATAGCCATTTTCGTGAACCACCACACATACTGCTTTCAACTCCCTTCCAATTGTGCAGGCTGCTGACCACCCGTCCTGTCCTCTCTCAATCTTGCCTCACAGTTTTGCCCTAAATGAGAATCTCAGCTGCCCAGCGATGGCCCTTTCTCTCCTCCCCACGAAATGAACAATCTCTCTGGTCCTGCCACTCCTCCCACTCTCCCACTTTCTGCCCCTGCTGACTCCGGGTGACTCCTCTCTGCACCCCCTGACCTACTGCCCCCTCCCTAAGGAGAAGCCTGCAGACCGATGGCCCCGCCCTCCCACTCACACAGAGCGCAGTTCGTCCTGCTTGTGAGGGCCGGGTGGCAAAGTGCCTGTGAACGACTGCACTGTTGGCCTCATCCACTTCCAGCAGCAGCAGTGTTTATCTCCAGGTTGAATGGTGGAATACAGGAAATAGTCTCCAAAGAAATCAAGCCAATCTGCCTAGAAGGGCTTAGAGTTCCCAGAGTGGAAGTTGATGCCCGAGAATAAGGCCTTCCTTGTTTTGACACTGGTCGGAGAATGGATTCAAATTTCTGAGAGAAATGATTTGAACCTAGACGTCCACAGCTCAGAATACACCCTGAAGGGAAGCCCACAGTATGTCTTGCCCTGTACACCTGCCCAGACAGGTAGTCAGGATTCTCAGGACAGAGAAAGGCTAGAAATAGCAGAAGAAACCCAGGTGAGCCATTTATACTAATCAACTGAATCTTTCGTTCTCAAATATGAATGGACGACTAAGGATCAATAGAACACGGAGGAAAATAAGTAGCAGAAAAGGGAAGGGTACTCTACTGCTGTGAAGATGGCTAAGTCAGCATTTCCTCCTTCCTTCTAGAAATCATCCAAAAGCACAAAGAAAGAAAATTTTTAAATCCAACAAATGATATTTTTGGTGAAAATAATAACAACAATGATAATAACAGCTAATGATTATATAGCAATTATTCTGTACCAAGTACTGTTTGTAAAACTTTGTACACACTGACTCATTTAACTCTGCACTAAATCATAGATATAACTACTATACTGATGTTTTTTCTGATGAAGTTATTCAGGCACAAGATATTAAGTAATCTGTAGAATGTCACAGAGGCAACAAATCGAGAACTAAGATTAGAACCAAAGCAGTTTGATTCTAGGGTTCACAGTCTTAACCTTTGTACACTGTCACTACCTTCCATGACAGATAGAGTATACACATTCTGAAGAATGTGTAATGTAGGGTCGAAGCAGATTAAATCAAGCAGAAGACAGAAATGAAGGAAAGAAATACAGAGAATAAGGAGAGAGAATGGTAGCAGCATATGTTAGAAAGCACCAGCAAAAGTACACTTAGGGAAAGCCAGGAGTGCACTGAAATGCAAAATGTATCTGTAATTCGCCACAGTTAGTATGGGTTCTAAGGTAAACATGTCTGGTGGCAGAAGTTCTTCTGTTTCTGGTTGGTTCAGAGATGCAGAGGAGGTGAGCTAGAAAGAATACAAGTAACTGCACCAGCACTTCATGCCCTCCTTTATGGCAGAATATGACATATCCAAGTGATACGTTCAGGGAGGAATCTGTCTCTGTGGCAGCAGGGAAGACTTTGGGTTGTGAAAAACAGCTAGTCTTAGTGATTTGCCTACACACACCCCACTCCACTCCACCGACAGAGACCTAATGTTGGCTTTAGGAAAATGCAACTTATTAAAAGACAAAAATTAAATGGGAACTTAACAAAAATTGACACAAAGATATCCAAGAATAAAAGCAGCAAAACTTGATAAGAAATGAACAATATTTACTAAAAATTATTGCTATGAAACAGATGAAAGTTATGAATAAGTGTTTCTCAGGAAATTAAAAGTAATTAATTGAAGCAATTGCCTCTATGAAGCACGATTACGAAGCAGAAGTGTGAAAACTCAGGGAGAAAAAGGAATAGGGCAACAGGAACAGATAAAATATGAGCTGGCTCATTTAGGAGAAAAATATTAGGTTGACCTGTATGAAATTTTTGTGCATCAAAAAATGGTCAAACCTTGGTTATTGCATATGGTTAGCAAAATAAAAGGAAAAATACAAAATAAAACCAAACCATCATAGAAATAAAATTGAAATTGGAAAAAGCATCAGAAATTATCTAGCTTGTGAAAAAATAAAAGACAAAGGATATTAATTTAAAAATGCACAAAATAAAATGGAAATAAAAGGTCTAGAAGAAATAAGGAAAAAATATATATATACAGGAGCGATACAAAGGAAATCCAACATAATTGCAGACCCAAAGAAGGAAACCAAAAACAAATAACAGACAAATATTTAAGTTATAATGTGGCTAAAAATTTCCTGAAATAAAGACAAACTTGAATCTATATAAAAAAAGGGCACAAACGGTAGCCAGAGAAAATTGACCAAGAGCAGTCAAAACTAAGTCATTGCAGTAAAGTTTCAGACTTCAAAGATTAAACTCCTTTAGTCAATGAAAAAAAAAGATAGATCACTTTTAAGTGGGGTACAAGTAAGGATAGCTCCATATTTCATTGCAAAATGAGACTGAAGACAGAAAGGAACAGAGGCAGGCATGAAAGTGGTGGCATGTTTACTTGCTTAATAACCATGACTATAGACCATTGAGTCCTAGTGTAGTTTTCCCACAAACAATGAATAAAGTGTGCCCACTGAAATAAAACACAAAGTCAAATTGGAAAAAAAAAAAGAAATAGTGCCAAAAATAATAGAGCAACACCTACACAATATTCAGGAAAAGAAAGGCTGACTCAAAGGTTTTATATCCAGCTAGACTAACTCTGTTTAGTTACAGGGAAGCAATTTTGAGCATGCAAGCACTCAGGGAGTGTTGGTCCGGTGAGCAATTCTTGAGGAAACTACTAGAAATAAACTTTGGCAAAGAAAGTGATAACTAAGGACAGTACAGAAAAATAATATTCTGTGAAAATTAATTATATTTACCTATATTTTTAAGGTGGCAAATTTAAGATAAAATCAAAGGTGGAATTACAGTGACAAACCAGAATGTAAATATTATTGGTCAGGCCTTATAGAAATGATCAGACTAATAAAATTAGGAGAGGGGAGAAAGAAAATGGGAAGCAAACTAATTTCACTGATTGAAAGAGGCAAGTTAAAGTTTCTACAATAGCTGGGAGTCAAAATATATTATTTAATAGTGCAAAGATAAATACTAAAACATATAATATTATTGACTAGCATCAGGTAATAGTAGAAAAGGAAAGAGGATAGAGAAGAGGAGGAGATACAATAAGTTTTTCATTGTTCACAAGGACCTAAAAAGTTGAGGACCGAGCTTCCCTGGTGGCGCAGTGTTTGAGAGTCTGCCTGCCGATGCCGGGGACACAGGTTCGTGCCCTGGGCCGGGAAGATCCCACATGCCGCGGAGTGGCTGGGCCCGTGAGCCAGGGCCTCTGAGCCTGCGCGTCCGGAGCCTGTGCTCCACAACGGGAGAGGCCACAACAGTGAGAGGTCCGCGTACTGCAAAAAAAAAAAAAAAAAGTTGAGGACCAAAGATATTACCCAAAGTTATAATCATAAAGGTAACCACTATAATATAATAGAAACCTTCCTAAATATCAAGGAAACAATATACAGAAAGCAAGCAGAACAAACCACATAATAGAATATATATATTCTATAGTAGAATATACATATATATGTGTGTATGTATATATATATATATATACAAAATTTAAGATAATATGGTAAAACTAAACATATTTCTCATACTAAAAATATGTGCACTAAATTTATCATTCTAAAGAAAAAATTTTTTTTCAGACAGGATTATAGAGCAAAACTCAACTTTAGGCAGTGATATATTCAGCAAATGAAAATAAACGAAAAAGGAGTGGATGTTCAGACAAGGTGGAATTAAGACCAAAATTAGTTGAATAAAAATAAAGAATGATTATTTAGAATGCTAAAGGGTAAAATTCATAATGCAGAAATATTATCATTAAGAAAGCAGAAATTCAGAAATATAAAGAAACATCATAATACAGAAGACTTTAATTCACCTCTTTCGATCCATCAAGATCAAGTGGGAGGGGGAAAAATAGCTAATCATATGAGTAAGTGACATAAAGGATCTGTCCAGGAAGATTAATTCTCTTCCCCAAAAGAGAAAAATAACAAAATGGAAGAGCAAAGAAATCAAAGAAATAATAGAAGAAAACTTTCTAAGGTCTAAATATAATAAGGAAACAACTAGTACATTCATGATTAATGAAAAGTGACACACATCTAGACAAATCCCCATGGAATATCAGAACATCAGTGATCACAAACAGATACTAAAAGTGTCCAGAGAGAAAAACTGTATCAGACTTGTAGTGGTAGGTAGGCTTTAAGATGGCTCACAATGATCTCTGTCTCCTGGAATCCATGTCCTTGTGTAATCCCCACCCTTTGAGCATGAGCAGGACCTGTGACTCACTTCTAACCACTAGAACATTGCAAAGGTGATGGGATGTCATTTATGTGATTTTGCTACATAAGATTGCCACTTTTGTCATGCAGGCAGGCTCTCTTTTGCTTTCTCAGCTTGCACACTTTGATGAAGCATGTCATGTTAGAGAGGCCCATGTGGGAAGGAACTGAGGACAACCTCTAACCAAAGTCAGTAAGAAGCTGAAACTCTCAGTCTTACAGCCCACAAATAACTCATTTCTATCAACAACCATGCAAGCTTGGAAGCAGTAGAGCCTTGAGATGTGACTGAAGCCCTGGTGGGCACCTTGACTGCAGCCTAATGAAAGACCCTGACATAGAGAAAGCCGAGCTGTGCCTAGATGCCTGACCCATGAAAAATGTGAATAGCAAATGTGTGGGTTCTTTCTTTAATTTTACGTTTATACTCTTAAAAGATTTACTTCACTGTTCATAATCCTGCTACTTTTAGACTCTGCAATCCCATATTTCATTTCAGTTCTGAGGTGGGATGGCAGAGAACTAAGATGCATAGTGGAGGGACCACCAAGGCATAGAGTTAGTAGACTTTAAATCTGTTCTCAGCTTAACACATTATTTAGGCTTCTATTTATGTCAGCATTATTTTGGTAAAGTCACTTAGACTCCTTAGCTTCAGCTTCCTCATCTGTATAAATGTAGGATTGGACTAGATAATACCTAGTATTCTTTCAAGTCCAAAAGTTCTATTTATATTTAATCTTAAACAAAGTAAGTGTCTGGTGTTTTAAACTGCTAAGTTTGTGACAATTTGTTATGCATCACTAGATAACTGATACATTGGCATCAGATTTCCCTTTAACATATGTAGAATCAGGAAAAGCTTTTGAATTTGGATTATATTTACAATTAAATTATCAATTAAGTAAAGCTAAATCATTTCAAATATTTCTGAAAATAATTTTTAGAAGTTTGCCTCCTACGCATACCTTCTTTTAAAATATATATGAGAGGTTGTATTTGAGCAACACAAAAAAAGGGACTAAGGGGAAAACAGGGGATCCAAGAAGTATAGTGGAACTAACCCAAGTGTTCTTTAAAATCTGAGATGGACAGCTGTGTAGCAGCTCCAGAAAGCAGTCTTTCAAAATTGATTATTTAACGAGTGGTCTGATTAAAGAACTGAATGAGCTTCGTGATAGGAGACCAAAGGAACAACAATTTATTCAAAATACCTCAGGCTAATAAAGCCCCAGAAACTTTACTAAGATGGCAATGTCTTATAATTTTATAGGACTTGTTTTTCACCCTTCTGATACACAAATCCAGGGTAGGAATCTAGGGTAGCTGTTACTTTCTGCTCTCAAGGACTTATCAGCATAATTTTTTTTTTTTTTTTTTTTTTGCAGTACGCGGGCCTCTCACTGTTGTGGCCTCTCCCGCTGCGGAGCGCAGGCTCCGGACGCGCAGGCTCAGCGGCCATGGCTCACGGGCCCAGCCGCTCCGCGGCATGTGGGATCTTCCCGGACCGGGGCACAAACCCGTGTCCCCTGCATGGGCAGGCGGACTCTCAACCACTGCGCCACCAGGGAAGCCCAGCACAATATTTTTAATATGGTATATGGTGGAATGGTGAGTCAGAGAATCTGCCTGCAGATTAAACCTTAGCATGGTTAATGTAACTCTGAGGTTTTAGAAGTTTTGCTAACCCTGCCAGCAAACTATTCTGATATTTGGGAGATAATATTTCTGAGTAATTATGATGTGCAGCCAGATTTGGGAATTCTTGATATGAAGATGAAGGTGTAGCCTTTAAGTTGCTTAAAACAAACCATGAAAGAGACTGGAAGTCAGACATACAGCATCTCCCCAAGAGAGCAACTTAACTTCTGTTCCTCGTCTGGTCTAGATGTTGTTCTGATTGTGTGTGTGTGTGTGTGTGTGTGTGTGTGTGTGAGAGAGAGAGAGAGAGAGAGAGAGAGAGAGAGAGA